>NC_079339.1:58208328-58508328 GCF_029582105.1 Oenanthe melanoleuca
TCACAGGACCCCAAATAATTCATCCAGCCTGGGATACCAGCAAAACAAGCAGGAGCATTAAAAGCATCCTTGTTTGGTTGTTTTCACTGGGATTATCCACCCTGACAGGCAGTTTAGAATCAGGTTTGCAATTATTTGGAGTTTCTTAGCCATTATGTTGACTGTCACTGACATTGATGCTGCTGATTCACATTGTTCTTCTTGCTCCTTGAGATGAAAAATGAGGGGAGGGTTTTTCCATTGGTTTGGTCTTGGATTTTTCCAGTCTAGTTGAGTTTTCTGTCATGAGGGTGTGAGGATGGTTTGGAGCAAGGAGCTGGAGCATGGCCCAAGGTGGTGGCTCAGGGCAGCAGCAGGAGGTGGCACAAAAGGTCTCATTTGTGGCATCTCAGCTCTGTCACCATCTCCAACACCCTCAGCAGAGCTCTGGGAGGGAGAGCTGAACTGCAGGCTTATGATTTAGGAAGGACACAGCCCTTCCCCAAAACCCAGGGTGGTGTTGGACCTTCTGGTTCTGGTGGCAGATCTGTGCCCAGCAGTGATGCTGGGTGAGCTCCTTGCAGTGCAATTCCTGGCTGCTTGATCCTCCCTTATTCTGAAAATTGGGTTTATATAAAAACTCAGTGTCCCTGTGAGGTGAAGAGGGGCTGTTTCATTGGATGGTTTGGGATGGAAGGGACTTGAAAGGGACTTAAAGCACTTCTCACTCCACCCCCTGCCATGGGCAGGGACACCTTCCAGGTTGTCCAAGCCCCATCCAAGCTCTCCTTGAACACTTCCAGGGATGGGGCAGCCACAACCTCTCTGTTAAGCTCTCAGCTACTTTGAGCTATGAGATACTGAGCTGGATTTGGTTATTTTTCCTCTTCAAATGAATAATTTTAAAATGTTTGGGTGTTTTTATGTCTGTTTTGAGTCGGTACGAGCTGCAAAGCTTCAAAAGCTGGGGAGTAACACGTGCTTTGGGATCAGTTTGGCACCACATCTCACCACTCAGCACATTAATCCTCAGTTTGTGTGGCCACCTCAGCACCACTCAGCACATTAATCCTGAGTTTGTGTGGCCACCTCAGCAAGCTTTTCCATTTGGGAATGCCACATTTCCATGCCCGGCTGTCCTCATAACGTGAATAAAATAACAGGAAGTCACTTCAGCTGCTTTGCTGCCACCAGCGCTGCTGCAAGCTCCATTAGGGTGGTTCAACCTCACCTGTGCTGTTCTGCCCTCTTCCAAAAATGCTCATTTTTGGCTTCTGTCCTTCTCCTGCTCTCCAGGTGACTTTCTCTCTCCTTCTCACTTCCCTCCTTTCTTTCCCTCTCTATAGGCACCGATATTCTTTACATCGGCCCCGTCAAAGGTGAGCTCCACCTCAATAGGACTTTTGCCCTCTGCCTCTGGTCTCTTTGGCTGCACCCTTAGTTTATTTTCCTGCTCCTCTAAAACTTTTGACTTCCAAAAATCTTTAAGCAACAGGTAAAACCGGTAAGTCGGGGGCCACTCACATCCCAGGTGCCACAGAAACTCAGGGGGCAGGAGCTTCCCAGTGTGGGAGCCCTGAGTCTTGGGCTGGAATTTTGCTCTTGGAGGAGAGCAGAGAGAGAGGATGTTTTCATGGGAGAGCGAGCAGCACAGCGTTTACCCGTTGAGAAAAGACAAAGAGGGAAGGTTTTCCATCTGCTGGCTCCGGGAGCAGGCAGGGCTTGTCCCTCAGCTAATTCCCACCTTTTATTCCCCTCACTGGTAGGAAATATCTATTCAAGCCCAGGACTCTATAGCAAAACGATGACGCCGACCTACGACGCCCACGACGGCAGCCCCCTGTCCCCCACGTCCGCCTGGTTCGGCGACAGCGCCCTGTCCGAGGGCAACCCGGGCATCCTGGCCGTGAGCCAGCCCCTCACCTCCCCGGAGTCCCTAGCCAAAATGTACAAGCCCCAGACGCTGCTCGATAAGGCCAAAATCAACCAAGGGTGAGTGCAGGAGTTGAGGATTTGGGGGTTTTCCTGCTGGTTTTTTTGTCGCAGTGCGCTCAGAGTTGCTTGTAATAACCACAGTGACTCCTTAAGAGTGAGAAGTGAAGGAAGCACTTTATTAAAAAACCAAACCACCTTTATAGAGTGGTTCACAAGTCTCAAGCAGGACAGTAGTTCATTGGACAATAGGAGAAAACACCTCCTGTCACTTACAATATGAAACTGTTTCTCAGTCAACACCAGGTGTTAATCTCTGTTTATTGATTCCTTTCTGTTTAGCAGAAAGTTATCATCCTGGGAAAGGCTCAGGCCAGAGCTGAGAAACTGCCTTAGCCTGGGAAAAAGCTTCCCAGCCTGAGAAAAAGAACTCAGAACCTGACAAAGGCCTGGCAAACTCTGCCTGGCCTTCAGTGTTTAATGGTGTTCTGGGCTGTGCTGGAGCATTCCCTGTGTGTTATCCCATGTTGGCAATCTGCAGGTGGCTGGACTCATCCCGATCCCTCATGGAGCAGGAGGTGAAGGAAAATGAGGCATTGCTACTCCGGTTCAAGTACTACAGCTTTTTTGACCTGAATCCAAAGGTACAGAGCTCCTGGTTCCACTTGCATTTTGAAATTTCCATCCTTTGCAGCGAAGGATGCCTGGATCTCTAACGTGCTGTTGTGTTGGTAAATCTCCCAAAGGATTTGGATGTTTGAAGATTGGTTGTGCAGGCATCAAATCCAGGATTTGTGCTCCTGTATACACCAGGGGTTTTAGGTGTTGCTGGAGGTGCTTAAAGAGTTCTTAAAGCCACTTCTTGTCAGTGGCAGAGGATTTTCAGTCTCAGATCACAGAATCCCAGAATAGTTTGGGTTGGAATGGGCCTTACAGACCATCTCATTCCAGCCCCTGCTGTGGGCAGGGACAGTTTCCAGTGGCTGGGGTGGTGTGTGTTGAGCTGGGCTCTGGATTTGCAAGCATCCCACCTTTCTGTGCAGTACGACGCCATCAGGATCAACCAGCTGTACGAGCAGTCCAAGTGGGCAATCCTGCTGGAGGAGATCGAGTGCACAGAGGAGGAGATGATGATGTTTGCAGCACTGCAGGTGAGGGACCAGCCCCAGACACCCCTGGGTTGGGTTAGACTTGATTTTGTTTGCAGACTTCTGTGCTTATTAATCTGATAAATGAAATTATGGAATCCCAGAATGGTTTGGGTTGGAAGAGACCACAACTCCCTTCCACTATCCCAGGGTGTTCCAGCCTGGTCTTGGACACTTCCAGTGATGGGGCAGCCACAGCTTCTCTGGGCAGCCTGTGCATCCCCATCCTCACAGCCAAGAATTCCTTCCCAAGATCCCACCTAAACCATCCCTTCTTCAGTTTAAAATTGTTTTTTTAAGCCTCACCTTGTCTCTGGTGGGAGCTTGGCCTTCTCATGCTGGTAGAAGTTGGATCATTTCCCATCTCCAGATCCTCACTTGAGTTTATGAGGTAATTTAAATATTTGCCACTGATTGTCCCTCATGAAAAAGAACTTGACCTGCTTCTACCAAACATGTTTATATCTGTCTTAACTTTTAGTTCTGTCCTTCTTAACCCATCCCTTACAAACACGAGGTTACTGAACTGTGCCTTTCTGGCTCTCTGCCCCCAAACCAGCTGGGGATAATCTGTGGCTTTCCCAGAACTATTTATTTATCTGGTTTATGAAATACTCAGTGTGATTTGGCATAAATGCTCTACCTGCTATTGACTTCCATGAGGGGCATGGCAGGCATTTGTTCCGTGTGGTCTGGCACACCTTGGAGCTGTAGGATGCAGAAATATCCCCCTCAGGAGCAGGGCTGCCTGCTCCAAGGGCTCCTCCCAGGAAAAAAAAAGACAGGAAAGTAGAAATATAATGACTCAGTTTACATCCAAGTGCTCCAGAGTGGGTTGGGCACAATCCTTCCTGTGAGATTTTATGGATGTTTTGGTTTTCTGAGATGAAAACAGATACAAAGACACAGAATCCTACAATGGTTTGGGTTGGAATGGGATTTAAAGGTTATCTTGTTCCACCCCCTGCCATGGGCAGGGACAATTCCACTATCCCAGGTTGTTCCAGCCCCATCCAGCCTGGCCTTGGGCACTTCCAGGGATGGGGGATCTTACAAATAATCCATAAACACCTGGTGGGAGGCAGGAAAGGGGTGCACAGAGGTGCCCAGTGTCAGGAGCAGAGGCCATGGAACACAGGAGGGTCCCTGTGCACATCAGGAAGCACCTTCAGACCAGGAGGGTGAGTGAGCACTGGCACAGTCTGCCCAGAGAGGCTGGGGATGTCCATCCCTGGAGCTACTCCTAAGCCAGGTGGACGTGGTCCTGGACAGTGGGACCAGTGACCTCCAGAGGTCCCTTCCTGTTGGAGTCAGTGAGTCAGAGGTCTCTCTGAAGAATTTAGAGAGACCCCTGACTCACTGACTCCAACATCCCCCCCTCCTCTTAGAACTGTAAAGATTCCCTTAAGAGACTTACTGATCATCTCTCAAATGCATGGAGAAAACAGGCACCATGATTAGCACCAAAAATCTTTTTCATCCATGATGCTGAATTCTGATTCACTAAACAAACCATCCAAACTGTGACATTCTGAGACTCATATCACTGACTCCAACACCTTCTAACCTCAGCCTGATGGAAAGAGCAGCTCTGCCCTGCTCTCTGTCCAGAGATCTCCTGCAGGGATCAATGCCTGGAGACTCCTTGGACTGGAACCATCCATTCCTGACCCAGCAAACCCTCCTAATATTTGCTGGCTTCTGCTCCTGCTGTCCCAAGAGTGACAGCTTGGGAATCCATGGGATCTTGGGCTCCCAGGAGCATCCAGGTGTGACCCTGGCCTTGCCTTGCAGTACCACATCAACAAGCTGTCCATCATGTCCTCTGAAAACCACCTGAACCACAGTGACAAGGACGTGGACGAGGTGGACGCCGCGCTCTCGGACCTGGAAATCACCTTGGAAGGTGGCAAGACATCAACCATCCTGGTAGGGGCTGCAGGGAATTTTTTACAGACATCCAACATCATTTATTTCCTGATTTTTTTCTTCTAATTCTGATGAGAAAGTTGCCCACACCCCGAAAATATTTTCTTTAAAATGCAGGGATTTTAGATACCAAGGGATAGTTGTAGAAAGAGGGAACCCCGGGCAGCATCTGGAAAAGTCTTGGAGGAGCCAGGATTTTACTGATCCCCCCTGCACCAAGCCACCCTCCTGATGAAATAATGGAAAATTAAATGGAAATTAAGTTGTTTTTTATCCTCACTACTGACTTGCCCAAATAACTGAGTTTTCCACGTTGAGGTTCCTCTTCCACTGTTTCTAATTCACATTTTACAGCACCTAAAGCAGCTGCTGGATTTTCAGAACTAATTTAGGCTTATGAAACCCTATTTTTATTAGACTGGATTTTAGCCTAGGTCTGTATTTCAAAGCATTTGGGTTTTTTTTTCTTGATATGCTGTTTTAACACTGGTTTTCCACCTTTAAAAATATAAAGCCTGAAAATTAAAGTGCATTAAAAGGACTCAGTCCTGTCAGCCTTGGCCCAGCACAGCTTTTCCAGGCATTTTGCACATTTAAACCATCTATTTCCAACCCTAAAATCTCTGAAATTTTCCACTTTTACACTTCATATAATTTTTTAAGTGTTTATGACGGGTCTTTTTGTGGCTTTAGTTGCTTTACTGGCATTGACAACAGCAGAGCTTTGCAGTATAAACCAGAAACAACAACAAATTTTTATCACCAAGACATATTTTCTAATTCCTTTTGCAAAAGCAGATTTGAAACACATCAGTGAGGAGCAGTCCCTGCCAGACAGGAGTGAGGAGGACAATGATTCATCCAAAAAAACCCATCCCTTTCCGTAGGGCTTTGTAGCAGGAGCCATTTCCAGCTGCATTCGAGTAATTGAATAGGGATAATGGGCAATTACTGGATTGTTTGTTTAGATTCTGCATTTTTTTCCCTGTGGTATCTGTAAACAGTTTCTCATTACAGACTGAAAGTAAACTGTCCTGCTACTGGAAGCTCCTGGAGCAATCCTCCCTTTCCCTGCCCCTTGAAATTTTTTTTTTTACTTCCAGCTTCTGGGAATTGTAAATAACACCCTGGTGCAAAAAAAAAAAAAAGAGAATTTAAACTCAATATTTAAAAATTTTTGGGTGGGGGAAAAATCTTTCTAGGCTTGGAAAACCCTTCCCCAGTCAGTTCTCCCTGAGGTGCCTCTTCCCCTTTTGTTTGGAGCATCAGGAATAAGTGAAGGGAGGAGAAAATTCCCAGTGCAGCCATTGCTGCTGTGGGAATTGGGAATTGGCTCCAGCAGCAGCAGGAATTCCTCAAAGGAAAACCAAACCTTGTCCTTTCAGAGCAGCAGAGCTGGATTTTTCACTGCTCACTTCTCCTGGGCCTTTCTCAGGGCAGATTCCCAGCCCCTGAGCCCTGCTGGTGCTGCTGGCTCCCTCCCCTGCTCCACATCCCCTCCCCCTGATCCCAGTGCTCTGAGTGAATGGGACAATCTTTGATTTCCAGGGTGACATCACCTCCATCCCCGAGCTGGCTGACTACATTAAAGTCTTCAAGTAAGTGCTGATGGGAAGAGCTGCTTGTGGAACTGGTAATGGCTGTGAATAATTAATGGTTCTGCCTCTTCATTTCCCTTTTTTTTTTACCTCTCAGCCTTAATATTCAAAATATTCAATACTTAAGTTGATTGGTTCTTAAATAAAAAATTCAAGGTGCATCCCATAGCCAGCAGTGTGTGCTGGGATGTTTCTTTAACACATTTAAATGCCCAGGAAAGAACAAACCATCCTAAAACCTCCCTCAAAGACTTCTCCTGGTCTGCAGGAGGCTGGAGGAATTCTGTCCAGCTGGGATCCCTGTCTCTCCATGCCAAAAGGAGCAGGTTAAGTTGACTCTGCCCCTCTCCCAGCCTGCTCAGGATTTAGTTTTGTTTTTTTTTTTAGCTTGCTTTGACTCAGTTGGTGGTTCATGGAAAGAGGGAACAGCAGCCTCTGGACTTGGAGGAACATTTTTGGCAGCCATGACCTTCTTTTGCAATTTATTGCCTGCTGCAGTGAAAGTTCTGGAAGCTGGAAACACTGATGGGATTTCACAGCAGAGCTGTAGGATAGTGGGGGGGGAAAAAAAGCTGCAGACAGTGAAGTAGCTCTGGAACAAGCCTTTATTTTATGAATTGTTTGGTTCTGGAGGCAGAACCTGGCACTCTGTGCTCTGAAAACTCCTTCTGCCTCTCCAGAGGTGATTAACAAGATCTCTGCCTCTGTCTGGGCTTGTGGTCTGGCTTAATTGGGGCAAAGTTTCCAGGCTGTGCCCAGCCCCTCAGTGGGTGTTTCTTCCCTCCCTTGAACAAACAAACAAACAAGAAACTTGTTCTTCCCTTGATCTGCTGATTTGCCAATCAAATTAGGCACCACTCTGGGAGCTAATTGCCTGCAAATTGGAGCAGCCAGAAGCTGCTGGTTCCTCTCTCAGTGCAAGCCCTAAACCCTGGGGTTGGGCTTTGAGGCTGTCAGATTGAACACAGAATTCAGTTTGCTCCTAAAAATGGGGCTCAGGTGGTATTTTAGTGCCAGAAATCCAGTGGTGCAATGTTTGGAGCTGTCCCAGTTTTGGTTGTGCCTCTTGTCACACTTCAGCTGGGGAGCAGAATTAGTGGAGCAGTGCATGTGCCTTGTATTCCACATATTTAATTCCTGTAAATGTATCCCAGTATGTGCCTGGTGTGGCTGGAGAGATTTGGAATGGTTCTCTCTCCCCTGCCAGCCAGGTTACTGCCCTGGCCAGCTAAAATCATAGAATTCCAGAGTGTTATGGGTTGAGATTGACTTTAAAGATCATCCTGTTCCAACCCTCTGCCATGGGCAGGGACACCTCCCACTATCCCAGGCTGCTCCAAGCCCTGTCCAACCTGACCCTGGACACTTCACAGCTTCTCTGAGCACCCTGTGAGGGCCTCCTCATCCTCACAGAGAGGATTTCTTCCTAATATCCCATCTAAACAACTCTCAGCAGCTGTTTCTGAGATGAAAATATAAGAAATGCATGAGAGGCTGCAGATCCAGCCTTAGAATAAGGTTTAGAAATCAGGAAAAGTTAAAATACTCTTGCCCCAAATTATCTCCCTGGGATTGAAGAATCCAAACTTAGAATTGGAGCTCAACTCTGACTGAGCCCCTAGGGAGGGAATAACCTGACAGCAGCTTGCCAGGGCTGAAATTTGGAGAAAATGCTGAGGTTTCCTGGGGAGCAGCTTGTTTTAGGAGCTCAGAGCAAGTGAGATGTCCCTCCACATGTCCTGCAGGCCCAAGAAGCTGACATTGAAAGGCTACAAGCCCTACTGGTGCACCTTCAAAGATACCTCCATCTCCTGCTACAAAAGCAAAGAGGAATCCAACGGGACTCCTGCTCACCAGATGAACCTGAGAGGTAAGAGAAGCACAGGGGTGGGATAAAAAAGCTGCTTTTTATTCCAGGAATAGGCTGCTCCTCCTGCATCTTGTTTTCCCACTGCTTTATCACCTCAGAATTCCATCCCAGGGTTGGGTAAAGGTGTGTAAAGGAATGAGGTTTGATATGGTGGCACAGGCTTGGATTTCTGAGTGTGATTATGTGGGATCCCATGGGGAAGCACCACCAGCCCCTCAATAGCTTGGGAAGAGAGCTGGGAAAACCACAGAATTGTTTGGGTTGGAGGGAACCTTCCAAACCTTGTTCCAACCTTCCACCTGCCCTTCTTCTTTTTTGTCACCTATCCAGAGGATTGCACTGACTCCCACAGCAAAAACTGGAAAGAACAGAAACATTTTCTTCCTCTGCTGCCTTTATTTCTCCTCCTCTCCCTGCTGCTGGTTGGGAGCAGCCTCACTCAAGAGCTGAAATTCCTGCAGTGGCTGCCTGTCCTTATGTCAAGTGAAACATTCCTGCTCCATCAGCCACAGAGCTGCTGTGAGCTCGTTGTTCTCCCCATGGAGGCAGGAGCAGGGGGGATGCCAGGTGACCTCAGGCTGCTGTGGGAGCAAGGCCTGGCCCCCAGGACCTTTCTGGAAGCTTTTGACAAATTTGCTGTGACAGCACTTCCCAGAAATCTGGGAGGCAGCCGTGAGCGGCGCCGTGGCTGAGTGGGTTCATCACCCCTGTGTTTGCACAACCACTTGGAATTCTCTCCAGGCACCAGGAGCAAGATCCTCACACCTCACTGCTGGCTGCAGCAGCCAGAGCATGGACTCCCTGCATGGTTTGGGTTGGAAGGGGTTTCAAAGCCCATCCAGTCCCACCTCGCTCCCACGGGCAGGGACACCTTCCATGGTCCAAGCCCCACCCAGCCTGGCCTGAAACACCTCATGGCATCCCATCATTCATAAATAACATCGAGGGTGAGAGTCAATACCCATCCAGTCACCTTTTCCAGTCCTTTCATGAAGATTTTGGGGTGTTTGCCAAGCACTGGATCTATTTCTGATTCCAGGCAGGATCCAGGAGTTCTGTGGGTGCACGTTCGCTTTGGCTTCATTGCTTTCAAATCAGGTCTTGCTTTTCTCCCTGGTTTCCTGGCACTTGGAAAAGGGGACATCTGACACAGGATTTTTTTCTGTGCTGTGTGGAGTGTTCATCCCATCAGAGATGTGGGACAAACCTTTAGCAGCACTGAGGTGCCACCAGAGACCCTTGAGTCAGGGAGCTTTGTCTTTCTTCTCCTATTTTCACTTTCTTTGCCACTTTTTAAACCATAACTCCTCACACCCCTCCTAAACACCATCTCCCTCATTGCAGGATGTGAAGTTACCCCTGATGTGAACATCTCTGGTCAGAAGTTCAACATCAAACTCCTGATTCCTGTGGCAGAGGGGATGAACGAGATTTGGCTGCGCTGCGACAACGTAAGTTCATCTCTGGGACTGGCCACCTCTCTGCCCTTTGCCCACCATCCTGCTCAGGTGCTGTTCTTTTAAAAACAAATAGAAAATGCTCTCACCTGTCTGATCTCAGCATTCCAAATGTGCTCCAAGTCACCTGTGAGTTTGGAGCAGAAAATCAGCCTTGGTTTTGTCCTGTGGTTTCTGGCCACACATTGGTTTCTGCCTTTGTGCATGTTGGAGTCTCCTGAGGCTGGGAGGGGAATGAGGGGTGTTTTTTGAGGGGTCTGGTGGTCCCCCAGGCTGTGACAGAGCTGTGTCCCTGTCTTGGGGGGCAGGAGACACAGTATGCCAGCTGGATGGCCGCCTGCCGCCTGGCCTCCAAGGGCAAGACCATGGCCGACAGCTCCTACGGCATGGAAGTGCAGAACATCCTGTCCTTCCTGAAAATGCAGCATTTGAACCCAGACCCACAGCTGATCCCAGAGCAGATTAACACTGACATCAACCCCGAGTGCCTGGTCTCCCCTCGCTACCTGAAGAAGTACAAGAACAAGCAGGTGGGCGCTGCTGGTTGGGGGCTGGTGGTTAACACGGCGTGGTTTGGATGGTTTGGATGGTTTGGATGTCCTCACTCACTGGGATGCACGTGGGTACTAAAATGAGGTGGGACTGAAGGGTGTGGTTTGGATCCAGCACCTGGGGATGGCACCCAGCACCGGGATTTTGCTATGCACTGTGTGAAATGCACGGACACCTTCAATTGGAAATACATTTGAAATCGGTTGGTGTTTATTTTAAACACATCCTGGGAATGGTTTGGCCCCTGCTGATAATGGTTTGGTCCCAGCTGCCCCATCTCTGCCCGGTGCTGGGGTTAAAACCCCTTCCCCTGCACAGAATCCATGGAGAAGCCCTGGGATCAGCGGAGTTGCAGTTGCTTGCAGTGCTTTATCCACACTTGGCTGTTACACAGTTTGCATATTTCTCTCTCTGCTTTTCCACTGCTTCCAAATGCCAGTCCTTGGAACATTGCTTTGGTTTTGAGTTGCTGTGACTCGTGCTTGAACTCCATCCACGCTCCATCCGATCCCTGCCTGACAGGGCTGAACTGTTCAGCACTGGGAATAAATGCAGTATTCTCTCAAAGAGAATTATATGTCAGAACTGCAGTGAAAATAAGGAAAGCATTGCTCTGTGGCCTTTTGGTGACTTAAATCCTTCAGGCTGCTGGCTGGGGCTGGATATGATTTCTCCAAGCCCAGAAGAAGGCTGCAAGTCAGAGAAGCCGGAGAAATATAACTTTTTATTGGCACAGCACGATGATTTCCTGGCAGTGGAGTTATATTTTATATAGCCCTTATTATTCTCCTGAATAAGCCTTTATATCCACTTGGATGGAGGAGAGGCTGCATAAATATGCTATTTTAACCTACATATATAGATACATATATTTATATGTATAAAATACTTTCTAGGTTTCCAGTAAAACAGAGGCACCTGGAAAAATATTAGCTTGGAAAACTTGCTTACTGTGCAGGTATCCTGGTTATGGAAATAAAATCCATGGAATTGTGGGGATGGGGATGATCCCAGTCAGGACATGGCCATGGTGTGGACACCAGGGCCCTCAGAGGCATCAGCTAAGCAGTAGATTTAGGATTTAGGATTTTCCTTGGTGGCCAGAGGCAAAGCTTGGAGCAGCAGAGGATGTTTGCTGGGAGGAATGAGGGATGGAGGCTGCAGGAATGTCAGGAATTCGACCGCAAGGGTCCTTCCATGGCCCCGGCACAGGGCAGGAGGAGGAGGAGGGGGAGGAGCTGTGCAGCCCACGGAGCTGCTGGAATGGGAATTGATTTATGGAACCTCTGGGTCCTCACCAGCCCCAAACCCTCTGGGGTGATTTTTGTCTCTACGTGCAGCAGTGTAGGGTTGGTAGGTTGGGATTGGAAGCACCAAATCCTAAATGAAAACAAACAAAGACCGACCCAAAATAAGGATTTTCAGAGCTCACAGGTGCCCTGCCAGAGTTTGGTGTCAGAGCCAGCAAGGGCAGACACATCCCTGGGAAGTGCAGCTGATGTTCTCTTCATCTGCTTGTTATCCCAAACAGCATCCCAATCATTTATCCACATATCCCAAACAGAATGATCTGCTGAGCTCAGAGTGAGCTCATGAGTTTTCCCAGCCAGAGTGGCCTTGAGTTTGTGCAGAGACGTGGAGAGGAAAGTGAGGACATGAACCCACCTCTGAACAGACAGCTTCACCCTCCCCTTCAGCCCCAGCAGGACAGAATGTCCTGAGTGAGAAGGGATCCACAAGGATAAGAGTTCAGCTCCTGTCCCTGCACCAAACATTTCCACCCTGGTGTCCAAACTCTCCTGGAGCTCTGGCAGCCTCAGGAATGTCACCATTCCCTGGGGAGCCTGGGCACTGCCCAGCACCCTCTGGGGGAGGAACCTTTCCCTGAAATCCATCCTAAACCATCTCAGGACCAAAACCATCTCTCCACAAGGCCAGGGCCCAGCTGGGAACACTCCAGTGCTCCAGCAGGGCTGGCATGAGCGGCAAATCTCTGCTCACTTGTCCCTGCTCACATTCCCTTTGGCTGCTTTTCCACCTAAGGAATTGTGCATGTGGTTTGTTTTGGTTTGTTTTTTTCTTTTTGCTTGGACTTTGGTTTGCAGTTAATTTACACTTTTTCTTTGCTTTATTGCCATATTTCTGATTGCTTTTTTTTCTTTCTGCCTCCTTTTCTTTTGGTTTTTTTTCATTTCGCCTTGCCATCTTCAGCCAGGCTATGTAAGAGACTTGGTAAGTGACAGCAACAATAAAATTAAGATAAACTTAAAATAAACTTAATCTAGAACCCCTTTGGTTTAGAGAGCAGCGGTGAAAACACTAACAAAACCTGCGCCCTCCCCATGACACTCGGGCCCTGGTTGGTTTTTATAACAGTCCCCAGTGATTTGTGGGGTGAAACTGGAAACCCCACACCAGAAATTTGCCTTGTTGTTCACTCACATCCTTAAATTTCCCAAGAGCATGAGTGGCTCTTTGCCTCCAGACTGCTCTGATCTATATGTGCTTTCCTGTATCTGGAGATGGGAAGCTCCAGTGGGCTCTGGGCAGCGGGAGCTGAAATGAAGCTCAGGGGAGGAACTGCTGACTGTGGGCGCTCGGGTCCCGTGCCTGACCCCGCTGTGCCGCCCGCAGATCACGGCGCGCATCCTGGAGGCTCACCAGAACGTGGCCCAGATGAGCCTCATCGAGGCCAAGATGCGCTTTATCCAAGCCTGGCAGTCGCTGCCCGAGTTCGGCATCACGCACTTCAACGCCAGGTGGGCAGGGCTGGGCTGGGCTGGGGGAGTTTCCTTAATGGGTACAGGGAGTAGTTAAATATCCTGGAATCATTGGGGATGGGTTGGGTTGGGTTGGGTTTGTTTGAGTTGGGTTCAGTTGGATTTAGTTGGGTTGGGTTGGCTTGGCTTGTCTTGGCTTGGATTATTTGGGTTGGATTTAGTTGGGTTGGATTGGGTTGAGTTGGATTTGGTTGGGTTGGCTTGGTTTGGATTATTTGGGTTGGATTGGGTTGGGTTGGATTTAGTTGGGTTGGATTGGGTTGAGTTGGATTTGGTTGAGTTGGCTTGGCTTGGATTATTTGGGTTGGATTGGGTTGGGATGAGTTTTATTTGGTTTAGTTGTGTTGGATTGGATTGGGTGAGTTGAGTTGGATTTGGTTTGGTTGCATTGGATTGTGTTGGCTTGGATTATTTGGGTGTGATTTAGTTGTGTTGGATTGTGTTGGATTATTTGGGTTGGATTTAGTTGGGTTGGGATGGGTTGAGTTGTGTTGGATTAGGTTGGATTAGGTTGGATTGGGTTTGGTTGAGTTGGATTGTGTTGGCTTGGATTATTTGGGTTAGATTGGGTTGGATTAGGTTGGGGTAGGTTGAGTTGTGTTGGATTGGGTTGGGTTGGATTTGGTTTGGTTGCATTGGATTGGGTTGGGTTTAGTTGGGTTGGGTTGGGTTGTGTTTGGTTGGATTGGGTTGGATTGGGTTGGATTTGTTTAGGTTGGGTTGGGTTGGGTTGGATTGGATTGGGTTGGATTGGGTTGGCTTGGATTGGAAGATCCTCTCACTCCACCCCCTGCCATGGGGAAGGACATCCCTGTGCACGCCCTTGGCTGGGGAAGTTGCTCTGCAGCTGAAATTAAAAACATGATCTGCACTGATTTATAAAAATGCTTTTCCAGGTAAACTCAGCTGCTGGGTTCACGTGTGTCACAGGCTTGTTTCTGTCCATCCCTCTGGCAGGTTCCAGGGTGGGAAGAAGGATGAGCTGATCGGCATCGCCTACAACCGGCTGATCCGCATGGACGCCGGCACCGGCGACGCCGTCAAGACCTGGCGCTTCAGCAACATGAAACAGTGGAACGTGAACTGGGAGATCAAAATGGTGAGATGGTGTCTGACCCCATCCTGTCCCCCTGCTGCTGTCACTGAGACAGGCACTGCTCCCAGAGTCCTGGAATCCCAAAGGGTTTGGCTTGGAAGGGGCCTTAAAGCTCATCTCGGTCCAGCCTGGCCTTGGACACTGCCAGGGATCCAGGGGCAGCCACAGCTGCTCTGGGCACCCTCCCCACCCTCATAGCCAAGAATTCCCAATTCCCACTATCCCATCCATCCCTGCCTCTGGCACTGAAGCCATTCCCTGTGTCCTGTCCCTCCATCCCTTGTCCCAAGTCCCTCTCCAGCTTTCCTGGAGCCCCTTTAGGCCCTGGTGGAGTTGTGTGTGACCCTTAAGTAAAAATCCTGAATCTTTCTCTCCTGTAGCCAGGAATTATTTTCTCCATTCTCTGAACCCCACACAATTAAATGAAGTGAAACCTTAGCAGTGATGCTTGGGCTCCATCCTAACCCATAACACAAATACACAGAACCTTATCCATAGTAAAACTCCTTTCATTTGCTGCAAAACTCAGACTTTCATATAAATAGCAAAAAAAAAAAAAAAAAATAAAAAAACCTGAGTAGTTACCTCCCCAGGCTCTGAGATGGGCTTTTCCCCTGCTGTTACATTTGGATGCACAAATTTATGGGCTCCTTTTTTGGCAGAACATACAATTAATATTGCCAGGGATACATGAGGGCTGTTCTCCTGCAGTTTGCAGCTCATTAAGAGTTGCTGGAAAAATTACTCTGCTTCCCCCTCTGTCTCAGAGTCATTGTTTTGACTCAGTTGCAAGCCCTGATATCCCAATTATCCAGCTTGGGAATCCCCATCCCTCCTGCAGAGCTGTCAGCGATGGGGGAACAAAAAGAGAACAAGCATCAATAAATGAATGGTTTGTTCAAAACTCCAAAATGAGATCCCCCAGCCCCCAAGAGTATTTCTGCGGCAAAATTCAACTTAGAAAACCAGGGAGAAGTGGAAACAAAGCCCAGACTTGAACAGGTCTGTGCCCAATCCCCATTTCTCTGGAAGCAGGGAAAGTGTGGCCATGTGCTCACCATGGAGAGGTGGAAAGACACTGGGGGATTGTTCCTGAGTCATGGGGGAATACAAGGGGTAATGGTAATTTAAATAAAAAAATGAATGGATAAATAAATAGAAAACAATAAAAAGGCAATAAAAGGTATCTAAATATTTGAATAAGACTCATAGGATATTTAAAGGGGGAAGGAACTCATAAGGATCCTTAAGGTCAAATCACTATTCACAGAATCCTGGAATGGTTTGGGTTGGGAGGCACCTTAAAGATCAACTCCCACCCCACTGCCAGGGCAGGGACACTTCCCACTGTCCCAGCTGCTCCAAGCCCTACCCAGCCTGGCCTTGGGCACTGCCAGGGATCCAGGGGCAGCCACAGCTGCTCTGGGAATTCCATCCCACTATCCCATCCACCCTGCCCTCTGCCAGTGAAGCCATTCCCTGTGTCCTGTCCCTCCATCCCTTGTCCCCAGTCCCTCTCCGGGGTAACATTCCCATTTCCCAGAGCAGAGGGGCTCCAGCCTCCAGGCTCACTCCTACACTGGCACCACAGAATTTTGCTGAGGCATTAGAAAATCACCTGAACAGCTGGAAAACCACCCAGGAGAGCAGGGAGGAGGGGCAGCAGTTCCGGGGGACTGAGGCGCTGTGCCCGCAGGTGACGGTGGAGTTCGCGGACGAGGTGCGCGTGTCGTTCATCTGCACCGAGGTGGATTGCAAGGTGGTGCACGAGTTCATCGGGGGCTACATCTTCCTGTCCACACGGGCCAAGGACCAGAACGAGAGCCTGGACGAGGAGATGTTCTACAAACTGACCAGTGGCTGGGTGTGAGCCCTGCCAGCCTCACCCTGCAGGAGCCCCCAGGCCATATTCATGTCTAACTTTCCAAAGCTGTCCTTTGAGATAATGCTGCTTAATAAAGTAAGCTTGAAATGTATCTTCTTTTTTTTTTTTTTTTTAAATAATAATTGGATTTTTTTTGTCTGTTTTTTGTTTTGGTTTTTGTTGTTGGTTTTTTTTTTTTTTTTTTTTATTACCAGACCAGTTAATCTGTGTGCACTAATGAGCACTTCTGTTAATTTGCTATAACCAGACTGTGTCTGGGCAGGGTGACGGTGACCCACAGATCCAGACTCCAATGGGCAGATCAGGATAAAGATTTAACTGACTTTAAAAAGCCAATTTTTGAAGAGAACTCTAAGCCATCTTCTTGTAAAGCCATCCAGGGCTAAGCTATATGAAGTCTATTTATCATGTTTAGTGCATGAGTGTTTTATTTCCTTTTTTTTTGTGTTTTTATTCTGTACATTTGACCTGTTTGAAGTCGTCCTGCTCCCAAGCAGAGCTGCCATCTCTCCTCTCACACTACACAGGACTCTGAAGGTGCCTGACATGACTTTGAGGATAGTTTTGTGTGGCCTCAAAGATGATCTTCTGTTAATCTGTTATAGCTTGGTTTTATTTGTTTAATTTGCCTTTTGATAATCATTTATATTGTCTTTTTTTTTTTTAATTTTATTTGTACACCATATTGTATTATGACACTTTTAGTATTCACCAGCATAGTCACTGTTCTGCCTCTGATATGCAAATTTTTTTCATTACGATATGAAGTAAAAGGTTTATGAAGTAAAGGTTTTTGTGTAACTAATGTAAAAAAACACAAATTTTATAAAGTTGTACAGTTTTTGTAACTAGTCTCACAAGCCAGCTAGGATATTGCATAGGTCAGCAGTAACTGTAGGATGTCTGCAAGGGGTACGGGGACAAACCAAGGAACCAAAACCCCCAAAAATTACAATTTCAGTCCAGTAAATTTGATCTAAGTTAAAGGGGATTCCAGAGCTGTGCCACAACACCCTCATAGCTGATCCCTGGGGCCAGGCCTGCCAGGTTCATTAAGCCATTCCCACATTAATGCTAACGAGGAGGGATCCCGTGCCCACCCAATGCCAAGGAATAACCAGTGTTGTGTTCCTGTAGTCTGTGCTATCAAGACTATGTTCAAATACATTTTATTTTAAATAAAAGTCAAATCTTTTATTTAACATTCAGCTGCCACTCCTGGTTTTTGGGGTCTAACTGGGCTATGGAAAGGCCATAATCAAGTCCTGTAGGATGGAGCCATCCCATGCAAGCCTTGGGCTCCTTATCCCAAATTTGCTGGAACAAATGCCACCAAAAAGTTACAAAATTCTGGGATGGTTTGAGTTGCAAGGGACCTTAAAGCTCATCTTATTCCACCCCCTGCCATGGCAGGGACACCTTCCACTGTTCCAGGTTGCTCCAAGTCTATCCAATCTGGCCTTGGACACTTCCAGAGATCCAGGGGCAGCCACAGCTGCTCTGGGGATTCAATCTCAGCCCCTCCCCACCCTCCCAGCCAGAATTCCCAATTCCCACTATCCCATCCATCCCTGCCCTCTGGCAGTGAAGCCATTCCCTGTGTCCTGTCCCTCCATCCCTTGTCCCCAATCCCTCTCCAGCTCTCCTGGAGCCCTTTGGTCCCCTGTAGGTCCCATTCCCTGGCCAGGCAGTGGGAGCAGCCCAGGGAATCAGGGAATTGCAGGATCTAAGCCAACCCACATCCACAAAGCTTTCACATCCCTCAGTGACTCCACTGCTACCCTGGGCCCTGTTCCAGTGCCTGCCCATCCTTTCCATCAAGGAATTCCCCCGGATACCCACATGGCACAAATCCATCTCCCCATTTCTGCACCCATCTTTCACACCACCTGCCCCAGGACTGGCTGCACCCTTGCTCCATAAAACCCAGGATAAGGGATGGCCTGGTGGGGCTGGGTGAATCCTCCCACTCCAGCAGGGAGGAGCAGAGCCCAGGACGTGCCAGGGATGTTCCCAACCCCGCCCCACGCCCCGGGGCTCCTTCTTCGGGGTGCAGCAAGCCCGGGCAGCTCGGAGCCACGCGAGCGGAGCAGGCAGCACCAGCATCTCTGCAGCAGCCCTGGAACAGCTCCAGAGCTGGGCTGGGATGGGGATGGCTCCCTGGAAAAAATATTTATTGCAAAATACTGCCCTGACTGAGGTTAGGCAGGATGGGGAGGTTAAAAGGATCTTTCCTGGATGAGAAAAAAAGGTTAAAAATAACCTTGCTTCTCTTCAACATCTCATCTTTTCATCCAAGGAGAAAGGAAGTTCTCATCTAGGAAAGATCCTGGAAAACCCAGCATGTGGTTTTCCTAAAATGTGGAGGAACAGCAGATAAAATAGGGCAAGGATGGGAATGCCTGGGATGGATAAGGGTGAGGGGGGAAGCCTGAGGAGCACACTGGAAATGGGATAAAGGAGGGAAAGGTGAGAGCTGGAGCACACTGGAAATGCGATAAAAGGGGAATGGGGAGAGCTGGAGCACACTGGAAATGGGATAAAAGGGGAATGGTGAGAGCTGGAGCACACTGGAAATGGGATAAAAGGGGAATGGGGAGAGCTGGAGCCCATGGGAAGGGAA
This sequence comes from Oenanthe melanoleuca, assembly GCF_029582105.1. NCBI lineage: Eukaryota > Metazoa > Chordata > Aves > Passeriformes > Muscicapidae > Oenanthe > Oenanthe melanoleuca. Next base: position 58,227,178 of record NC_079339.1, read on the forward strand.
GGGAAGGAAGATCCAGCTCAGGGAAAGGCAGCAGCCAGGACAAGGAGGTTTGGGGTTGTTTGCTCCATGATCCTGAGCCAAAGGAAAAGCAGGATGTGGTGAGCACAGAGGGTTTCCAGTGATGTGGGAATCTCAGGCCAGGTGGGTTTGGGGTGTCTGGAGATCAAACCCTGCAGCAGAGGATGAGGAGGGTCTTGGCAAGACAAAGCCAGTCCCAGTTCCTGCAGCTCCAGCACTGGATGAAGACACAAATTAAGAGATTTATTTTGCTGACACAGGGAAATCTGGCTGTGGTTGTTCCTTTTGGGTACTCGAAGGAGTAATCCAAATTAAAACCCAAAGGATTGCCAGCCCGTGGGTGTCCCCAGCCCTCGGGGTGACTCAGCCTCGGGGAGGAGAAGCTGTGATCGCCTGGCATCCACAAACTGTGCTTGGGAAAAAGGAATCCTTTCCAACTCCCAGTGATAAGCACATGATGGGGAGGGAGATTCAAAGCCAACAGGGCTGCTCAAACCTCAGTTTAACAAAATAAGTGGCAAAAATGCCTGAAAATGAGACAACTCCAGCCCCCCAACAGCAGCAGGGCCAGGGGGATGATGCTCCTCCCTCGCTGACCCCTCTCCAGGACCTCGAGGAGGGGAAAAGGAAAAAATAAATCACTTTTTGGCAAGGTACTGATGCAAACCGGCTGGCAGGCTGCAGATGCTCCTCTCCGAATGCAGCAGGGGATTTGGATGCCTGTGTGAGCCCCGGGCTGGGATTTAAACCCCAGGTAATTGAACACCGTGCAGAGGGGCGAGTCCCGGAGCGCGTTTGGAGCGGCACCGGCGGACTTTGGGATGCGGGAGACGTTTGCAGACGCACAGATATTTTAAAAACACAGCAATAAAAGAAATATCTCCCCAGCAGGGCTGTGCTGGGTATGGAGACATCCCGCTGACAGGAATTGATGGAAAAGGGGCATTTGGGGACGCTGCTGGTTTGGCAATCGCTTCCCATCCTTGGAGATTTCCAAGGTGAAGTGGATGGGGCTTGGAGCAACCTGGAATAGTGAAATACCCCTGCCCGTGGCAGGGGGGTGGAAGGAGATGATGTTCAAGGTCCTTTCCAGCCCTAAACATTCCAAGACTGGGATTCTCCAGCACAAACTGGACCCCAAGCACTCCAAAAGGAGCTGGGTAATTCCCTACACACAGGACACGTGGGTTTCCAAAAACCCTCCCGTTCCTCCTGCCCTGGGATGGCCGCCCCAGGGGCTTTCCTGTGGTGGGCAGGGGCTGAAAAAAGCTCCTTAAATTAATCCCTACTAAACCCAAGGCAGATGAGTCACTCCAGTGTCTCGGGAAGCTCACTGGAGACTTTCCAGCCTTCAGGCCAGGAAGGGGCTCCTGGGTGGCCACAGCACTTCCCTGGCTGTGTGCAAAGACATCTCCCAAAATCCCGGTGCTCAGAGAGCTTTATCCAACCTTGCCCTGCCTGGTCCGACCTCTCCAAGCCCCTCGTGGGGTTGAGCATCCCGGGGCTGGGATCAGCAGCTCCTTTCACCCTGACCTGCCCCACAGAGGGACCTTCAGAGGGCACTCAGGACCACCAGGGATGTTCCTGGAATGGATCAGGGATGCAGGAAAGCCAGACCTGGTGTCGCCAGAGGCAGAGCCCAGCACAGAGCTGGAACCACACACGGATGTGGATGTGCCTGGATGCCTGAGGCTCACACAACCCCCATTTCCCAGGTGTACTATCCCTCATCTCCGACGCAGGAAGGGATGGTGAGCATCCAAAGTCCTCCAGAGTGACGGCACCAGGAGTGGTTTAATGGTTCTAATTAAATTCAGGCAGATCAGTGACCTCGCTTGTGCAGCTCCAAAACCATCCTGGGGACCAGTGGGTTTTTTTTTTGTTTGCTTTCAATCTCACAAGTGCCCTGGGTGCTTTGATTTGCAGCCCCGAGGCACTAAAGAGATAAAAGATCCATAAATATCTGCTGGATGTTATAGATTGAAACAAACACTGTGTCCCCTCCCCCTTGCAGCTCTTCCCGTAAGCACCAGTGCAAAGCAGCCCCTGCTCCCGTTTCCATCGGCATCCCAGCCTTCCCTTTGAAATCCCTGCATCCCTCCAGCTGTTCCACATACTTCAGGCCTCACTCTCCCCCCAGAAGCTGCTCCTCTAAGCTCTCCCGTCTGGTTTTCATAATTGCAGGATGGAAACGGGGACTTTTCCCAGGCCAAAGGTCTGGGGTCCCTCGGGATCAAACCTGGACTGGAAACAGCCCCACTGAGGGGCTGGGGGGGACAGGATGGGGAGCTCCAGTTCAAGAAGAATTTGAAATCCCAGCATGCCAAATTCATCCCAGAAAAGCTGCCAGGGAGCTCACAGTGTGATCAGCATTTGGTCCGACCCGAGGAAGAGGCTGTGGAGCTGCATTTCAGGAGTTTTGCTTTTTTTAGCTTGACACAGGAGCAGCAAAATATTTCCCAAATTCCCAAGTGACTGAGAAAGGCCAATCCCATATTTCACAGTGGCTCAAATAGGCAGGAACCTGTCAGATACTGAAATCATTCAGAAAATTTTCCCTTTGATCCCCAGCTAAGACAAAGAGTTGGTAACAGAGCTCCCCTGTGCTGTCAGCTCCTGGTGAAGCTGCAGATTCCCAGCTGGTGGGAAGCCTCTGCTTGGAAAACTCCCACTCCCCCTCCTCTGAGAATGCAGCAGTTTGAGCAAATAAAGCATTTGCTCTGGGTTTTATTTTTGGCTTCTGGTCAACAGCTGGTCCATCCCTAATGAGTGAGCTGGGCTTTGATTTCCTGCCTGGAGAAGGGGGTGGGAAATGGGAGAGGATCTGGGTTAGAAATTTGACTCACACCAGTGATCCCAGCTGGGATTTACTCCCATTAGTCCTTTGCCTGGAGATATATCCCAAAGAGAGGCACTGGAACAGCTCAGGAACATGAATTAGGGGAAACTGCAGGGGTACCCAGAGAAAAGTGAAGCTCCCTGACCCCAGGCTGTCCAAGGAAAGGCACCACAGTGCCCTCCAAACTGGGCTCAGGGAATGGGATGACAGTGGCTCTGTTGTTCCCCCTGTGCAATTTCTTAATCATCATCACAGAATCCCAGAATTGAGCTAGAAATGGCCTTAAATCCCATCTTATTCCAACTCCCTGCCATGGGCAAGGACACATTCCACTGTCCCAGGCTGCTCCAAGCCCCATCTCACCTGGCACTGAAAACTTCCAGGGATCCAGGGGCAGCCACAGCTGCTCTGGGCATCCTGTGCCAGGGACTCCCCACCCTCACAGCCAGGAATTCCTTCCCAATATCCATCTAAACCTGTCCTCTTTTCCATGTCTTCTTTTGTTTCAGAGCATTTCAGCCCACTGAGCTCAGGTTTGAGCTCTCCCCCACCAGTGGGATGCTGGTCCCAGGGGAATGAGCCCATCTAATTCCAGGGATGTAGGGATGGCTACACCTCACCTGGGACACTTGGGAAAAACCAGGTTCCTGGTATCCCTAATGGCTCTCAGCAGATTTAGGAGGGCAAAGAGCTGCTGTGACTCTGAGGAAAGAGTTCTGGGAGTTTTGCTTTTCCCCTGATGAGGCAGTGAGGGCAAGGAGAGCTCTTGGGAATGGCAGACCTGGGGAGAAGCCTGCCCATCCTTCCAGAGGGACAGGGCTACCCCGAGGCCACCTCCACGCTGTGTCCCACCCTGGGTGGCCCTCTGGAGGGACCACATCTGATTCACATCATCTCCCAGCTGAAATCCCGTGTCAGACACTTCCAGGGATGCAGCCTTGCAGCTGGGGGCTCCCTGGAACTGAGGAGGAGCCACAGGGTCCAGCTGACAGCCATGGGCAGCTGCTTTATCTCCTGGATGTTTTTCCCTTCCCATAAACAGCAGGAGAGGGTGGGAATGTGTCTGAGACAGGGAAATGACAATGGGGAGGGATGTAAATCTTGCAGAGCACTGAAGTGACAGATAATGGAAGAGAACTGGGGTGAGAACAGGGAATGTTGCTGCTGGGGGAATGTGGAGATGAAGAGCCAGGATGCCACAGCAAGGCTGGATGTGCCCCTGGCACAGCGTGGAGCACAGGGCAGAGCCTGGCCCCAGCTGCTCCCCACACCCACATTGTCCCAGATCTCCACAGCACCTGGAAATGAGAGCACCTGGAACCTCCAAGTGTCTGATTGTCCTTCAAGCCCTCTGTGACCAAGTCAATCCAAAGGATGATGTTAATTAGGCAGAGTTCAAAAACAACCCTGTGGGATTTCCTGCCTCCTCCTCCTCCCCCCTACAACTGTGCCACAAGGTAAGAGAAAGGAGGAAAAGCTCATAGAGCAGAATTAAGGGAAGGTGCTCCATGGAGCATCCCTGGTTAATGATTTTCCTCCCTTTTTGAGGGACCCCCATCCTCCCCAGGCCCACACACCCCCAAAGCACAGCTCACCTTCCCCATCCCATGAGTGCAGCAGGAGTAAACTCTCCAAGGTGCACTGGGCTTCATTAACTCAGGTCACTAAATCCAGGGAAGCACCCAGGCAGTGGCAGGGATCTCATTGTCTGCACGGCTGCAGGAGCGGCTCCAGACACGGAAGAAGCTGCAATCTGATGTGAAATAACTCCACCTAGAGGGAAAAGGGACTGGGAGAGAAGGGCCACGGGTGAGCAGAGCAGGGCTGAGCATTCCTGACCTGGCACAGAGCAGGGATCGCTGCCTGGACACAGGGATGGGACAACAGTGCCATGATCACAGAATTGTGGCATCACAGGATGGTTTGGGTTGGAAGGGACATTAAAAATCATCTTGTTCCATCCCCTGCCATGGCAGGGACACCTCCCACTGTCCCAGGCTGCTCCAAGCCAGGTCCAGCCTTGGACACTCCCAGGGATTCAGGGGCAGCCACAGCTTCTCTGGGCATCCTGTGCCCACTCTCACAGGGAAAAGTTTCTTCCTAATTTCTAATCTAAACCTCCCCTCATTCAGTTTAAATGCTCTGTCCCTTGGGTGTATCTGAGACCATCAGTTCCCAGTGATCCCATGGCTGGCTCAGATCCCAAAGCCACCTGTCCCTTCCCACCCCCAGGAACAGCTGCCCCTCACTGGTCTCACACAGAAGATTCTTCAAGTCCTTCACTTGGGACACTTAAATATGTCCCTTAAATATATCCCCCAATAGCCATGGAAGAGGAGGGCAAGGGGTCAGGGCTGCATTTCCTTTGGAGAAGCTTCAATCAGGAATTTAATGGAGCTCACAGAAACACAGCCTTTGGGAAACACAGCACTGATGGGACATCTGCAGAGACAGTCACTGGGCAAATGCCATCTTGGTGCAAGGGGAAAAGGCAAAAGCTGCTGTTTACCCACTTTATTTAATCCAGGAACACAGCTCATGGAATCCCAGTGTGCTCATATTGTATGGGAAGATCTGTCATCCCAAGTGCTCTGCCTCTGACTATGAGAAAATGTCCCTGTACCTCAAATCTCTGAAGTCACCTCCAATGAGCACACCCTGTACCTGCAGCACTCTGGGATCAGAAGCAGCATTTGGGCTCCATCCCCCATTTCTCACCCTGAGGCCAGATTAGTGCTGGATCTGATCCCAGCTCCAATTTTTTGGGACGAGCTGATACTGTTTTACTTCCCATAGAACAGCCACATTCCAAGGAGGTTGAGAGCAATAATTAAGTTTCTTGTTGGAGCTTTTCTTGTTGTATTTTTTAAGCTTTGACTTGGACTCTGAACCAGGATATTGGAGCATTAATAAGAGGAGATGATGTCAGCTTTAGGTAGGGATTTTCTCCATGAATAAAAGAAGTGGGTTTGGGACATGGGCAGGAAAGATGGGAAAACCTGAAGACACCAAACACTTGCAGCCTCCATGGATGGCAGGCTGGGGCTGCAACACCCCTGCAGCTCCAAACACTTTCTGGGCAGTTAAATAACATTTGGCTGCTTGGTTAAAGATGGGATAATTATTTCCAGCAAGGCAGACACGGTCCAGATGCACTTCTCCTTCCACAACTGCACTAACACTATCCCAAACCCCAAGGAAATGCATTTTCCCAGGCCCAGGAGGCCATCTGGATGGCAGCAGAGCTTTGCCATGTTTCCTCTTGATTTTATTAAGCTGGAGCAGGTATTTAGTTTCTCATTATCTGTCTGCAGGAAATAACTGGGGAGACACAGCAGCATCTTTCTCTCCAGGAGATAAACAGGTACTGGATCCTCTGCAAAATCCAGGTGCCCAGAGCTTGTTTGTGCAGCTCTTCAGACATTTCCACCCCTCAGGATTTGTTTGTGGCTGGATACACAGTGTTAAAAGAACCAAAAAGGCCAATCCCTGGGTATTCTAAGCCCTGAGAGTGTCTCCAAAACAGAATGTAAACACTTTTATTGTGGCAAGGATTGCTCCTTCTGCCTGCCTCGTGTCATGCAGCAAGGAAAGAAGAGCACTTTTTCTCTCCTCATAAAGCAGGGTGTGTTCAGGCTCTGACATTTACATCAAACAAGTGCATGGCTCCCTTCCCATTTTCTGGCTGTCCTGAGGTCATGGATTTGCAATTTCCCTGTTGGCAAATCTGGAGCAGCCCAAGGAGATCACTTTGCTGGAGTTTAGGGGTTTTTCCTGCTGCAACAGAAAATGCCACAGTGGAACCAGCAGAGAGGAGATGTGGAAATGAGGAAAGAGTGGAAAGGTGTTATTTCAACTTTCCCCTTGGTTTTCAGCAGCCATATCCTGAGATACCAGGGAGCTGTGGATCCTTGCTGGCCTTGGAAAGAATTACAGAATATCCTGAGCTGGAAGGGACCCCCAAGGATCAGAGTCCAACTCCAGGCCCTGCACAGACACCCCCAAATCCCACCCTGGGCATCCCTGGTGTCCAAACACTCCTGGAGCTCTGGCAGTGCCCAGCACCCTCTGGATGAAGAATCCTTCCCTAAAATCCAACTAGACTCCCCTGGCACAGCTCCAGCCCTGCCCTGGGTCCTGTCCCTGCTCAGCAGAGAAGCAAAGCCAGTTTCAAGTGTGGACTCAGCAAAGTGGCTGATCCCTGATCCAGTTTTTCCCATTCTGGGAACACCAATCAGTGTAATTGAGCTGTTGGAGCAAGTCCAGAGGAGGTCACCAAGATGATTAAAGGGATGGAGCAGCTCTTCTATAAAGAAGGGCTGGGAGAACTGGGATTGTTCAGCCTGGAAAAGACTTCAGGGTGACCCAATTGCAGCATCCAGTGCCTGAAGGAAGCCTACAAAAAACATGGAGAATGACTATTTATCAAGGGCCTGGAATGACAAGGAAGGTTTTCCCATCCAGATCATTCCCCTGCTCTGGGTTAGGCTCTTGCTGCTACAAAATCCATGTGCAAAAAGGTTTGTCAGCACCTGTGGTGGGAAATAGGACAGCACTGGACTGACAAACTCAGCTCTGCTGAGTTAAACAAAATTTTATTTTGTTTAACATTAATTTTTCAACATTCCACTGCACAGGAACGCTGGAGGTCAGAAGCAGAGATCCACACACAGAGGACACTGCTCAGCTGGTAAATGCCACAGGCCAGATGCACCTTCTGGGTCAGGATGTGCCTCCACAGTGATTGTTGGGAACTGGGAGGATGCACCTGGATAAGGATTGCCCAAAAGTCGCTGCACTCCTGTTGCAGGTCCAGAACCTCTGCTGAGCCTCAGTGGGGAAGGCTGGGCTGACCCCATGTGGTCATGGCCTTGTTATGGCACAGTTTGAGTTTTAAAAAGCATTGACTTTCCACTTAGACAAAAATATAATATCTACCTCGAATCCATGAAGTCTTTCCATGGAGGAAAAGGCACTGTTGAGGGAGTTCATCTAAACCTCTGCCTGTCATTTTTAACACCATGGAAATGTGTCCACACTCCCAGTTCAACCAGCAAAGCAGCACAATTTAATATTCATTTTTAACATGCATGGGACATTCCCAGTCCTCTGAATCCCTCAAAATAAATGAGAAGGGTTAGGAGGGGAAACTCACAGCCAGTTTGTGCCTTTCCCTTGCAAGCAAAGGTTAAATATTGCAGTGGTTCATCTGGCTGCAATCTGAAAGTTTCGCCCCCAGATTTTGGGTGTGCCTGGACAGAGGGAGGTCTGTGTGTGTCATCTGGTCACTCTGGGCCTGAAGAAGTCAAAAATAAGGAATGTTGATCGTTTCCACGGTTACAGAATGATTCATTCTGATGGTAAAGCAACAGGGGAGACACATGGAAAATGAAAATCATGTCTCAGAAGCGTTTTGTGTAATCATTGCGTTCACCAGTTCTCCTGCTGCAGGCTACACGCGTGTCCTGACCTCAGCTATTCATAAAACTGTCTCTTGAGATGATCCCAAAGCTGGAGGTTTTTATTGAAAAGGAACTGAAATCCTCACTCACGAAATCTGTCAGCCTTGGAGGCTGAACAAGCCCATCCCAGCACAGCTCTTGTCCAAGCAGAGCAATGGAGCCTCCAAAAGCAATCCCACTGAGATAAAATTATCAAAGTGAGAGCCTGGAAGGACAGGACAAGAGGCAACAGCTTTGAACTGGAAGAAGGTAGGTTTAGATGGGATATTGGGATGGAATTGTTCCCTGTGAGGGAGGTGGGGCACAGGGTGCCCAGAGAAGCTGTGGCTGCCCCTGAAGTGTCCAAGGCCAGGTTGGATGGGAGTTGGAGCAGCCTGGGATAGTGGAAGGTGTCTCTACCCATGGCAGGAGGTGGAACAAGATGATCTTTAAAGGTCCTTTCCCACTCAACCCATGATTCCATGATTCTGTAATTCCAAACCCATCAAACGCCTTGACGAGCCTGAGGTGGAGCGAGGGGGTGTGTGTGTGAGCTGTCGTGCCTCGCTGCCCTCACCCTTCCCTTCGCAGAGCCCACTGCGGCTTCTGTGAGGGTGAAAAGACCCTTCCGGCGGCGGGAACCGGGGCCGGACCCGCCATCACCACACGGCAGCTGCCGCCATCTTGGCGGAGCCCTGAGGGCGGTGCTGGGAAAGGGGCGTGGCCTATGTGAGGGAGGGGGCGTGTCCACAGCGCTCCCGCCCAACCCGCGCGAGGCCAGCAAATGCTGAGGGGGGCACGGCCAGAGGGGCGGAGCTCGGCGGTGATTGGCTGCGCGTGGGCGAAACTCGGCTGTGATTGGCTGTCCGTGGGGGCGGGAGGGCGCGCGCGCGGCCCCGCCCACCCTGCCACGTCCGTGCGGCGCGTGCGGCGGAGCCGGCGCGCGCGGTGAGTGCGGCCGGGGGGCCCTGAGGGGCTGCGGGGGGGGAGCGCTGGGAGGGCTCGGTCTGGGGAGGGGTCCCGTCCTCCCGAGGGGCTGCTGCAGCTCAGGGGCGCTGTGGGGACATCAGCGAGGGGCTGCGCGGGTGTGGGGGGTTGATGTGACCGCGCCGAAGGTCTGTGTGTGAGGCAGCAGGACGCCCCGCCACGGAGGGGGTGCCCTCAGTGTGTGAGGGGTCCCCTGTGAGGGGTTGGTTTGGGGAAGGGTCCTGCCCTGAGGGGAGCTGTGGGGATCCCCCGAGAGGCCGTGTGTGGGGTGAGGGGGTGTGGGAGCCCCCCGAGGTTCTGTGTGAGGTGTGGGAGCCGCCCCCCGCCCCCGCCCCGAAGGTTCTGTGTGAGGTAAGGACCCCTCCAAGGTTCTGTGTGTGATGGAGGGGCTGAGGGGATCCCCTCAGAGGTGGGGGCAGCCCCTCGAGAGCTCGGTGGTGCAGGGGGTTCTGTCCCCAGCTGAGGAAAGCTGTGGGGACCCTCCAGGGACAGAGCTGGGCTCTATCACCCCGTCCCCCAAAACTGGGGGGCTGGCAGAGGTCTGGCCAAGCCTCCCCGGAGGTTTGGGGGTGTCCCCTGGGATGGCAGCTCAGCTCAGGGGCTCTCTGGCCATTCCCTGCTCCCAACACACATGAGGATCCCGGGATGCTCCAGGGAAACTTCAGCTGTGCACCAGGACAACCCACAGGCCAGAGCTCTTCTTCCCTGTATCTTAATCCTTTTTTTTTTTTTTAATTTATAATTAACATTATCCTAAATCATATTCCTGCCTCCAGGAAATGAGAGTAGCTTGCAACTCCATCCTGCTCCAGCTGTGCCGGAAGTAGTTGGGGAAATGACTCTTAGTTGGTCACTAATTGCTCATAGAGCATCACAGTTTTTATTTTCTCCATGTGCAAAAGCATTGGTGTGCTGGAGTTGGAGGTTTGCTTTATTCTGTACAGACACTGTTGAATGTTGGTATGGACACTGGGAATTCTGGGGGACAGAAGAAAAGGACAGTGGGATAGTTGAGCTGCAGGAATAGAGAAATCTGTAGAAATGTTTCTCTTTGCAGTTTGTCTTTCCCACTGTTTCATTTTGAAAGGAAACAGTGAGAGTTTGTGTTGCTTTTTAATTGCTATAGCAGCATATTTTTTTTATTTTTATATGCAAAATTAGGATGAGAGCTGGGATTCAAAGGCCAGTGTGTACCAGCAGGTGGCATAAAAAAGATTTCGTGTTGATTTTTTAGTTAAGAAACTTCAGTTTGGTTTCTGGAGCCACTTTCACTTTTGAGGCTCATTACAGCAAACATTCTGTTCTTTCTCTAGGCTGTGAGATGTCTTATTTTAAAAGGTAATCCCAAACACTTTTTTTCTTTTGCTATTTATTTGGCCTGGCCACTAGTGTGTGACTGCTGTGTCGTTCATGGTGCAGCTAAGGCAGTCTGAGGATTTATAAAGAAATTGAAAGTGTTCATGAGCTCTGCTCGTACCATAACCCTGACCAGGTATTCCACAGGAGATAAAGTAAGAATTATTTTCCTTTATCATAGAATTCCAGGTTGGAAGGGACCTTAATGCCCATCTCATTCCCATGGGCAGGGACACCTTCCACTGTCCCAGGTTGCTCCAATCCCTGTTGCTCCACCCTGGCCTTGAATGCAATAAGGAAAATACATCCTTTGTCACCCAGTGTCTTTAATCATTAACAGGTGTCTCACTGTCACCTTGGCACTGCTGCTTTCCCTGTCCATGCACACTGTGGGGCTGTGCTTGGCAGCAGGGCTCTGTAAACACATGGAGCAAACAGGACAGGCTGGGCTGTGGGATGAGATTCAATATTTGTGAGGTGGGACTGCCTGGAAAAAAGTGCATTATTCATAACCACTGCAGGTTTTAAATTAACAGGAGAGCAAATGACAGCTAGACAGGTTGTTGGGAGGTTTCTTGAGGGTGATGCTTGCCTTGCAGAGGTTAATGTAGATGTTAAATGCCCTCCTCCAGGCCTTATCAGGCTGGCTTTTCCCAGGATAAACACACAGACTCCGGGTGACGTGCACCAGCAGTGAGGGCTGAGCAGAGAAAGTGAACAGCAGTGTATTCACTTCCCTGAAACCCCTGAGGAAAATCCCATGGCATGCTACAGGGGGAACAACTAATTAGAGATTAAAGCTGTTTAATTCTGTTCCAGATCTGTGTCTGCAGCCATGATGCCCGTGGCCACCGTGCTGCCCGATGACACGCCCATGTTCGACCCCAGGATCCTGCAGGAGCTGGACTGGAGTGAGAACACCACCACCTTTTCTCCTGCTATTTCTCCACTGGATCCAGGGGATGGGCTGGTCCTCAGACCACTTTGCACAGCTGATTTAAATCGAGGTAGAGTCCTGGTTTATCATTGCCACAGATGACACTGGGGGGCAGAGTTGGTGACTTCTGTTTCTGCAGGGGCTCTCAGTAGATTGGGATTGCTCATTTTCCTTGATTTGGGTTTTTTTTATCAGTAAACAGTTTGATGGAATTTTAGAACATCTGAATTGCAGGTGACCCACAGGGATCATTGAGTCCAACTCCTGAACCTGCACAGGATACCCCAACAATCCCACCCTGTGCCTTGTTCTAACATCCCTTGGGCTCTGGTAGCCTTGGGGCTATGAGCACATCCCTGACTCTGAGCTTTTGGCATTATGGATTTGGTGACCCTGAAAATTTGGTTTACTGTTTTAATCCTAAAATTCAAGTAAAATCCTCCAAATAATCCACAAGTTCCCATTCCCATGGTTTTGGAGAGGGAGCACAGTTGTTTATACTGTACCCTTTAATGCTGAAGCAACATGAACAAACATCTTGGTGCATGAATTCTCCTTCAGTTCTGGAATTTGGATAAAAACATTGGTTGGACTCATTATTCCAGGCTCCCTTGAGCTTTAGCCAATCCTTCAACACTGTTCAATCCCATTGTGATGGGATGGTGCCATGGGGATGGTCCCTCTCCAAGCAGCTGTGGTGGATTGTTCCTTGCTGTTTGGAGCTGGTTGTGTGTCTGTCCCTCACTGAGAATTGTTTTCCCCTCTCCTCTCCTCTCCTGCCAGGCTTTTTTAAGGTTCTGGGTCAGCTGACAGAAACGGGAGTGGTGAGCCCGGAGCAGTTCATCAGTGAGTACCTCATTATTCCTTGGCATTTCCAGAGGGGCTGCAGGGAATCCAAGGATGCTGCAAAGCTGCTCAGGTGTGAGTGCCTGATGCCAGGGGGAGGGATTAGCTCAGCTCCCCTGAGGAGCCCTTGGCACTCAGCCTTGGATCCAGTTGCAGCTAGCCCCAAGGGCTGCTTGACTGGGACAGGCCTAAATTGTGAAACTGAGCTTTAGATAGCTGGTAGGATGGATTATTTGGGTTGCTCCAAGCTCCTCCAACCTGGACTGGGACATTCTCCAGGATGGGGCAGCCACAGCTTCCCTGGACAACTTGTGCCAGCCCCTCATCACCCTCTGAGGGAAGAATTCCTTCCCAATACCCCATCTATCCCTGCCCTCTGGCAGTGGGAAGCCATTCCCCTGGTGCTGTCCCTCCAGCCTCTTGACCAAGATCCCTCTCCAGCTCTCTTTGAACCTACTTTAGGTCCCCTTTAGATCCCAGGCCAGCCAGGCCAGTGGGGAGGCAGCTGAGGGATTCAGGGAATCACAGGATCTGAGCCAAGCCCACCACTAGTTCATGTCCCCACGTGTTTCATTCACAGCTTTTAAATCACTCCAGGGATGGGGATTCCACCACTGCCCTGGGCAGCTGTGCCAGGGCTGGACAAACCTTTCCATGAAAACCTTCCCTGTGAGGGTGGGCAGGCCCTGGTACAGGTGCCCAGAGAAGCTGTGGCTGCCCCTGGATCCCTGAGTGTCCAAGGCCAGGCTGGACATTGGGGTTTGGAGCAGCCTGGGATGGTGGGAGGTGTCCCTGCCATGGCAGGGGTGGGATGAGATGAGCTTTAAGGTCCCTTCCAACCCAGAGCATTCCATAACTCGATGTTGTAGCACCCATGTGCAGAGCTGCTGGAGGAGGGTTCTCTGGGCAGATAAAAAAAAAAGGGAATTTGTGTAGTTTTTGCTTTTTCATTGGTTAGTCTGACTCTGGGGTTATCATTTCCTGGAGTCTTGGGTGCATCATCCCTGTGATCCCACAATGACTTGCAGTCAGAGGCTGCTGCAAATACCAGACTTCCCTGCAGTTTTCTGTGAGCCTGAATTGCCTGTTCCACACTGTGCTGCTCCCACAGAAACCTTTGAGCACATGAAGAGATCTGGAGATTACTACGTGACCGTGGTGGAGGACACAAACCTGGGGCAGATCGTTGCTACGGCAACGCTGGTTATAGAACATAAATTCACTCACTCCTGTGCCAAGGTGAGTCCTGCAGCTGGGGAGGGAGGGAAAGATCCTGACTCTGGGCATGTTGGTTTTATGGTTGTATCAGGGGAGGTTTAAGTTGGATATTGGGAAAAATTTCCTTGTGGAAAAGATTTGTCCAGCCCTGTACAGGTTGCTCAGAGCAGTGCTGGAGTGCCCATCCCTGGATTTAAAAACTCTGTGGATGTGGCACTTGGGGACATGGGTCAGTGGTGGCCTTGGCAGTGCTGGGTTTGGTGGTCTTGAAGGGCTTTTCCAACCTTAAAAATGTAAATATTTATAAAATATCTTTTTTAAAAGATCAAGTATTTTGTGGATTTAAAAAATATATCACATCTTTGAGTGCTGAGCTGATTGTAAAAGGAAGCTTTGGCTTTTCCTAAGGAAAAGGAGCACTTGGAGATGTGTCCCTTTGTCCCAGTGAGCCTCTGAAGGAGTCAGAGTGGCTCTGCCAGAGCAGATGGCTGAGGATGTCTGTGCTGGGAGTCCCAGCAGCTGTGAGCACAGGGAGCTGGGAGGCAGTTCCAAGGCTAACACACACTTGCCTGTGTTTTCAGAGAGGCAGGATAGAAGATGTGGTGGTGAGCGGGGAGTGCAGAGGGAAGCAGCTTGGAAAACTGTGAGTATTGCCCAGCTTTGCCCTGACACTCACACCTTCCTGCCAGGCACCTGGGAGAGCTCAGCCAGCAGGGATCAGCAGCTGGGCATGAAATGGTCTGCAGGAAACACAGAGAGTGCTGGCAGCCCTCAGTGCTGTGGCTGTGATAGTGTAATTCATGAAATAGTCACTGACCCAGCATTTAACTGCTGACTTCTTGTCTTTTGCAGATTAACGTCCACCCTCACCTTGCTCAGTAAGAGACTGAACTGTTACAAAATCACACTCGAGTGTCTGCCCAAAAATGTGGATTTCTACAAGAAGTTTGGCTACTTGGTATCTGATGAAAACTACATGTTTCAACGGTTCTTTAATTAACAACTTCTAGGTGTTCTGGGTTCTTTTGTTTTTTTTCTTGGAAAAGACTGTTGGTGGAGGAACTTGTGCTACAAACATTCTCTCCGTGGAAAATTTCTATAGTTTATTGCTGCAGATATAACAATCCCTATAAATAATGAACATCAAATGTGTAAATCTTGGGAAAAAAAATTACTGATGTTTTAGAAAGGGTCCTCTGGGTTAGAAAATAAGTTTGGAACTAATTTTTACTACTATTGAGTCAAGGTGAAGCTTTTCTGTTCTAGCTGAGTTACAAAGGACTCGTTCAAGGGATGGTTTTTAACCAAAGGTCTATATTTTTATCTCAAATTTTTTCTTGCATTGTATTTTTCTAAAGGTTTGTGCTTCTTTTCTCAGTAGCCAAAGGACAGCCCCTGGGACTGTCCTGCTGGCTGTGCTGATGGAAGGATGAGGTAGCTGGGGAAGGGATGAGGCTTCTCTTATGCAGAATTAGTGACACACAACAGGCCTTAGTTCTGGTTTTTTCCATGACACCTCATGGAAGTGCTAGTGGTGCATCAGAGTTTTATAGGCACTGTTTTCCAAGACTGGATTTATTACTGTTGGTGCAGGTTGGGGAGAATCCTTAAAGGCTGTGCTGAATTCCCAGTCTAAAAATGGATGTGTGCTTCTCACTGCAGGGCTCCTGCACTTTAGCTGATAACTTGGTTTTCAGGATAATTACTTTTTTTCTGATAAAAACCCCAAATGTGGTTTGCAGCAGGGCAGAGGGTAACTGGGAAACTGGAATGTCTGTATCCCATATGGAGTGGGGTTCTGGCTAGTAATCAATGGGGAAGGGATTGGATGGGCAGATTCAGCTTCACCTGAGGGAGCTGGGGGTGTCCAGCCCAGAAAAGCCTTAGAGCTGCTTCTGGTACCTAAAAAGGAGGGAGAGGAAATTTTGTATGGGCAGGACACAGGGAATGGCTCCCGCTGCCAGAGGGCAGGGATGGATGGGATATTGGGAAGGAATTCCTGGCTGGGAGGGTGGGGAAGCCCTGGAATAGAATTCCCAGAGAAGCTGTGGCTGCCCCTGGATCCCTGGCAGTGCCCAAGGCCAGGCTGGAGCAGCCTGGGACAGTGGAAGGTGTCCCTGCTGAAATGAGATGAGTTTAAGGTCCCTTCCAACCCAAACCATCCTGGGATTCACTGACCAGCCACTGGAACTCCAGAGGGCCAGGTGGGCTCAGGTTGTGCCAGGAGGGATTTCCACCTGTGGCACACAAACCAGGAGAGAATTCCCCCTTCTGCTCCTGTTCCTGTGGAGCTTCCCTGGTGCTGCAAGAGTGGATCAATGATTTTAGCACTTTTGCCAGGGGTGAAAAACAAATAAGGTCCAAAGGCCTGTTGCAAAGAGTGGTGTTTTGTGTGGGGAGTGACAAATGCCACAGCCATCAATAGGGCATTGTACCCAGCCAGGGCTGTTTGTGGGCAGCCAGGCCTTCCACACTGTCCTGCTTTGTGCTCTGGAGAGCAACTCCACAGTGCTGGGGGCTCTGCTTGATCTTCCTGAGGGTTCTCCACTCCATCCAGTGTCTCCTTGGTGATGTCTGCTTTATTTATTGATTATTTTTTTAAAGAATATCTTTGTTTAAGCTGAATAAATGATTGCCACCTGTATCTGGACTGTTTTTCTTGGAGTGAGGATGTGCTTGTTGAGCATTACCTGTTCCCCTTCCCTAGGCTGAAAAGAACACTTTTTAGGAATCCATTCCATGTGGAATTCTCTCCCAAGAGACAGCAGATGTGCTCCTCTGACAGCATCTGCATGGCTCCAGCCCTGACTCTCATTCTGTAAAGCAGCTCCTGCTTTCTGTTGGCCCAGATGACTGAGGTGGAGTTTCTTCCTTTTCAGTTTTAATTAATTCAGAATGATTTGAATTCCATGGTCTCTACACCACGTGCAGAGCCCCAGGCCCTCATTAAGAGTTAAAGAGAAGATCAGAGTGAGGAGCAGGTGCTGTGGCCCTGCTCAGATCATTGTCAGACAGTGAATGGGGCTGAAAGCTGCATCACAATGGGCCGGGCAGGCACAGCCCCCTGCAGCAGCTGAAGAGCTCTTTGTTCTCCCAGAGGTGCCATTCCCACCCCTCTGGAAAAACAGCAGCTGGAGAGCTGCAAGTGCCCAGCCCGGGGGCTTGGAGTGGCACTGGGGGGTCAGGTGTGCCCTGGGACACCACAGGGACAGGGACAGTGCCACAGGTGCCAGCTCTGAACGGCCCCAGGGGCAGGGAAACAGCCCTGAAACATCCACAGTGCCATGGGCTGAAGAGGGAACAGCAAGGGCCCCTAAAATTTGATTATATATCTATAAAAGAGACCTAAAATACAGACATGAGTATCATATTTTATAAAATATAGATTTATATGTATATATAAATATATATATGTGTGTATATAATATATATAGATATGTATTTATGTATATATACAATCTATATTACATTTATCATGTATACATATTTTATATATGTACATATATATACATATTTTTATATATACACATATGTAGAGAGACTATATACCTATTATATATATACATACACACACATATAGAGACTATATATATGTAATCAACCATGATCTCCTTGAGGCAAACACCAAACCTTTCAAATGTTTCCCCCTGAGAAGCTCTTCCCTGGACCCCAGAGGCATCTGGGTACCTCTGGTTTAGATATATAGAATTATATATAGCTATATAGATATCTTTATATATATTTATATAAATATATATGAACATACAAATAATGTATTTATAAAAATAGCAGTATTTGGAGTTGATTAATCCTGGAGAATCCCAGACTGGTTTGTGTTGGAAGTGACCTCAAGGCCCATCTCATTCCACCCCTTGCCATGGACAGGGCAACTTCCACTATCCCAATTTGCTGCAAGTCTTGTCCAGCCTTGCCTGGAACACTTTTTTTTTTTTTTTTTTTTTTTTTTTTTTTTTTATTGTCAGAACCAGCCCTAATAGCTGCTCCAGAGTTTGTTACCTCCTCCCTGTGCTTTAATTTTTGGCCAAGACCTTTCCCACCCTGAGGAAGAACTCTCCAGCTCCTTCACTCTGTTCCCCTAAGCTGGAAAAGGCAATTTCAGCACCTCAGTGAAGAGCTGTGGATTCCCAAAGATTTGGGTGTTGCAGTTTTGTGTTTGAACCTGGGAAATAAAAAATAATAATTCACCCTCCCCTTCTCTTTCCAGTTCACAGTGAGGGACTCTGCTACCAATTCCTGCCTTTAGTTCAACCCCCAAAACCAAATATTGAAACACCTCCTGGCAGTGAAACTACAGCAGACAGACACAGGAAGCTTTAAATAGAGAGCTTAGTAATAGATCTGAGGAAAATTAAATCTCAGAATCCCTTAGGATCTGACAGGCAGACAGACCAGAATGACTGTAAAAGGCACCAGGAGGGGGTAATGCCAGGAAAAAGAACTGGATTGATGAAAAATCCTTAGTCATGGAGCTTGTGAGAAGCAAGGGAGTGTTCCCAGGAGCCCAGAGAGAACAGAGCCAGAGCCAGACGAGCCTGCAGAGATCAGTCAGTGCCTCCCTTCCATCTGTGTTTCATCCCTGCCCTTCCCCAGGGACCTGCAATAGAGGGGTTTGCTGCTTGCCAGCCAGTTCCAGCAGCAGCACGTGCCTGGCAGGGCACAGCCCCACTGCTGCCCTGGGGGAGCCATTCCCAACAGCCCCAGAGCATTCCTGCATGGAGGGCTCAGTGCAGAGCAGAACAAACCCTCTGCAGCTGCAAACCACACGGGAGATAAATCACTTCCTTTTTTCTGGCTGCAAAGTTCCCAACTAAAGCATCACACCATTTACTGCAGATTTTTTTTTTTCCCCTGAAGGAATTCTGCTGCTCCATCAGTGCTGTAGGTGGCAGAGGGTACCAGCAGGAACAGGAACGTGCTGCTGAATGCTGGATGCTCTGATCCCCAAACCCTGAACCCATTTTTTCCCTGTTAAAACACAAGCTCACACATCCCAGACACACAAGGTTTTCTAACAGCATAACTCAGTCAGCACAGTGCTCCCAAATCATTCCAGCTCTGGCTATTAGGCAACCAGAATTGGGAAATAAAGCAGATGCAGAATCAGGGCTGTGCTTGCACAACCTTGTGCTGCTGAGACAGTTACAAACCACCCTGACAATCCCCAGTCTGAAAACCTTAAAGCCCCAAGAAGTGTTTCCTTAGCTGAGTAAGGTTTTACAAGAGCTGAGGTGAATCCTTTAAGTCTTGATTCAGTTATAGACAGTGCCCTGGGCCTCAGCTTTCAAACACAAATCCAATTTTTACCTCTAATGATGTCATTACTCTTTGAAAACCAGTTTGAGGATGTTCCAGACAGTTCAACTTGAATTAACCTCTATGTTTATGTTCCATTTCTACCATAACACATACTGAGAACAAGGTGAATTTTAGCAAACTTTTTCTTTACTAAAGTCTCTTGTTATAAATTACACAAATAACTTTATAAACAAATCCCCCCCGCTTGCATTTTGTTTAAAGTAATAACTTTATATCATACAAATAAAGAAATTTCAAGTATGAAAAGTGCATTATTGCAATAATACCTCTTTGCAAGTCCAAAAATCTTGGTTTAGATTAAAACTGTAAAGTGTAAAAAAGGAGTAAAACAATCAGTGCCATCTATTCATTCAAGAAGTCCAACATCTTAAAAATGATGCTTAGTGTGTTGCAGAGGCAGATTTACATCTGAAAGCAACATGTAATTGAAAAGAAGCTATGTGTGTTCATTGTTTTGCATTAATTCTTTTGCTTTTTTGTTTTTTTCCCCTAGTTTTCTTCACCTTTCTTGGCAGGAATTCTCTCTACAACCAGTGCTTGTCCTCAGCCATCACCCATTCTGTGCTGCTGCCACCTGCATGGTGCCAAGATCTTCATCCTCCTCGTGCATCCTCTTCAAACTCCCTGCAGGAGGCAAGAGGCAACTTCAGACCAGGATATTTAAACACTTTACACTGAAGTTTAAACTCAGCTTGCACACAAAAAGCCCTTCCCAAGAGTTTGGGATTCTGCTGCTAAAGGTTTGTTTAAAAATCACCTCCCACCCCCAGCAGCAGCTTCTCACCTGTGCTGCCAGGTGGGACTGAGAGGGATCTCTCCAGCTGCAGAGGTGACATCATCTGGATGGTTAATTTTGCTAGATAGATGGCTTCATATTCCTGCAAAGGTCCAAAAACATTGATTGGAATTACTCTGGCATAAAGCTTTGTAAAGCTAATTCAGAGTATCTCATATTCAGGCACAGATTTGGAAGGAGGAGAATTCTGTGTTACTTTGATATGAATGACAAAAACCATCAGGAAGTCAGAGAAGTTCAAGGGTGACTAAAGAAATGGCTTTAAAAACAAACAACATTTCCTTTGCAGCTCCTTCAGCATCAACCAAGACATTTCAGAGCCTCTTAATCACTGCACAAACCAGGATTGTTATTTCTCCTCCATTCCTGGATTTGCTTTGTCCAAAGCTTAACTCTAAGGAACTGAGGTGCCCACTCATCTTCCTCCCAAGCTTTACTCCAGCTCCTGACATTTCTTTGAAGCATTTTTGTGTAAATGTCTGTTTGGCAGGAAGATGATTCATTAAATGACTTTTCAGTTATGATCAGGAATTAAAAAGTCACCTGAAGTTGATGGACAAATCCAGCATTAGGATTAATACAGAATCTTCTTTCTTGGACATAAGTAAATGCATCCCTTAAAAAGAGGAGAAAACACTTCAGTGAAAAATATATAAAAGTCTCTGTGTCAGTTTGGGTCTTCACTATCAGTTTTTCAGAACTGCAGAACCTCTAAACTCTCCCCACAGGAACAGCCCCTGTGGCATCTCCCAAGGTTTTATCCACAAATGGAAGTGGTGCCCTGATTCCCTGAGCAGCAGGAGCCTGATTCTTAAAAAAAACAACAAAAAAAAAAGGTATAAACAGAACTGCAGTGAAGTAAAATGGAATAATCAGCCCCTGGTAAAGTCTTAGGTAAGGCACTGAGAGACTGAGTGAAAACACAACAGCTTCTGTTCCATCCAAAATCATTATTCACTCACAGCACCTGAATTAAAAACTGAACAGCTCTTCTTACCTGTACTTCACCCCAAATGTTTCCATTATATATGCAATAACTAAGGCAGCACTGGGAAAAAAACCAAAAAAAAAAAACAAAAATTAGTAAAATGAATTTCAATTGTTTAAAAATATGAATATCAGGATGGATCATTTCCTACCTTCTAGAAATCCCTGCGTTCCCATGGACAAGAACTTTTCCTGAGATGGGAAAAAAACAAAATTAAACATATTTGTATAAAATGAATAAAATTCTTTAAAATGTGGTTTTGTTATGGAGAACCAGGCAGCATCAAGACACATCACCCTGAATTTCTAACTACACTCTGTCCTCTGGGATACAGGAACTGGGATTCCTGCTCCTGGGAGGATTCTGAGTGCCAGAGTGGCCACAATGCAGATTTCAGGTCCTGCATTAGAGGGGACAGGAAAACTTCATGCACAGAACTCAGCTGTGTTTCAAGTGAAAAAAACCCCCAAAACCCAGAGGTTGGTTTTCCAGATAGAGGCAAAAGGAAAAACACTTTGCTCTGATTTGTCTAACAGTTCAAACCAAGCATAATAAATCCCCAAATTTAAGAAAATACACACCCCTAAATTAAAGCTTTAACAACACCTTAATAAATAAGGGAAAAGTTAGTATCATTTTACCTCCACTTTGTAAACTTCCATCAATAAATTCTTTAGTCTGAAAAGAAAATACAAGACTCTTCTTAATAAACTTTCAGATTATTTCAAGTGCAAGTAGCAGCAACACCTAAATTTGGTACAGTTTTTATATATCTTTATTTACAGTGACAATAATGCACCTTTATGCAGACTTAAACCTCACTTCAACTGGACATTGTATTTCTTTTGTACTTAAACTATCCCTAAAATTGTCAGTGCAAAACCAGTGAAGGCACTGTTGGGTTTTTTGGGGGAAGAAGGAAAAAAATCCTTTTGTTCAGTTGCAAACTGAACTAAAGTAAAACATAGAAACCCACAGCTCAAAACCAGGGGTTTGTTCCAATAATGGGCATTGTTTAATTTACAAGTTCCTTTTTAATTCCTCTGCAGCAAACATGTTTTAAGACACTGTAAAACTTTGTAAATATTTGGAATTTGATATAAGAAATGTAAATACTCTTGGGCTCAAAGAGAAGTTTCCTCAGGTCAAGGCCCCCAGAATTCCCCCATCTGGGGCCAGTCTTTTTTAATTTTTTTTTTTTTTTTTTTTTTTTTTTTTAATACCATAACAAGAAGCAGCTCTCACAACTCCACCTGTTTCCATGCTTGTAAAAAGGAGTTAATTACACTTATTAAAGTGTCAATAACAAAGTCAGGAGCTGGCAGCATTCCAGGTGCCTCAGGCTGAATATCCCAAATGTGAAAGTGGAATTTGTTAGTTCAGAAAACCCCTGGACAATTCCCTTCCCAATCCATCTACTCACCATAGGGAAAAATCGGATTATATTCTCCACTGGATTATCTGCAATATCCAAGACTAAATACCTGCAAGGAAAATTGACTTTCATTATTTATTTCATTATTTCATAATGGTGAGTACACAACTTTGTGAGGAATCTCCTCCACACTCCCTGAGAGAGATTTCCCTTCTCAGAAAGCTGAAAACACTTCCTACAAATTATGGATAATTCTAATTTGCAGACTTGTTCAGGATGAACATGGTTTGGATTTAAAGCCTTTCTGCACCTCAGCACATTTTTCAAATAATTCTGACAAAGTGAAAATATTTGGAAAGAACACACACACAAAGGAATCTTGATCATTTCTCACCTAAATAACTGCTGGAAGTTTGGTTTAATAAAATTTGCTTCAATGTTTTGCCGTATGCATATTACATGGGTTATTCCATGTTTCTGGAGTATAGGTAGCTGTGGAGAAAAAAAAAAGTATCTTTTTTTAAATTACAGATTTATCTATTATACAAGCTGTACTTAGATACAAAATAGGGTTATATCAAGGAAAATCTGAGCTGGTTTTCCAGAATTCAGAGTGTGCAAATGTTGTTTTTCCAAAAGGAAAAAATTACAAAAAAAGGAAGGTATTCAATGAACTTGTTTTTGTTTGTCTCTCCCCACTTTTCACTTTGCCTGAAATTTCAAGTCTCCACATGAGGGAAGAATTTGCAGCCAGCACTGGATTCTTGCTGGAATCAGATCATGAAAATAAGATCATTTAAACCATGAGGCAAACTGTGCCTGAGCAGTGCTTGACTCTACTGTAAATTTAATTTTTAATGTCCATGTCTGAGTTCCCAGTTCTGATTACTTTTGCAATACTTTAGCAAAGGAAATAGGAATTGGTAAAGTGTCTCAAATGGTTTCAATTCTCTAAGAAAAATTTTATTTAAGACTCAATTTTAATACAAACAGCTCAGACCATCCCATAAATGCACCACATATTCCTTCCACTCTGGCACTTTTCATGTTCCAGTTCAGAACTGCAACCAAATTTACACCTCTACAGATACACTTGAGCAGATCTCCACAGTAACAAATCAAATCACCACAGCAAAGCTTCCCTGTGAGAGAATATTCTGAAAATCATACCTTGCTTTTCATAGCTGAAGAATATGGGCCTAAAAATAACCCAGGTAAGATTTCCTAGAGGCAGGAGAAGAGCAGACATTTAATATCAACTCCAAATGATTTGAAAGAACACATTTCACTTACCTCAGAACATGGCCATGGACACAAATAATTTACATATTCCTGAAATGTGTAATCAGTGTCATTTATAGCAGGACAAGGAGAAAAAAAAATGGTTTGGCAGGATAAAAGAAACATGATCTTGGTGCTGGAATCTTGTTTTGGACCAGCAACAAAGTCCTTGATGTGGACTGAGCTCCAGTTTGATTCCTGCATCTCACCCAGCCCCAGATCAAGTGAAAGAACTCTTAACTTGGTTTAGAATTCTGTCTTGTAATTAATTCCAAATTGCTCTCATGAAAAGAGATATATGCACACAGAAATTCTTCAAGCTTTGGCCTAGCAGTGGGAAAATATCAGTTTTGAACCATTTATCTCCCTACCAATGGAGATGTGCAGGTGTGTGGCTCTTATCTTGAGCAAGGTTTGACTGACACCATGGTAGGAAAATTTTATTTGTCCACCCAGAACATTTTAAACTTTAAGGTAGAAAGAAAAGCTCTGATACATGTCTGTCCAAACTAGGACAATACACTTTTAGTGATTATCTAAAAACATTGAGAAATTATAAAAATGTAAAATTTGGGGGATTTCTGTTTTAGTATCTGCACAGCAGAGATGCAAACACACCTGTATTCCAAGCTGGCAAATCCTCACCTTAATTAACTAATTAATTCTGTTTCCCATGGTGCTGCCTGAAACTTTACAGGTAAAGACTGATTTTAACACCAGATCTTTTTTCTCCTCATTAAATGTTCCATGGGTTTTGCCTCAAACAGTAAATAAAAGTGTCCTACCTGCATCTCTCTCCTCATGGGATAGGTCCAATCCTTAAAAAAAAAAAAAAAAAAAAAAAATTATATATAACTTCCCAAATAATACAATAGAGAAAAAACATTCAGGCAGAGAAGTGTACATGCATTTTATACAAAATAATCACAAGTTCTGTAGCTCTCTGCTACTTTTCCATATGGATGCCAGCACCAAGCAAGTGCAAGGAATACTGTTTGGAGAGTTAATGTGAAGAAATCTCAAGTATTCTACAAAGAATCTTTAAGGCTGGAAAAGATCCTTATCAGCTGTACATCCACACCTCAGCTTTCTGCTGAGAAACTTCCCTCTGAAGTGAGGAGGGGAAAAAGAAAGGGAAAAAGCTTGAGAACATTCTGTACTGGCTGATGCATTCCTGCAGCCACTGAAAGAACAGAAGGCAACAAGTGGAGCAGGTACCTCCCTTAAAATCCACACTGCCTCACCTAATCCACTCTGACTGAATATTCAGGATTCAGCCTGAACAATTCCAGAAATGTGTGCTCTGCATGACCACAGCAGCCATTAATGATCTCCACTATTCCCATTCCTCAGGAAACTGGGAAGGCTCCTCACACAGCAAATAAAACACTCTGCCCATGGTCCTGTTGGGCATTTCCAGTCCTGGGGGTCTGGAAATCAGCATTTCCATGCTCTGCTCCATTCTGCAGCTCTGCCACAGCTGAACAGAAAACTGCTCAGGCAGAGACTATTCCTGTCTTTCCTTCCCTCCAACTCCCACTGGCCTCTATTAACAGGCTCTTACTCATTCCTTGACCCTCACACATGAAGGAGTTGGAGCTGAGATCCCAGTTACCATCTGGAGGTAAAAAAAAAAAAAAAAGGATAGACAAATATATCAAATAGACTGCATACACTTATTTACATAACTCTGTTGTTTGATTCACACACACACCAACAGCTAAGAAAAAACTTGCCCTATGTTCTGATGTCCTCAAAAGTATGAGGAAGTTAAACTCCAAATATTCCAGCTGGGATGGGAGCTCTGGATTACAGCAGGAAGGATCCTTTAAATTGCAGCACTGTTCACCTGAGCACCTACACTTGTCCCAGCAGCATTAATTTCACATTAAAGCTCCTTTTACCAGCACAATAAAAATCCTGTGCTTCCCTCAGACACCCCCACAGTGCACAGGGAGGATTTTCCAGCTCTTGGTAGTGGAATTAAGAAGGATTTTAGTATCAGTAAAGTTATTCTGGAAAAGAAAGCAAACAAACATTAAGCCACTCCAGGCAATCCTTTGGATAGCACCTAAAGTGACAGCAAAACCAGGGAAATAAAATGCACTGAAAATGGGCTTTGCTGAAGACACAGGAGTAGCTACATTACTTCTGCATATTCCAGCTGGAATAACAAATTCCTGGAAGTAGAAAGGAGAAATGCTGTGAACAAAAAGATGATATTTACAGAACTGTATCCCTCAGAGGGTCCAGCACAGCCCTGGTGGATTACTCTGCACACAAAAGCATCATTCACCCCTCAAAAGGCCAGAAAAGCCCAGGTTTGCCCAAGTTTAAAACCAAGCCTAACAGCAATCAGCTCTGAAAAGCTTAAGCTGCACTCCAGGAATATAAAAACACTTTAGTGGGTTTACTACTCTGTTTGTAAAATTTAGAAATCTTAATCTGGAGCACAATGAAAACACTAATTCACTATTTTGGCTTAATAACACATTGCAAATATTTCTTTCCACTGCACCAGAGGCAGGAATTTTTTTAGCTCCAACAGCTGTAAACTGTGCAAAATAAATAGATAAGAATTGAGCAATGCAAGTCCAAAGGGAAGCAAATCCCAAAAGACAGCACAGATGTTCTGAACAAGAAAAAAATATCACTCCAGGCCCCAGACACAGGTCTTCAGTGCCCTCCAAGAAGCAAAAAAAATACAGTTTCCAATGGGATTTAGTTTGCAAAATAACTCTGAAAGACAGTGTTTAAGGAAAACATTTAATCTGAGACAAGTACACCAACTACTGAAAGAGTGATTTTGGTGACTGTTGACAGCCCTTCAAGGCTGTCAAAACCAACAATGCCAGATTATTCAAATGTTATGCAAAGTTATGTAAAAAACCCAATCTATTAATGGAGACTGAAGCCAAGCACAGGTTCCATTTTAAGGAATTCATCCATCAGCCAGGTTTTCCACAGTCTGGAGCACCCAGCAGACAAATAACAACTGAAAACTTCTCTTTTGATCAGATCAAATGCAAGAATTTTGCTAAGAAAACAAAGGGTGATGCCAGAGGTGGAGGGAAGAACAGCATTCCTTGCTGCCAGAGATTTGGGAGGCTCTCAGAGAAGACTCCAACATCAATATTTGCAAGACACCAAAGAGATGGAGGGCAAGAAGAACCCCCAGAACTCCAAAGTTTTAAAGATAAGCTCCTCTCCTCTGACAGATCTCCTCAAACATGCAGGAGAAAGAGAATAAAGCACATTCCAAAGCTCTCCCTTCCCCATCCACAGCCAATCTCCAGCTGAAATAAATGCAAGCTATGAATTAATGAATTAAGACTTGTCCACACTACAAAAAGCTTCTTGGTATCCAATATCCAAACTACATCACAAGCAGCTCTGCCAGCAGTTTGGGTTATTTTGTCCATATTTTGCCACAGCTATAGCTGTTCTTCCTTAGAATAGTTTAATGGCAAAAAGCGACTTTTTCAAAGAGTGACCTTGGCTAGGACTTAATCTAAAAAATGTATATTTTGATTTTTTTAAATTAGTTTACCAGCCCTGACATTGAGCCTGTACCAAAGCAGAGTGTGGTTTTTAAACACAACAGCCAAGCTGCAGATGCCTCTCCAGAAGGAATGCAGTGAAATGGATGCACGTGACACAGCTTAACTGGTCCCTCACTGACAGCTGAAGTCTGCAGACCCATCTGATTTTCACACACAAAAGGTACAGCCCCAGTCTTTGTCTAAGCTCAGCTCTGGCTGAAAAGCAAGCCCAGTTAGGATGGTTCAGCTCCTGCAAACCACAGGCTGGCCCAGGTGAAGGGAGAAGCTCCCAGAGATGCTGCAAAAACCCCCAGGAAAAGAAATCAAATCAGTAGTTAGAGGAGATGACATCAGGAAGTCTCTTCTAGATTTTCACTGCTGCTTTTCAGCTGCTCAGCACCACCCATCCTCCTGCTTCTCAGACCATCCCTCAAACCCTCTGGAAAAGCTGCACACAGCTCCCAGTAAAACCTTCCTCACCACTCCAGGTGTCCAACCCTTTCCCAACTCCCAGACAGCTGTTTTCTTGGTGATTTATAGCATCACTTCCCTCTCCACACACATTTCTCTTCCCAGCAGGACTCCTGCATGATGGATTGTGCTCCTCAAAACTCCGGGGCTGTCAGCATCCTTTGCCTGGAACACTCCAAACCTGCTACAAGGTTCTCCCACAAGTTGGAGCAGCAGAAACTGTTACCCAGCGCCAGCCAGGGGCTCTGACCTGCTCCAGCTCCTGCCTTTAACCACCGCACAGGAAATTCAAATGGCAGCGCCCAGAGCACTCAGAGGGCAGGATTACATCAGCTGCCAGCAGCACCAGCATCCCCCCGGCTGGGACTGGGGCTGGCTCCTGATCCCACAACAATGACCTCCACACAAAGGCTGCAATTCCCAGGCAGCTCGAAGTGTCATTCACACGGTGAAATGAGATCACACCTTGGGCTGGAAAGCATTTTACACATTTTACCCAACAAAGTGGAAGAGAGGGATGTTATCATCAAAAATCTAAATCTGTATTTGTATAATGGAACAACTTGTAATAGAAAAGCACTAGCAGAGCACACTCACTTGCCATGTTTTAATAAGAAAGCAGACAAACTAAACGAGGCACTGAAAGAACATTCAAGGAAAATATTTGAGTATCACCAAAACCTGTCACGTCTATCACCGTGAAAGGTGGTAGTTAAGAGCCTCAAAATGAGCTACAAACAGGAATGAAGTGAAAGGTTGTGTCTTCAGTTTCAGTCATGCTTTGTGCTCTTGGACAGTTAGATTAAAAATATGGGGTTATTATATAAATAGAATTATTTCAGTTGGAAGGGAAGTACAACAGTCATTTAGTGCAACTACCAGTGCAGGCTCAAATATGTATTTTTTTCCTCAGGTAGAAATCCTGGTGCAAGTCTATAAAATACACAAAATTAAACGAAAGCCTTTAATTCCCTGAAGGTGTGAGCATGGCACTACCATGAACAGAACTCAAGGAATGTTTGTACAGAGCTGCTATCCCAAAAGTGGCTGAGGGCAGGAGACAGAGAGAGGTGACACTGCCACCCTTGTCCCATCCCATGGAAAAGATGCAGGAATGAAAGCAGTTTTACAGGGAATTTGTGTGTTTGTCAAGAGCACTCAGACAATGGGAAGGCACCACCAGAGACATTTTTGCTATCGAAAATACAAAGGAATACAAAAGCAGGAAGGTGGAGAAGAGGAATAATGGCAGGTGGGAATGACAGAGCATACAGAGGAAGGAAGGAATGAAGGACAACAGGGATAAAAAGGTTATTTTAGCAAAGAGAAACACAAAGGCAGAACTAATAGAAACTATTTCTAAATAGAAATGGAAAGTAGAAACAAAACAGTTCCTATTTGTCCCATTCCTTAACACTGGTCCTAAAGACACCTCATTAAATACCGCCAGCACACAGGAACAGCAGCACTGAAAAACTTTCATCATATAATTTGTTTTTTCCCCAGTAAAATTGGAAATAAAGGAGTGCAGGCAGAATCCTTCAGCTTACAGGCAGCACAAAGCCAAGTGCCTGGAGAGCCATCCTCACACAGATTATCAGAATTGTTTATAATGGTGCAGGAATTGCCTTTTTCATGCCCCTCCTTTTTTTAATTCATGAGTTTGGGCTGTACTGAGACAATCCTCATTTACCTAAAAAACCCCAAACATGCCTCAATTCCCAAATTCTACAAACTGCTCCTGTGTGGATCTCACCAGGCACAAATTAATCAGGACTGAGAGACTGCTCAACTTCATCTGCCACAGAGCACTTTTCTGATTTATGCAAAGCAGTCTGATAGTATCCCACAGAGTTGTGATCAAAATCTGTCACCTGATTTACATTTCCCAGCACAACACAGCATTTGTTCTCCATTTTTTTGGGCTCTATTATGTGGGCAGGTAAAATAATTCTAATGATACAGGCTTCCTACTTATTTTAAAGAGTCTGCAGAGGAGGGAAAAATCTGTGTTTTAAGGGGTTTATTTGTGTTGCCTATCAAAAGTCAGAGGAAAAAGAGTTTAATAGATTTGTTCCACCTTTAGATGGGCTGCATCACTTCATAATTAAAAAAGCATCAGAAATACATTAGCATTTCAGACTAAATATAGCTGTCAAAAATGTAAATTTCTTCTTTAGAAAAACCCCATGTGCTAAAAAGAACTCTGCTTTTATGCATAATAAAAAGGCAAATATGTCTGCTCAGTCAATAGGCTGCTAATTTAATTACAAAACCCATGGAGAGTCCTAAAAAAATTCTAAGTACATCATGAATACTTGGTTTGCTCATCCTGAGTGCCAGCAAATATGTTTTAACAAAGAAATAAACTGGTAATTGTTGCTGTGTTCTCATTATACATACCCTAATAATTTTTTTTTTTTTGTTTAAAATTTAATGGGAAAATAATTTATATTAAATTCCTTCAATTATTCCAGTCCTCACTGACCTTCTTTCCAGAAGTACTAAGATGTTTCAGAACTAATAAGCCAACATGTACTAATTGTTATTAATCTGACTATTTTCAATGGATTTTTAGCTGTATTTTTTTTCCTCCCAGTAACATAGAACTTCTCAAATTTAAGAAAGTTTGAGACCTGACCTTGGAAAATGTGCTGATTTTAGGAAAAAAAAAAAAAAGCTTAGAAATGGTTCCACATCACATATAATCACTATTACTCATAAAACTGAGATATTCACCATCACCAGACTGTAAAGAACACACAGTTCACAGACATTCCCAGTATAAACCAGAAAAGCTTTGCCAGAATGATGAGCTCCGGGTTTTCCAGCATTTCCCAAGCTCCCAAAAGCACCAACAGCCCAGAGGTTTAAAAATCCAGCAATCTCAAACACCACACTATGGATTAGGGACAGGACAAACAACATCCAGGCTGGAAAAGTGACCTATTTATCCAGAGCACATCCCTGCAGCCTCCAGTCAGTCCAGGCTGCTCTCTCTCCATGGGCCAGAAAGGAATGGGATGCTGTGCAGCCAAGCTGTGATTTGGCTTCATTTTTAATTATTGTTATTATTATTGAAGCTGTGACATGGAGAAGGGAGCTGGGGGTGGCACTTGGATTGAGTTAAAGAAGTGCCAAAGCTGCACTTTTGAGCAGCAGGAAGTCAGCCAGGGATTCCCCAAGTTCTCCCTCCTCCCCTTCCCAGTATCTTGAAAACAGATCTGCCAAGCCAGCACTAAACCATCCACCACCAACTTCCTGAAATATTAGGGATTACTCCTCATTAAAGAGCCTCCTAACTGCAATGCATGAGAGGATCTTCTGCTTTCCAGGAAAATCTACATTTTGTGGGCAGAATGATTTTAGTTTCCTCAGTTTGCTTTCCCAAAGCACTGTCTTAAGAACTGGGCTTAAATTTCTTTCACTTTGCTTTTAACAGGTTACCTCCACAAGAACACTTTCCTGTTTCCTCCACAGACTCCAACTATTTATTATCTTGTATTCAGAGCTTGGAATTTCTTTATGATGTTGCATTTCGATTGAGTCAGACACAAATGTAGCATATTGAAAAGAAATTATTACAGTTTTTAGAATCAGTTCTTGAAAATCCACTCTATGTGAACTTCTAACACACTACACATTATATTATTTACAGATAGCCCACAAAAGCAAAAAATAAAAGCTACTCTGAAAGACACTATTAAAATCTCAGTTTTCATCAGTTAAGAGTTGTTAGACTGGCAGTGAGCTCTGGTTTCATTTTTATTTTAACCCCACATTCCTCTTTAGCCATTTTAGATGAAAAGCCACCCAAGCTAATTTAGTTAACCATCCTCAGACAAAACTGTGGGTAACACCACTAGTTTCTCCAGAAAGAAAAGATATTTTAAAACAAACAAATTATAACGCTCAGAGGGTGGTAGATGATTTGTGTTGAGATACAAAGTAATTACAACTTTGTGAGAACAACTAAATTACTTGTAACACCTCCAGAGCTCTGGAGTGATGCGAGTATTAACTCCTGACAACAAAAACAGAACAAAAAGAGTCACTCCCATATTTCAGGTAATTTAACACCATAACAGCATTGAGCAACGCTGTTCAAACAGAAATAAATGCTGATGTTTGGAAATACATGACAATCTACAGACGTCTGAAGGGCTCAGACACTCTCGGCTTCCCTCACGCAGGCTGTGACATTTCGCATTAAATATCTGAGGCCACCAAAGGGGGAGGGGGGGGAAACAGTCGGGGATGTTTGTGCCACACAAAAACCAGATCAGCAGCGGCCAGGGTCAGCGGCGGGGAGTTCAGCCAAGTTCAGAAATCAGACACCGCGCTGGCCCGGCCTGTGCCGCCGGCTGAGCGCACAGTGCCACCTGTCCTCGGCCGCACACGAGCCCTGCCTCTGGAACACGGTGGAAATTCCTCCCCGATGGACTCAGCAGAGCTCGGAAGGGACACGCAGGTACTGTGCTGCCGGCCGGGGCTGCTCCCACAGGGACACCACAGGGCGGTGATAGACCGGCTGAGACACACGGAGCGCAGCAAAGAGGGCACAGAAAAGCGTGGGGGCCGCTGAGGGTGGGCAAAAGGCAAAGGAGATGAAGCGAGGGCGCTCCGTTCCCTGCACGTGAGGGTGGCGAGATTGCCCAGAGAAGCTGTGCTGCCCCATCCCTGCAAGTGCCCAAGGCCGGGCTGGACAGGGCTCCGAGCAGCCTGGGATAGTGGGAGACTTGAGGCCGCAGGCAGCGGAGAGGGAGATGCCGAAGGGCCGGGGGGCTGCGAGGGGATGGAGGAAGCGCCCGGCAGCGACCAGGGGAGGAAGGATGCGGTCGGAGGTCGCAGGGCCGGACACGGACCCGCGGCCTGCGATGGATCCCGGCGGGAATGCCGCGGGAGGCGCCGCAGGGCGAGCAGGGCTGTGAGGGGAAGCCCGGCGGGGCCGCGCGTGTGCGGGGGCCGGGACCGGAGCTGCCGCTCACCTCAGAGTCCTCTTTGGCCTGCGGCAGCGCGGGGAAGGCCGGCTTGGCGAGCTCCATGGCCGGGCGCTGTCCGGGCGGGGCAGGACCCGGGGCAGGGCGGCTATTTGGGCAGCGGGGCCGCGGGCTCCGGCTCGGGAGCGGCAGGAGATGGAGGCGGCGGAGGAGGAGGCGGCGGCGGCGCGCTCAGCCGCTCGCGCCCGGCCGCCATGCTGCTGCTGCTGCTGCCGCCTCTTCTTCCCTCCTCCTCCTCCTCTTCCCACCTCTTCCTCCGCCCCCTCCTCTTCCTCCTCCTCCTCCCAGCCTCCCGCCCGCCCCCGGGTCCCGCTCCCCCGGCCCCCGCCCCGCTCCGCCCTCAGCGCTGTGCCCTCCCCTCACGGCCGGCTGCGGCCGCGGTTCGGTTAATGCGGCCGCTCGCAGCTCGCAGTGCGGAGCTGCTGCAGCCCGAAGTTTCGGGTAACGGTGAGCAGGGCCTGCTCGGAGCCCTCACGCCACGGCGCGGCCATTAACGCTCCCTATCGCCGTCCCTTGACATTCCCGAGGGCTCCTTCTCCTCACACGGCCGCTTCCATCTTGGCTCTGCCGCCCATGGGAATGCGCTGCTGCCTCCCCTTGGAGCTGAAAACGCCCAGCGGGTCATGTCTGCACTGCCCAGGGAGGTGCGGGAGTCCGCTCGGTGCTCTGGGCGGGGAATCAGTCACAGGTTGGACTCGATGATCCCAGAGGTCTTTTCCAGCCTAAATGACTCTGGGATCTGCAGTCGGCTCCTCTTTGTGTGAGTGATGCCCTCAAACACTTCAGTGTTGGGGCAAGAACCTGTTTTTCTGCTTTTTGAGAAGTCCGGGAGAGCTGGAGAGGGCCTGAGGACAAGGGATGGGGGGACAGGACACAGGGAATGGCTTCACTGAATGGGATAGTGGGAATAACTGGAATTCCTGGCTTTAAAGATGGTGAGGCCCTGGAATAGAATTCCCAGAGAAGCTGTGGCTGCCCCTAGATCCCTGGAAGTGTCCAAGGCCAAGCTGGATTTTGGGGTTTGGAACAGCCTGGGACAGTGGAAGGTGTCCCTGCCATGGCAGGAGGTTGGAATGGGATGGTCCTTAAGCTCCCTTCCAACCCAAACTATTTTAGATTCTATGAGGTTCCACTTTAAGCTGCAGTTTTTCATTCCTCTGCTTTTTGGTGAACCAAAATTCTACACTGGTGTCACTGGAATTTCTGAGGGAAGCTTAGTCAAAGCCAGCAAAGTCAACCAAAATGGGTTGGTTGCTTAAATAAAATTGGAAGTGTCCTTTTGGAAACACTAGCCCTGGAACTTTAGAATTTCAATTTTTATTTTTTCACCTTTCTGCTATTTTTACTAAATAAAACTTTGAGAAACCTCCAATCAACCTCCAGAAACCATTCCCTCAGCCAGAGGCTCAGCTCGCTGTTTACATCACTGTTCTGCTCAGAAATGGATTTTATTTCATGTTCTCATTGTTCCAGGCACATGGTTTTACAAGCTGCACTCAAAAGGGTGTTAAAACTAAACCTGAGATTTGCATCTTTACATTTCTAACACAGCCTCAACAGGGAGAAAGGTCTGTAACAGCCATATAAACAGGGAAATATTGTTGCCTGTCCTGTTTGAACTGTTCTCCACCTTATACCATCTGTTTTATCTGTGATGGGAAAGGAAATAAAACTGCAGCTGTTAGAATTGCCAGGGAGATGCTGTGTGTTTCCTGGGAAGTCAAGAGCTAATCTAATGTACTTGCCTGTCAGCTAAGCAGGCCCAGAGTAATCCAATTAGGATAATTAGAAGTAGCCAGAAGTGCAATTTAGAGCATTGCTGTTCCAGTTCAACATTCAGGTGAGCTGCACAGTGCAGTGGATCTGTGTGCACCCCTTGGGGTGGAACTGCTTGGAAAATAAAAATGAAGCAGATGCCCTTAAAACCACCACCACCTTGTTGACTTCTTGTAATAAATAAACACCAGCTCAGGTAAATCTTTCCATGAAGGGCCCAGAGATGACCCCAGGGCTGGAGGTGCCCTGCTCCTGTGGCCACTCTGTGGCTGCTACAAGCCTGGTGCCTTTGGCCTCTTGACACAGTCATTTGCTGCTGAATTCTGGAAATAAGGTAAATCAGAAGACTTCACAAAATTCACCTCTCTGGGAGAGCTACACACAAAGTCCACCAGGATAAACAGATTTAAACAGGTTTTATTCATAAACTGTTTGGGGAAAGGAGATTTACTGATATACAAAAAGCCAAGAAATAAACTGACTTTTCTTCTGTTTGTGAATCCCTTCAGGCATGTTTATAAATTCCCACCATAATTGCTAAGAGAACAACACATCTCCACCCATTTTTACTGAGCCTGGGCTGTAATAAACATTGCATTTCAGAATTGTACAGAAAACACACTCCTGTAGCCAACTTGCAACTAGCATTCCCAAAATTACTAGCTACATGCTACACAAACACCTTACAATGATAATCAAGAGGTACATTATTTCTCTCCTTTTTTGTTTTTTTTATGCATTAACCCAGTAGGATGTGTACAATCAATCACAAATTCTATGGTTAATTTACACAGGTTTGTAGTCAAGCTTGGACTCCAGCTTCTTGGAATCAGCCACTTTCCTGACAGCTTTCATGAAATCTTCCTGAACTACGAAGTCATGATCAGCACGGATAGCAAACATCCCTGGGAGGGAGGATTTAACAGTGTAAAGACAGAACACAAAATTTCACTCAAATTCAAATGAAAACTGATCTAGCTTACACTATCTACATGACTTTCCCATGTCTTGGATGTTGGCAAGAGGGAATTTACCTTTCTGAACTAGGGGATTAGTAAAACCAAAACTTGTTTAAACTCTGAATGTGCATTTGCTGTGTTACTCAGCCTGTCCATGCAGGCAAACCCTGAGTGCACAAATTTTTGTGTGAAAAAAGCATAAAACAGCATCAACTCTGCAGGCAAAAAGGTACCAAGAGCCCTGAATTCTCTCCAAAAAAGAAAAATGGGTACAATCCCTGTTTCTGCAATGGATCTGCTTCTAATGGGACACATCATGATCAGCCAGCAAGTGGCTGGCTCAGATCAGCTCGACTGAAATGTTCCAGCAGAACATTTTTGAGCTCCTGGGTTTAATCCACTGAGGAACAGCTCCAAGATTCAGCATTATCCAAGATTTAGCACATCCAAAGGAAGAGTTAAGGAATTACCTGCTTCAGTACAGACGTTTCTCAAGTCTGCTCCGTTGAAGCCATCTGAGAGCTTCACAATTGCTTCATAATCTGTTCATAAAACACCAATGTTCATAAAACTGCAATAAATCACCCTTCCAGCTAGGGATGCCAATAAAGTACAGATCCAGCTCCCAAACTTGGATTTCAGTGCAAGCAGAGAGCTGCCCACTGGGCTGATAAATTAGCTGGAATCAGCAGCTGTATCAGCCCTTCCATTAAAACACAAGTGTGTGGCAGCCAAAAGCTCATGTTATATAATTAAATCCCAAAGTTACCAACTTGTGGTTACAAGAATCAACGTGAAGTGCAAAAGCTCCATCAAAGCAATGTTCTTATCATTTAAATGCTGTAAAAACCCAGAAAACTTATCTCCAAGTGGTCATAACTCAGTCCCTTTCCACTTCCAACACTCCATCTAATAAAGGCACTTAGTGTCTTAACATATTAAGCCTGATATTTTATGCACATATATTTACTAAAAGAGTGGCCATGGTTATAATTCAGTAAATCAATTTCTAAACCACTGCTGAGCCTCCAGCAAGTTCTGATTTTTGCAAGGCTGTTTATTAAAATTATCAACTCCTTGGAAAACTTTTCACTTTCCCATCTGTATAAAATTCAAAACATTTGAATTGAATGTTTTCATCTCAAGAATCCAAAAGCTCCTAAACATGAGAAGTTCTTCAGCTGTATTTTAATTCCACATAGTACAACGTAATATAAAAAATTCTTTTCATAATTGGGAAGTTAAAAAACATAAGTGAGGGGAATGAACATGGTTGAACAGTGCAAGGTTTGAGATTTTAGGGTTTTTTTAGACACCTGGATTGAAGCAGGAGAATCTCATGAGCAAATCCTTATCTTTGGATTTTAATCCAATTTCCACCTCACCCTGCTGCTAAGCTCAGGCCTTCCTTTTGGGGTATCAAAGCTCAGCATCACAGTTTTTCCACATCACATGCAGGAATTTAACAAGGACCTGACCTCTCACCTTGCTGAATGGCAGAGGGATGATCCCACCCTGCTCCACTCCAGTGCCAAAGACAGGAGAACAGGATGAAGTAGAATTCCAGAATCCCACAGTGGTTTGGGTTGGAAGAGACCTTAAAGTTCATCTCCTTCTAAGCCCTGCCCTGGCCAGGAACACCTTCCACTTGCTCCAAGCCTCATCCAACCTGGCCTGGGACACTTCCAGGGATCCAGGGGCAGCCACAGCTGCTCTGGGAAAACTGAGCCAGGGCCTCACTGTCCTCACAGAGAAGAGTTTCTTCCCAATATCCCATATGTCCCTGTCCTCTGGCAGTGGGAAGCCATTCCCCCTTGTGCTGTCATTCCATGCCTTGTAGAAAGTTTCTCTCAAAGAACTCTACCTCAGGTTCATGATTTGTCTGGAGCTCCTCCTCTCTCACAGCCTGCAGTCACGTGCAGGTTTAAGCCAACCCTGCTGCTAAGAAAAGCAATGCCCACCCCTGGCCCTCCCCCAGCTGACTCCTGCTGTCCCTGAGCTGAGCTGCAGCTGTTGATGCAGCCAGATGGTGCCTGGGATCAGCTCCAGGGGATGCAGGAATCGCTGCTGTCAGCACGGAGGGGGTGGGGGTGGCACGGGGCCCTGGGGCACTGCTGCACTCCCAGGCAGCCAGTGCTGCTTAAAAGGCAAATCCCAGCCCCAGTTTCCTCCAGGAAAGCTGGGAGGAGTCACTGTGAAAGCAGGACTCTGGGCAGCTCAGAGTAACACAGTCCTTAAATAAACCCTCCTCGTTTTATCCTATTCTTCTCTTACACGCCTGAGAGAACAATCTCACCACCACACACACAATTTTGCTTATGCCATCTGCAAACTCCAAGGTTTCTCCCTGACTTTTAAAGATTGTTGTTTTCAGACTTCTTCATGAACAATATTTCTTTCATTGAGGGATGAATGAAAACACTCTATACTTGCACTAAGCCATTGCATTAGAAACAGGAAACTGCCTGATGAGAACCACACTGATTTTCCAGTTTCCAGCAGGGCTCCAAGGGTTTATATTCAGTTTTCCTTTGCAAAGACTTAATAACAGTTCAATCAGGATGCATTAAAAAATAAAACAAGTAGAATTCCAAGAGGGGAAGTTGTGTGGGCAGTCAGAATCACTGTAACAACTCACCCTCTTCCCTTCTCTACAACCAGCAGTAAGAATGACATCCAGGCAACTTCTACTCACCTATCTCACCATGTTTGGTGATAGGACCTGCATGAATCTTCAAAATATCTAATCTGGCTTGTTCATTTGGTAGATCGATATCTAGAAAGAATGACAGCTTCAATCAAAGCAGAAACCCACAGCTCCCATGGATTCCATCCTCCTTCCAGCCTCAGGGAAGCAGAAACTCACGGATTTTTCTGTCCAGCCTTCCAGGCCGCAGCAGGGCAGGATCCAGGGTGTCAGGTCTGTTGGTAGCCATGATCATTTTAACTCTGTGCAGAGTGTCAAATCCATCCATCTGATTCAACAGCTAACAGGGAACAGAAGTTTGGTTTGAAATAACCCCAAACATTCCCAGTCTGATTTGTTTTCCTGCCTAAGTATTCTTCAGCAAGATGAAAAGCTCTCATGTAAAAAAAAAAAACTAAAACCTACAAGTCCTTGAGCTCTCTGAATATTCCATCCCAAGCAACGAAGGGCTGAAGAGAGACACTGAAAATGCTTTGCCCAGAGAAAAAGACAATGAGCAAAGCTGAGCTCAAACATGAAACACTTGACTAAAACAATGAGGCAAAGAAAATATTGCAAGGACTAAAGGAGCCAATGGCTGCCTCACACATTTGGATTGTAGTGCACCAAGGCCAGGACATTCCAATTAGACTTGAAGAACAGCTTCTGGAATACTAATCCACACACAGGAAGGCATTTCATTGTGAACACTCAAAGTACTTGCTCTTTGATCACAGTAATTTCATTCTCTATGGAAGGCAGACACATTCTTTTGAATCAGGCAAACTGTTTGCAAACACAAGCCAAGGAGGGCTCCCATTAGCTTCAGAATTCCTAATTGTCACCAGTGGTTTTAATATTCTCTTCACACAACCCAGTTTATCAAAGCAATTACTACAGAAACAAAGAAATACAAGTGCTCCTCCTAGCTTTGAAAATCCAATTACAACAGCCCAAAGATGTTATAGACTGGGTGTCTTTGGGACTAAGAGACAGAAAGGGGGGGTTCTCCAAACTTTCAAAGATGCAGGGACCAGCAGTCAGCAAAGGAAAATATCCCAAATCATCTCAGCAATTTAGAAGATTCAATTAGTCTCCACTGAACTCATGGCTGAGTTACCAGGATGTGCAGCTGCCATTTGTAAAAGCAGCACTTACTCAGTTCTAGTTTAAGATTACTAACCCAGAAAAGGTTCTGCAAAGCCAGATCCCAGGTAACAATTGACAGCTGTATTATTATTTAATGTGGCTGTTCAGGCCAGGCAGGAATTGGACACTCACCTCCATCAGAGTCCTCTGTATTTCTCTGTCAGCTGATGTGCCTTCGGAAAAGCGGCGCCCACCTGCAGCACACAAACCCATCAGTTCTGCTACTTGATTTTTGCCTTTTAAACAGGGGGGATTGGCTTTAGAGCTGACTCCAGCCTTAAAAGGAGAGCCCAGGCACCCCCAGGCCACGAGCCTCACCAATAGCATCGATCTCATCCATGAAAATGATGCAGGGCTGGTGATCCCGGGCGTAGTTGAACATCTCTCGGATCAGCCGAGCGCTCTCACCGATGTATTTGTCCACTATGGAGCTGGACACCACCTAGGGAGGGACAGGGGGTGTGGATGAGGAGACTGGAGAGCAAACACACCCAGTGTGTGGGGGCAGAGCCATTACACACCTTGAGGAAGTTGCAATCCAGCTGGCTGGCAACTGCTCTGGCCAAAAGGGTTTTTCCTGTACCTGGACAGACAAGAGATTGAAGCTGTTTAATTACTAACTCAACACTGCCTGCCAGTGACTTAGGGAGGAGAGGAGATAAAAGGGGAAAGGGAAAGGAAGAGGGAGAAAAAGGAGAAAGTAAAATAAAATAGGGAAAGGAAAAGTAAAGGAAAAATGGGAAATAAAAAAGAGAAAGG
Organism: Oenanthe melanoleuca; assembly: GCF_029582105.1. Taxonomy (NCBI): domain Eukaryota; kingdom Metazoa; phylum Chordata; class Aves; order Passeriformes; family Muscicapidae; genus Oenanthe; species Oenanthe melanoleuca. The sequence goes on from NC_079339.1 coordinate 58,266,939, forward strand.
AAAAAACAAAGATGAGATAAAGGAAAAAGAGAAGAGAGGAGAGAGAGAGGAGGGAGGGAGGAGAGAGGGAGAGGACAGAGGGAGGAAAGGAAAAATGAAAAAGAGAAGAAAGAAAATAGAAAAATGAAAAAGAAAAAAGGAAAGGAAAAAATAAAAAAAAGGGAAAGAAGGAGAAACAAAGAAGGCTCTTGCCAGCCTGAAAGCTGCAACCAAACACTAGTTTGGCCTCTGCTGGGACTCACCAGGGGGGCCGTACAGCAGGCAGCCTTTGGGAGGGATAATTCCCACACGCTGGAATAACTCTGGGTTTGTAAGTGGCAGTTCAATGACCTGTGAAGGGACAGAGAACAAACTGAGTCTCTGAGGTTTAAACCAGGTAATGATGCACCTGCCTGTTTCTCATGTATCTGCATTCTTATTTATTGGCAGCATTTCTGTGTGAGAAACAGTTTAACAAGAAAATGGCAGAGATCCTATGGATCTATCCACTCCCCTGCCCTGGCTCTGCAATTGCTGATTCCTCTCAATGTTCTTTGCTCAAATCACATCCCTGCTGTCCTAATTCCATTCCCCAGAGCAATCCTGGCAGTATTTGAGCAAAATTCCAGTCTGCTTCCTGGCCCTCCCACTTGACTTCAAGGCACTCCACAGCCTAAAGGGTCTTGGATCCTTTAAACTCTCCTCTCTAAAGGATTATCTTCATTTTAATCCAAATCCAAGCACTTTAAATGAATCATGGAAAGCACTGATCTGATCTGAGAGGACCCTTGAACAAGCAATCAAACATCAGAAAGGTGGTTTTGCCCTGAAAAGCTGCACTGAGAGCAGTGATCAGTGTCTGGGGGGTGTGAGGCACTGGGTACCTCCCGTAACTCTCGGATTTGTTCCGACAAGCCTCCGATCTCGGAGTAGGAAACATCTCCTGGGTCCTCATGAGACATGTTATAAACCAGTGGATCCACTTCCCTGGGCAAGTATCTGCAAAACAGAAGTTAAGAGTAGATATTTTTATTGTGCAGACCCATTTATAAAGTTATTCCCATAAATTTTACAATAATATGAACATTATTTCTTCTCTTCCCACCTTACCTGCTGAAAAAACAGAAAAATCCCCGAACATAGCAACTTTCTTAAAGTTTTAAAACACAGCTGAAAATAGTATAACTATTTTTCTAAAGAACAACTAAATTCTTTTTAAACCATATAAAACAGACACATAAATCTTCCCTCAAAGTAACTGTCCTTCCTTAAGCATTTGCTTTGCAGAAAAAGTTTACAAAATATTGCAGAAGTGATTATTCAAGTCTTTGTGTAATGCTTTTTCCCCTATTTTATGATGAGAAGAGCACAATCCTACCTCATAATAGTCAGAGTGGTCATGTCCAGAGCAACTCTTGTCCCTGGCTTCAGCTTACTCTTGTCAAGCTAGTCCCAAAAAAAGGAATTCTGTTAGAAGCCCACTCCAACACAATCCCTGATTTTAGCCAAGATAACCTGGAGTTTACACTCCTTGCTCCATCACACACAAGAAAAACCAAGGCTTCAGAGTGACACACAAATCAGTCATTAACTTACCTCCATCACTTTTAAAACAAAGACTCTTTTCTAGTCCATCATTAATTTTTAATTTTGCTGCTGCCAATCTGACTGCACCAGTGGGATCTAATCCTCCCCTCTGCTCCACACAGGGACAGCTGTTTCAGACTAACCAAAGAACCCTCACAAAAAGTTGAACATTCATTTTTTTGTGTAATTTCTTCCCCTCTTTGAAGTCTTCTTTCACCTCAGATGTCTCCTCACTTGCCTCAGCAGCTTTTATCTGCTTATTCCATTTTTATGGGATTTTTAAACACACTGCAGTACACCCTACTAAATTTTGCTGGAATTAAAAGAGGATTTTGACAACCCTTTTCCAGGAGAGTTGCAAGTTTCCCATTGTATCTCCTGGGGGATTTATAGGATCTCTTGACCCTCTGGAAGGATTTAGGATCAAGCTGTCCCCCCTCCCTCCCTAGGGTCACTTTCCAGCTTCCTTATCCAAAGAACTTTGTAACAGCTTGGAATTCTCTCAGATTCAACTCTACCCAACAGAGTGAAGTTATTTTTCAGTGAGTAAAAAACAGAGAAACCACTTGACCTTCTTAGCTAATGCACTTGAGATAGGGAAGTAATTTTGCTCCCACTTGAACAGCCTTGCTCTCCTCCCTCCTGAGCAGCAGCAGCAGCTCAGCCACGAGGGCTTTGATCAAAAACTTGTCCTTCTAGTCCAGGAGAAATTGTTTGTCTGTGATATTTTGACATTTTGAAAACAATCAGGGGTTTTTTGGGTTTGGTTTTTTTTTTTGGCCTCTGGGAGAAAATCAAGGATCTTTTAAGATAAAAGAGGGTTTTTAGTGAAGAATAAACTCCAAAGTGCTGGTTCATCTAAGGACAGCCTGTTCCTTAGGATTCACCTTTGTTTTAACACAGAACATCAAGATTACCTCACATGCCCCAGAGTGAAATTAATTTTACTTCTGTCCCAAAATTCTGCAATGAACATCAGTTTCTTTCCAGAAGGAGAAAAGAAAAAAAAAAAAAAAATATATATATATATATAGATAAAGATAATGGCTTTAAACAGACATAGAGTAAGTTTAGATGGGATGTTGAGAAGAAATTCCTGGCTGTGAGGGTGGTGAGACCCTGGCACAGGGTGCCCAGAGAAGCTGTGGCTGCCCCTGGATCCCTGGGAGTGTCCAAGGCCAGGCTGGATGGGACTTGGAGCAGCCTGGGATAGTGGAAGGTGTCCCTGCCATGGCAGGAGGTGGGATTGATGGACTTTAAGGTCCCTTCCAACCCAAACTATTCCCTAATTAAGATACACGATGAAATAACATTAAATCTAAAACTCAGCAGTATGACAGCAACAATCACAGCACAGCAACAGTGACATTACACAATTATCAATTTTCGTAATAATTCATTTTCAGAGAGTTCAAAATCAAGCACAAGGACAGAGGTTTGACTCAACAAAAATAATAAAACACCTGCAAGGTCTTGGGAATGCTGTGGATTATTTTGTCTCCACCAGGAAACAACAAAGGGAGAGGGGAGCAAGAACCAGTATAAAAAACTGGTATAAAAACCAGTATATATGTGATGTGCACATTACAGGAGAAAAAAATCACCCCACTAAGGACTCAGTGGATGAACTGCAATGCCAATATTCCACAGCAAAGCCAATTTTAATGAATATTCACACAAATCAATTACCTGACGGCGACAGCCAACCACGTATCTTGGTCCATTTGTAGCCTTCACAATGACTGCAGAAAGAAAATTAGAGAAAAAACCCAAATTCACTCAATTCACCATCTGAGTTGTGTTTCTGAATTATCCAGAATGTTTTTCTGCCAATAATCTGATCACCAATAATTCAATTCTTTACTTCTTCATAACTCTAACAAGATTTAAACTGCAAAAACTTTTTATTTTGTGGCTGCTCCATCCCTGCAATTGTTGCATGCCAGGCTGGACAGGGCTTGGAGCAGCCTGGGAGAGTGAAAGGTGTCCCTGCCCATGGCAGGGGGTGGAATCAGATGGTCTTTAAGGTCTTTTTCAACCCAATTCCATGGCTTTTATAATCTCAGAAAATGTAACAGCTCAGTGTACTTACACTTCTCCTCTGTCAGCTGTTTAAGAACCTCACCAACAATCTGTAAAAAAGTAAATACAGCATTAACCTCATGAAAAATTATCATTGCAGGACCCAGACACACTGTAACCCACCCCTAACCCATCAGTTCCTGATGTCAAAGCCCCTGTTTGCTCTACCTGGACTGTTCCCACTTTCTCTTTCTTGATGCTAAAAATGGATGTGAAGATTACATCCAGGCAGATTCACTGTCAAAAGGCAGCACAGGATGCCAACACCTGTTCCCTTCACATACCTGCCCAACACTCTGCAAAGCCTTGAGATCATTTTCTGATTTCTCATACTGCTTGGTGAGTTCTTTCAGCTGTTCCCTTACTAGAAGAGGAAAGAAACACAGGATTTTGGTAATCTCTAACACCACAAGAGCATGGGAGCAAAGCTGCAGGTAGAGTGAGACTGGGAGAGCAGTAAGGAGCCTTGAGCTGATGTGGAGAAGGGAACAGAGCTGGGGAAGGGTCTGGAGCACCAGGAGAGGCTGAGGGAGCTGGGAAGGGGCTCAGCCTGGAGAAAAGGAGGCTCAGGGGGAATTTCTGGCTCTGCACAACTCCCTGACAGGAGGGGACAGCCGGGGGGGATTTGGGATCTGCTCTCAGGGAACAGGGACAGGACAAGAGGAAATGGCCACAAATTGGTCCAAGGTAAGTTTAAATTGGTTATTAGGGAAAATTTCTTCACGGAAAGGGTGGTCACTCATTAGGAAAAGGCTGAAGACGAAGACAGTGGAGTCTCCATCCCTGGAGGTGTCCAAGGAACTCCTGGAGGCTGCACTCAGTGCTCTGGTCTATTGACAAGCTGCTCACAGTCACAGGTTGGTGTCGCTGATCGCAGAGCTCTTTTCAAACCGAAATGATTCCGTGTTTGTGTGCCCGTCCGGAGCCCTCCCGAGGGGAGCGGCACCCAGCCCCGTCCAGCCCCGTCCACCCGCGTCCAGCCCCGCTCCCGCTCCCGGGCCCGGCCAGGCCCATGACGAAGCGCGGGCAGCGCCGCGCTCCCTGCCGGGGCTCCGCGGGGCGCTGAGCGGCGCCCACCCCCCATCCCCTCAGGGCCCGCCGTGCCCGCGCTCACACTCCTTGAGGCGGCCATCGATCTCCTTGTGCTCCAGCAGCTTCTTGCGGTAATCCTGCAGCGCCTTGTCCCTGGGGTCCGCCATGATGAGCAGCCGCCGCTCGTAGGGAATGCCGGGAAGGGCCATGGCGGCGGGGGGCGCTCCCGCCCCGCCCGCAGCGCCGCGCGGCGCCCCCTGCCGGCGCGGAGGATCGCGGCTGTCGCGACAGGCTGCTGCTGTCGTGAGGGGTCGCGAGGGGCTGCGAGGGTCACGAACATCGGCTGCGATGGGCACAGGCTGTGTCAGCGCGCAGAGGCCGCAGCGAGGGTTAAATAGCGGCCGCGGAGTGTGGGTAAAGGCGGAAGGGTGAGGAGGTGCGGGGAGACATCATGGAGGTCAAGGAATCGTGGGATGGTTTGGGCTGGAAGGGACATTAATCCCATCCCATCCCATTCCATCCCTTCCACTGTCCCAGGGTACTCCAAACCCCAATGGACAATGACCTTGGACACTGCCAGGGATCCAGGGGCAGCCACAGCTTCTCTGGGCCCTGTGCCAGGGCCTGCCCCCCCTCACAGGGAACAATTCCTCCCCAGTCTCCCATCCATCCCTGCCCTCTGGCAGTGGGAAGCCAAGAAAAAATATTGGGGTTTCACTCCTGTCCCATGGCGTGTCTCTGTGGCTCTGCAAAGGACCTAAGTCAAATTCCAGCTGCTCCCCCAAATCCTGCTTTAGCCAGGACTCAGCCCAGAGTGCCAGGGCAGGCCGGTGCCCTGGGAAATGCTTTTGGCTGCTGGCACTGCCAGGCAGGGATCACACACCTTCTCCTCATGCTCTGCCTCAGAGTGGATGTGCTCTGGGAGAAACCTGGAAGGTTTGATGTCCTAGAACCCAGACTGATTTGGGCTGGAAGGGACTTGAGATCCCATCTCATTCCAAGCCCCTGCCATAGGCAGGAACACCTTCCATTATCCCACCTTGCTCCAAACCTGGCCTTGAAAACTTCCAGGATGGGACACCCACAAAATAACAAACTTGTGGAATTTAAATCTGCTTAATGACTTTGAGGAACCAAGAATTAAAGTACTGGTGATCAGATGGTTGGCAGAAAGACACATTGGATAGTTCTGAACCACAACTCAAAAACTCAGAGGGTAAATGAAGTAAATTTTTTTTTCTCTAATTTTCTCTCTCCAGTCATTTTCCAGGAAAAAAATGAGCCATGATACAAATGGACCAAATGGTTGGCTGTTGCTGTCAGGTAATTAATATGTGTGAATATTCATTAAAATTTGCTTTGGTGTGGAATATTAGCATTGCTTTTCATCCTCTGGGACCTTAGTGGGGTGTTTTTTTCTTCTGTAATGTGCACATCACTGTTTTACATTGGTACCTGCTCCTCTTTCCCTTTGTAGGTGGCAGTGGTGCAACTTCCTGATGGACACAAAACAACCCACAACATGCTCAGCACCTTGCACATGTTTTATTACTTTTGATAATGTCAGGAAAATTAATCCACAAACACCAGAGGTTTATATCCAAAAAGGAGACAGAGGAATCCTTTTACTTTATTTGAATAAAGGGAGAGGCCATGGGGTATTCCCCTGGGATCTGTTGAATTTTGGGAGGACTCAGCCTCCCTTTTTATCCCAATTTCCCAACCCCACTGGCTGAGGCACTTGAGAGGCACAGACTTCCTGAAACACCTGATACCTGAGATTCCCCTCTAATGTACCACCCTCCCTTTTAATTTTTAATTATTATGGAACTCATGTTTTTTCCCCCATTGCTTCTTTCACCTTTCAATATCCAATTTCATCTTCCAATATCCAATTTCATTAATCAGCAAACCTACAGCTTGTTAGTAAAGGCAAATATATTTTTCCATTCATCAGTCAGTGGAATCCTTCCCACTGTTTCTTTACTCTCTCAACACTAAAAGAAACAGACCCACAGCTTGTTTGTAAATCCTCTCAAGTCATTGTAAAGTCATTTCTCTCAATAATAAAAATAATTTTTGACCTGATCTTGATCTGTCAGACCCTGGGGGCAGGCTTGGGGGGGCTGCACCCCGAGTTTTGGAGCAATGGTTCTGCCAGCCGCGCATCCCTGCTGTTATACATGAGAAACAAAGTCTCGATATTCAGCAAAATTTAGATTGCTTTATTTTATACAGCCAGAGCAAGCAGCGCTGGAGATACATGGGGGCCACTGCCCACTCCATGCTCCACCCAACTTTGGTTTGCAGCTCCTTTTTATAGGATGATTTCCTTGTAGTCATCAATAATTGTTATTGTTTTGTTGTCATAATTCTGCCAGGTAAGCAGTGGTGGTCGGTGGATCGCTGGACAATGTGAGTCTCCAGACAATTTGTCAAGTCCCACAGATAACCATCCCCTCTTGGTAGATAAGGAATGGCAGAAGTTGGGAAGTCTGGTCTTAGGGATAGGCTGCAATTGATTACACAAAGGCAGGAAATTTGATTTTGCAGAATCTGTTAGGCTGTGTGAAAGCCTTATTTTGCAAGCTGTCAGTAGATACAACTTATTTAGAAAATGCAATATTCATAACAGGGGATTTAAACCAAAATGATTTAATCATATATTTTCTTTTCTTTAGTGTCATACTTCATTTCAGACTTAAGTATTCTGGTTTATACAAACCCTAATACTTTTATAATTAACATGAATCTTTTAGCAATTATCACAATGCGGTGCCGCGGCGTGACTCACACCGGCGAGTGTCACGGTGTGCTGCCCGGTGTGTGTGCTGCCCGGTGTGTGTGTGTGCTGCCCGGTGTGTGTGTGCTGTCCGGTGTGTGTGTGTGCTGTCCGGTGTGTGTGTGCTGCCCGGTGTGTGTGTGTGTGCTGCCCGGTGTGTGTGTGTGCTGTCCGGTGTGTGTGTGTGTGCTGTCCGGTGTGTGTGTGTGCTGTCCGGTGTGTGTGTGCTGCCCGGTGTGTGTGTGTGCTGCCCGGTGTGTGTGTGTGTGTGCTGTCCGGTGTCTGTGTGTGCTGCCCGGTGTGTGTGTGTGCTGCCCGGTGTGTGTGTGTGTGCTGTCCGGTGTGTGTGTGTCCTGCCCGGTGTGTGTGTGTGTGCTGTCCGGTGTGTGTGTGTGTGCTGTCCGGTGTGTGTGTGCTGTCCGGTGTGTGTGTGCTGCCCGGTGTGTGTGTGTGTGCTGTCCGGTGTGTGTGTGTGCTGTCCGGTGTGTGTGTGTGTGCTGTCCGGTGTGTGTGTGCTGCCCGGTGTGTGTGTGCTGCCCGGTGTGTGTGTGTGCTGCCCGGTGTGTGTGTGTGCTGTCCGGTGTGTGTGTGTGCTGTCCGGTGTGTGTCTGTGCTGCCCGGTGTGTGTGTGCTGCCCGGTGTGTGTGTGTGTGTGCTGCCCGGTGTGTGTGTGTGCTGTCCGGTGTGTGTGTGTGCTGCCCGGTGTGTGTGTGCTGCCCGGTGTGTGTGTGTGCTCTCCGGTGTGTGTGTGTGCTGCCCGGTGTGTGTGTGTGTGCTGCCCGGTGTGTGTGTGTGTGCTGCCCGGTGTGTGTGTGTGCTGCCCGGTGTGTGTGTGTGCTGTCCGGTGTGTGTGTGTGCTGTCCGGTGTGTGTGTGTGTGCTGTCCGGTGTGTGTGTGCTGCCCGGTGTGTGTGTGTGTGCTGTCCGGTGTGTGTGTGCTGCCCGGTGTGTGTGTGCTGCCCGGTGTGTGTGTGTGCTGTCCCGTGTGTGTGCTGCCCGGTGTGTGTGTGTGCTGCCCGGTGTGTGTGTGTGTGTGCTGTCCGGTGTGTGTGTGTGCTGCCCGGTGTGTGTGTGTCCTGTCCGGTGTGTGTCTGTGCTGCCCGGTGTGTGTGTGCTGCCGTGTGTGTGTGTGTGCTGCCCGGTGTGTGTGTGTTGTCCGGTGTGTGTGTGTGCTGCCCGGTGTGTGTGTGTGCTGTCCGGTGTGTGTGTGCTGCCCGGTGTGTGTGTGTGTGCTGTCCGGTGTGTGTGTGCTGCCCGGTGTGTGTGTGTGCTGTCCGGTGTGCGTGTGTGTGCTGCCCGGTGTGTGTGTGTGCTGTCCGGTGTGTGTGTGTGCTGCCCGGTGTGTGTGTGTGTGCTGCGGTGTGTGTCTGTGCTGCCCGGTGTGTGTGTGCTGCCCGGTGTGTGTGTGTGTGCTGCCCGGTGTGTGTGTGTTGTCCGGTGTGTGTGTGTGCTGCCCGGTGTGTGTGTGTGCTGTCCGGTGTGTGTGTGCTGCCCGGTGTGTGTGTGTGTGCTGCCCGGTGTGTGTGTGTGTGCTGTCCGGTGTGTGTGTGTGCTGTCCGGTGTGTGTGTGCTGCCCGGTGTGTGTGTGTGTGTGTGTGTGTGTGTGTGCTGTCCGGTGTGTGTGTGTGTGCTGCCCGGTGTGTGTGTGTGTGTGCTGTCTGGTGTGTGTGTGCTGTCCGGTGTGTGTGTGCTGCCCGGTGTGTGTGTGTGCTGTCCGGTGTGTGTGTGTGCTGCCCGGTGTGTGTGTGTGTGCTGTCCGGTGTGTGTGTGTGTGCTGCCCGGTGTGTGTGTCCTGTCCGGTGTGTGTGTGTGTGCTGCCCGGTGTGTGTGTGTGTGCTGCCCGGTGTGTGTGTCCTGTCCGGTGTGTGTGTGTGTGCTGTCCGGTGTGTGTGTGCTGCCCGGTGTGTGTGTGCTGTCCGGTGTGTGTGTGCTGCCCGGTGTGTGTGTGTGCTCTCCGGTGTGTGTGTGTGCTGCCCGGTGTGTGTGTGCTGCCCGGTGTGTGTGTGTGTGCTGCCCGGTGTGTGTGTGTGCTGTCCGGTGTGTGTGTGTGTGCTGTCCGGTGTGTGTGTGTGCTGTCCGGTGTGTGTACTGCCCGGTGTGTGTGTGTGTGCTGCCCGGTGTGTGTGTGTGTGCTGTCCGGTGTGTGTGTGTGCTGTCCGGTGTGTGTGTGCTGCCCGGTGTGTGTGTGTGTGTGCTGTCTGGTGTGTGTGTGTGCTGTCCGGTGTGTGTGTGCTGCCCGGTGTGTGTGTGTGCTGTCCGGTGTGTGTGTGTGTGCTGTCCGGTGTGTGTGTGTGTGCTGCCCGGTGTGTGTGTCCTGTCCGGTGTGTGTGTGTGTGCTGCCCGGTGTGTGTGTGTGTGCTGCCCGGTGTGTGTGTCCTGTCCGGTGTGTGTGTGTGTGCTGTCCGGTGTGTGTGTGCTGCCCGGTGTGTGTGTGCTGTCCGGTGTGTGTGTGTGCTGCCCGGTGTGTGTGTGCTGTCCGGTGTGTGTGTGTGCTGCCCGGTGTGTGTGTGTGTGCTGCCCGGTGTGTGTGCTGCCCGCCCCGTGTCCCCGCCGTGCCCCGCTCCGTGCGGGCCCGCTCGCAGCCGGCGGCGGCCGCGCTCCGGGCGGGGCGATGATGGGGCGGTGCGGGGCGATGATGGGGCGGTGCGATGCCATGATGGGGCGGTGCGATGCGATGATGGGGCGGTGCGGGGCGATGATGGGGCGGTGCGATGCGATGATGGGGCGGTGCGATGCGATGATGGGGCGGTGCGATGCGATGATGGGGCGGTGCGGGGCGATGATGGGGCGGTGCGGGGCGATGATGGGGCGGTGCGATGCGATGATGGGGCGGTGCGGGGCGATGATGGGGCGGTGCGGGGCGATGATGGGGCGGTGCGGGGCGATGATGGGGCGGTGCGATGCGATGATGGGGCGGTGCGATGCGATGATGGGGCGGTGCGGGGCGATGATGGGGCGGTGCGGGGCGATGATGGGGCGGTGCGATGCGATGATGGGGCGGTGCGATGCGATGATGGGGCGGTGCGGGGCGATGATGGGGCGGTGCGGGGCGATGATGGGGCGGTGCGGGGCGATGACGGGGCGGTGCGATGCGATGATGGGGCGGTGCGATGCGATGATGGGGCGGTGCGGGGCGATGATGGGGCGGTGCGGGGCGATGATGGGGCGGTGCGGGGCGATGACGGGGCGGTGCGATGCGATGATGGGGCGGTGCGATGCGATGATGGGGCGGTGCGATGATGGGACGGCCCCAGCGCTGCTGCCGGGCCCCAGCTGCAGGCGGAGATGGCGGCGGGGATGGTCGTGCCGCGCCTGGCGCTGGCGCTGCTGGCGCTGCTGCCCCCCGGAGCACAGCCGCGCTGCTTCTGCCAGGTGCGCACTGGGGGCTTGGGGGGTTCGCTGCCCAAAAAGAGAGAGACAGACTCTTCTCTGCTGGGGCACCGAGAGGCTCCGAGGGCTGCAGGAGCTTTGCTGTGTTCGGCCTGCTCCGGGGAGACCTTACAGTCCCTTCCAGGGTTTGGAGGGGCTCCAGAGAGCTGGAGAGGGACTGAGACATCACACAGGGAATGGCTTCCCACTGCCACAGGGATATTGGGAAGGAATTGTTCCCTGTGAGGGTTGAAGGTTTCCCAGAGAAGCTGTGGCTGCCTCTGGATCCCTGGAAGTGTCCAAGGCCAGGCTGGACATTGGGAGCAGCTCGGGATAGTGAAAGGTGTCCCTGCCATTACATCAGGTGGGACTGGATAAGCTTTAAAGTCCCTTCTAACCTAAACCATTCCAGGATTCTGTGATTCTTTTCCATGCCATCTTAACTGTATTCTCTCCCTGCTCTCATCAGAAGAGAGGACTGCTCTAACTTGTTGAGCATTTCTTCCCCAGCTACCCCGGTGCCTCCCCTGGGATGTTTCAGGGATATCATTCCTATCCCTGGGAGCTGCTGCTTCATCCCCTCTCCTGCCTTGCTGTTCTCCCAGCTCTGCTGCCCAGGAGCCACCCTGCTCTGCTCCTTAAAGCTCTTCCAGGGTTAATTCCCTTTGTTGCTGTGCCAGATGTGTCACTGTGCACTCAGTGCAGCTTCTATGCAGGTACAGTAATGACAGAACGGGGTACAGTCGACCAAGCATCTGCATTTAAGGAAGAGATCACTCTGCATTTCCTTCTAAAACCACTTTGCCCAAGCAAAGTGGCTGCCCCTGGATGCCTGGAAGTGTCCAAGGACAGGTTGGAGCACCCTGAGATAGTGGAAAGTGTCCTTGCCCATGGCAGGGGCTGACATATGATGGTTTTTGAGGTCCCTTGCAACCTGAATGATTCCTGTTTTTACAAGATCAAGGACTGAAGATGTCACAATGCCTTTAGTACTTTATTTTGTTGCTTTTAAAAACAGGAAATTTTTATAAAGGCTACTCTTGCTGTATTAAATTTCTAGTCCTTAAATGTGGGTCAGGAATTGAGAGTGAGAAAGAAAACAAATGGAATTACATTCTTGGCTTTGTCTTCTGGGGTGACTCCTGACACTTTCAGCTTCCTGTGGAAATGGTAAATAAAAGCTTTGCTGATAACCAATTGAAAAACATGCATTTAGATTCTGGATCTCTGCAGGGGTTTTCCTTGCAGCTTCCTGTAAGCAGAGGAGTTTGTCTCCTAAGGACTGAAGTTGAGTCAGGAGTGTGGAATGGGAGAAGGAGCCATAACCACTAACTGAACTGGCATTCTGGCATGGCAGTGACTGCCAGGCTCTTTTCCTTGGGCTGGAGGAGCTGCCTTGGTGCTTTGTCCACTGTTGGGTTGTTGCAGCACTCTCTTCATTCTTGGAGCAGCTTGGTTTTCCCTGCAAATGTTTAGGTTAGGATTTTTTATTACCTTTAGGCAAAGGTGTCATGTAGGGCAGCATTTCTCACCCTTTCTAACCACCAAACCTTTTAAATCACACCTGAGGGCTGCCTCATCTTTTGGTTAAAAGTAATCTGCTGATCCTCTTGTGCAGAACTGGTCTGGTGGTTTTTATTTGCCACCAAAGAAAATACAAGGCCAGCCTTACATGATCTGGGTTGCCCTCCTCTGTTTAGCTCCTTGAAGGGCTGGTACAGCCCTTGGTTTCCTCCTGTGAACCATCTCATGGTGTCTCATGAGCTTCTCAGGTGAAGATGTGGGGTGACTGGAAGAGCTGTGACTCGTCTGTCAGCCTGTGCTGGTGCAGTTGACAAGGACAGGGACTTTTGGGAGTGCTGCTCCAGCAATATTCCAAGTGCTGACTTCAGCAGGCTGATTCTGGAATGGGTGTTGCACTCCTGTCTGTCTGCACCCAGGGCAATGCCTCACCTGCTTTCTGTCACTGTTATTTTATCTCCTTTCCTTAGAGACCAACCTGAAACTTTTATTAGAACCATCCATCTGTTGCTACAAGCACTTGTGCTTCAAGTATTGTTTTCTGCTTTGCAAGCTCTGATTAACATTCCAGTATCAAAATCCCCTCCAACTTCACAGGCAGCTCATCCCCCCCTCCAGATATTCCTGTTTGCATCACAGCTTTAGTCAGCCATGGATGTCTCCTGGATATTGCTGGTAATTAGTGTTCATGTGCTGTTTCCAGGCTGATGCAGCTGCATTGGGGATGTGCTGCAGGTGTTTGGCACACAGGGATTTTGTGAGGTTTCCGGTCTGGCAGGGGGCAGGTTCCCTTTGGGAATGTTTCTGTGGGCAGGATGCTCATTAGGGCTGAGTCTGCCCATGGAGTTTCCCCCCTGGTACCTGGGCAGGTTTTAGAGCTGTCCTTGCATTCCTGCTGAATTGGTGTTCACTGGGCAGCTCCAGGGCAGGAATTCATTGCTAGCACAGGTCCCAGCTTCTCTGGGGTAGCTTCAGGAGGAGTTTCCAGGTGGAGAGGAGCAGATTTTTTGAGGTACTTTCTGGCTCTTCTCTGGTGATATCCCTCCAGGAATCCTGTGTCCTGCTCTGTGGCCCTTCCAGAGCAGAGGGACATGGAGCTGTTGGAGCAAGTCCAGAGGAGGCACCAGGATGGTCAGAGCAGCTCTCCTGTGAGGAAAAGCTTGGGAGAGCTGGGATTGTTCAGCCTGGAAAAGACAAGACTTCAGGGTGGCCTAATTGTGACCTTCTGTACCTGAAGGGAGATGGCAGGAAAGATGGAGAGAGACAGTTTACAAGGGATGGAGTGTCAGGACACAGGGAATGGCTTCCTACTGCCAGAGGGCAGGGATGGATGGGATATTGGGAAGGAATTCTTCCCTGTGAGGGTGGGGAGGCCCTGGCAAAGGCTGCCCAAAGAAGCTGTGGCTGCCCCTGGATCCCTGAGAGTGTTCCAGGCCAGGCTGGACAGGGCTTGGAGCACCCTGGGATGGTGGAGGTGTCTCTGCCCATGGTGAACTAAAAGGTCTTTAAGCTCCTTTCCAACCCAAACCATTCTGGGATGCTGTGACAGCCCTTCAGGCCCTGTGGTTTGACCCCATCCTGAGGCTCCCATGTGAGATTTGCTTCTGTGTGAGTTCTGGAAAATCTAGTCCTTGTTTTCTGGGCGAAAGGTAGGGATAAAGCACCTAGAATGGCAGATAATGCTTCCAGGGCAGGTGCAGGAATGACTGGCCTCAGCTGGCTGCCAGCAACTTGCTCCAAGTGCACTGGCAAGGATGAAAGGGAAATAATTCCGTAGAGTCATAAATATCCTGAGTTGGAAGAGACCCACAAGGATCACTGAAATCCAGCTCCTTTGTGCCAGGAAACTTCTGCTGAGGGAGTAGGGAAGGAACCCTAACCCTCACCATCAGCTTGTCCAGAAGAGCAGGCAGTGCCAGGAAGCTGGTACAGGCTAAACCCAACCCCTCAGCCTCTGTGGCATTCCCTTCCCTGTGCCCTTGTGGTGGGAGATGCAGGAAAAAGTTTTCCTTCTTTCCTGCCTGGCTGTGGCGTGGGACATATCCCAAAAATCCCGAAATCCACAGCTCAGAGGATATTCTGTGACACTCAGGGGAGCTGAAAGGGATGGAAAGAGCAGCCTGATAGGAGGCTGGGATGGAGAGGAAGGAGAAGCCAAGGCCAGGGATTGCACAGAGCCTGGAGCTGGTGTTCCCAGCACACGAGGTGGGTCTGGTGGAGCTGGGATGTGAGCACGTCGCCCTGGAGCTTACTCAGACCTGTCCCGGCGGCTCCTTGCATCTGGGAAAGCCCAGCCCTGCCCTCAGCTCCTGCCAGCTTCTCACACCCAGGGCAGCTGGAGCAAAACCCCTCAGCTCAGTGATTCAGCAGGCACATGGCATGTGCTGGGGGCTGGATCCAGCCCTGGTTTATCTCAAACTGCTGCTCTCCTGGGCACAGGCTGGGGATGTAGGTAAATATTTTATTTGTGGGGTGGGAGGAAGTGTTTTAAGGTACCACCCACGTTTGACACGTGCCAGAGCTCAACTGCTCTGGCAGCAGGAAGTAAAGTCCCAAACTGAGTGAGTCTGGCTGCATCCAGGGCTGAAAAATGAGTTCTGGGGTGGTCTGGAGCAAGAGGGAACCTCTGGAATGAAGAGCAAGTCCTGCCAAATGATCTGACACTGCCACTTCCCTGAGTCTTAAAGTGGCTCAGCCTAAAGCTGTTTGCTGGGGCATCACTGGGGCTTTCAGCAGGGCTCTGGGTGTTCCTGGTGCTGCTTCTCTTCTGTGCTCCTTTGGCTGTGAGCTTTGCTAGGTTGGGCACACACAGGCTGGGAAATTGCCCATTTCTGCCCAGTCTGACTGAAATCCTTGGAGGAGGAAGGATGGAGCAGAGGTGGAGTTTTCCCAGCACCTTTCCCTTTGCCCCTTGCCCCCACAGGTGTGTTCAGGGTGAGCCTGAGGCTGATCCCACCAATAAACTGGTATTTGGAGAGCTCCAGAGCACAGCCCCCATCCAGCACTAAGGATTTTGAGAACATCTGCAGTGCTCCAGTCTGGGTTATATTCAGGATGAGGTCGGTTCTGGCTTGGATTGGTCACCAGACAACAAAACCAGACCTGGCCCAAGTGATGCTTGCAGTGGGGGATTGGTGGGAGCTCCAGTGTTCCCATTTACAGAGATGTCATTCCTTTGGAGTGTGAAGATTATCCCCAAATCTTTTTGTAGGTCATTTTAGGCCCAACCTTTAAGCTTCCTGCCTTGAAGGATGCCAAGATTCCAGGAAATAAAAATGTGGTTGGTTGGTGGCTTGCTGTGGTTTGTTGTTTTGATGTGTTTTTTTTTTTTTTTTAATGTATATATAATTTTGAAACAGCTTTAAATTGGGTAACTGGATTAGCAAATTGCTACTGTTTATTTTTATAAGGGTGATTCAGGTTAGTGGAAATCTTAAATCACTGTTAATCTTCATTACCATGCAAAATGCAGGACAGAATTCAGTAAATGTGTGAGGGTGACACACTGAGCTTCAGTGTAAACACTTAAAATATGAGTGAGCCTCCAAATCATGCTGCCTCAACAAAACAGAGTTGTTCCAGTGGGGTAGGGAATTCTGGCTATTTTTTCCCCCACCTCCCCATTTCATGTGACTCTCTGCTCCATTTCTGCCATCCTCCTCTCAGCTCCATTTCCGTGGTGGTAAATATAATGGTTTTATTTAAGTTGTTGTGGAGCTCTTGCTGAATTTTGAGGAGAGGCTGAGGGAGCTGAGAAGGGGCTCAGCCTGGAGAAAAGGAGGTTCAGGGGGAACCCTATGGCTCTGCACAAGGAGGGGACAGCCAGGGGGGATTTGGGATCTGCTCCAGGGAACAGAGACAGGAGGAGAGGGAGCAGCCTCAAGCTGTAACAGAGGAGGTTTAAATTGGATTATTATGGAAAATTCCTTCCTGGAAAGGTTTGTCCAGCCCTGGCACAGCTGCCCAGGGCAGGGGTGGAGTCCCCATCCCTGGAGGGATTTAAAAGCCCTGTGGATGTGGCACTTGGGGACATGGTCAGTGCTGGGGGAATGGTTGAACTCAGGGATCTTTTCCAACCTGGATCATTCCAGGATTCTGTGATTTCCCCAAGGACTCACTGGGGGCGTGGGGGAAGCAAAACTCCTTCTGTGTTGAGCAACTTTGTCATCAGCCAGTAATGGATGTGTCAGGAAACCACAGCTGAATTTGTACTACTTCTTTCTTTGTTTTTTTTTTTTTTTTTTTTTTTTTTTTCAGGACTTGCACAAAGCCTGTTGAGTTGTTCAGGATGATGCAAGAAGGATCCATCAGACTTAGAACAGATGTTTTTGTGCCAAAAGCCTCTCTGAGGCAAGCAGAGGGACTGTTGCAGTTAATCACAGAATCATGGGATGCTCTGGGTTAGAAGGGATCTTAAAGCTCATCCCATATGGGCAGGGACACCTCCCACTGTCCCAGGCTGCTCTGAGTCCTTTCCAGCCTGGCCTGGGACACTTCAGGGATCCAGGGGCAGCCACAGCTGTGCCAGGGCCTCCCCACCCTCCCAGCCAGGAATTCCCAGTTCCCACTATCCCATCCATCCCTGCCCTCTGGCAGTGAAGCCATTCCCTGTGTCTGTCCCTCCATCCCTTGTAAATCCCCTCTCCCCATCTTCCCTGGCAGCTCCTTCAGGAGGCTGCAGTTAGGTCAGCCTGGAGCTTTGTGTTTTCCAGGCTGAACAATCCCACCTCCCCCAGCCCTTCCTCCCTGCTCCATCCCTCTCATCAGTTGTTGTGGTTCTGATCCAATCCACTCTGCTTAAATTTAACTTGACTCAGGGAAAAGGAAAGAAAATGATGAATTCTTTTATTGTCTGCAGTGTTAAAAAGTCCTGGCCCTATTGTTTATATTTGATTTATTAACTTTGATGATTTTGATTTTACTGTTTTTTTCTCCCCCAGGTTACTGGTTATTTAGATGACTGCACCTGTGATGTAGAAACCATCGATGCCTTCAACAACTACAAACTTTTTCCTAGACTGAATGAACTCCTGGAAAGTGACTATTTTAGATACTACAAGGTCATTCCCTTTTACAACAATTGTATTTATTTGTGTGCTGCTGCCTTTTTTTTTTTAATTTTTTTTATCTCCCATGTACTTGCTGCTGATTGTTTTAAAATCAGACACCTGCATTTTAACCCTGATCTTTTAAGGGTGCACTCAGTAAGTTGGACCCTTCTGCTTTGAGGACAATCTTAATAAGATGTAATGTACTTTTAAGAGGATTTCAAAGATATTTTCTTATCCATTTTCCCCTCTTAAGCAACACATTAATGAGAGGACTTCCTTTGGTGAGCTGTGATTTAAAGATGTTGATGTTTAAATGATGTTTAAAGATGTTGATGAGCAGTGATCCATAATGAGAGGATTCACAATGACTCCTCACTGACACAGAAAACCTGCATTAGTTACAGACACTCAGGTTCATTAATGGCTGTTCCTGCCACACATTCCATGGATTGGATCTGCTCCCATTCAGCCAGATTCCCTTTATCCCCCTCTCTTCCAAACTCACCAAATCTTGGTAAATGTTAATTATTTTGGAAGAATGATACTTGATACCAGCTCAAGAGAGAGGAGAAAAATTGGGATTTGTTAAAGAAGCTCCTTTCCAGAGTTGGGGTTTGTAACAGAAATACTGAGATTGGTCTGAATGAAGCACAGAATTCTGGAATTCCAGAATGGTTTCATCCAGTCCCACCTGTCCAGCCTGGCCTTGGGGATCCAGGGGCAGCCACAGCTGCTCTGGGAATTCCCAATTCCCAATCTCCCACCCATCCCTGCCCTCTGTCCTGTGTCCTTGTCCCCAGTCCCTCTCCAGCTCTCCTGGAGCCCCTTTAGGCTCTGCAAGGGGCTCTGAGCTCCCCCTGGATCCTTCTCCAGGTGAATATTCCCACCTCTCCCAGCCTGTCTCCAGAGCAGAGGGAGCTCTGGCTCTCAGAACATTTTGGAATTATGGAAATGTCTGTGTGGGAAAGCATCAGCATCAGCAGAAAGATGCAAGCAGGGATTAAAGGAATAACCTGCACTGATAACCAGGTTCTGAGTGATGTTATCAATCTGGGTCACCAAGCATTGCTGCTGTGGGAACAAGCAAGGGCAGAACATGGACTTCTCTTGGAAAACTGGGGAGTGGAAGGTTGGCTTGGCTGCACTTTGAGATGTGTTATTAAGTAGGGTGATGTGTTATTTGCAGGTAAACCTACAGAAACCTTGTCCCTTTTGGGATGACAACAGTCACTGTGGAATGAGAGACTGTGCTGTACAGCCCTGCCCCTCTGTAAGTACCAAATCCATTCTTTTACTTTTTTTGTTTTTAATTTGACCTTTGCAGACCAAGAGGAAACAGCAGACAAGTGGCTGAGTCTTGTTATTTTAGTTAAAATACAGCAAAACTGGGGCTCTGGTTCTTTCATGGGTGCAGCAACACTGGTGGCCATAAGAAATACTAAATTCTGAAAGTTTCAAGGCAGGCTGGGATTTTAACAGCTGACCCTCTGCAAACAGCCAAATTCTGATCCTTTTTGAATTGTTCCCATTAGTAAGTAGTTTTTAGGGCAAATCCATTCTGGTTTTTGTGTTAATTGACAGAATTTTACCCTGTTGCCCATGAGCTGCACTGTGATTTAGTTTTAGCTTTCCAGCCCTCTTCTTGTAGGAGAAATGGCTCTTTCAGCATTCCAAGGGCACTCTTGTCCCTGTGTCCTGGACAAAAGGGTTTTGTTCTCTCCATCCTGAAAAGAAGGGGGTGAGAAGGTGAGGGAATCACAGCTTGGTGGCTGCTGGTCCCTCTGGGGACATTTCATGTTTTGGTGTTGACAGCCAGCACAGACTGTCTTACTCCCTCACTCTTGGATTCTAAAATGGAATGATGATTTTTTTTTTTCACCCCAAAATAACCTTAAATGTTGTTAAAATACTTTTTCTTCCTTAAAAAAAAATCTATTTTTGGTAGTGATTATGACTAATGTGATGAAGTTATGTTACAATTACCTAAGTTTTAGCTGAAAGTTGTTCTTATTTTAAGAACTGATTCTCCCTGCTGCTCTTAATTATTTTGATTTGAAAATCAATAAAAATAACTCTTATTGCTTAATTTTTCTCCTTGCCATCACACTATTTGCTCTTGTAGAAGTGATTCTATTGCCTTCCTACTCCTGGAGGAAATGGAAGTTGAGGAGAATTTTGGGTCTGGCTGTGTGGGGCTGGCAGGGCTGACATTCCATGATGGAATGGTCAGAGGGAATTTGGAATTTCTTGTATCAGGGGTTGGTAGGTTCAGTATCTGAGGAAGCCCTGGGCTCCTGCCAGGAAGGACTGACCAGAGGCAGCTCCAGCTCCTCTGCAGTTTGTTTTGGCTTCTCCAAATTCCTGCTTGGATAAGCAAAGCAGAACCTGATGTAGCAGCTGTGCAAGGCAGAGCTTTGGAGAAGAGGAATCTTGAAAAAAAAAAAAAAAAAAAAAACACTAGGAATGCTGCTTCTCCTTGGTCTGTGGAGGAGTGAGGAGCTGGATGTGTTTTGGTCACCTTGTCACCTCTCAGCTGTGGTGACATCCCAGACCTTTCCCAAAGACAGGGCTGGGAGGTCTCACCAGCCCCACCTGTGGCACAGCCTTTGTTTTGTCTTTCAGGATGAAGTCCCTGATGGAATCAGATCTGCAGGTTACAAGGTGGGTGTGCAGGAGGATGAGGTTTGTTTTGTGCCCCAGAACTGATGAGGTTGGAAAGGACCTGCAGGATCATGGAGCCACCTGTCACCCCAGCACCCCTGTGTTCAAGTACCACACCCACCTGGCTTCTGATCACTGCCAGGGATGGGGACTCCACCACTGCCCTGGACAGCTCCTTCTAATGCCTGGCAACCCTTTTGGTGAAGAAATTTTCCCTAATATCCAACCTAAACCTCCCCTGGCCCAGCCTGTTCCCTCTTCTTCTGTCCCTGTTCCTGGAGCAGATCCCAAATCCCCCCTGGCTGTCCCCTCCTGTCAGGGAGTTGTGCAGAGCCACAAGGGCCCCTGAGCCTCCTTTTCTCCAGGCTGAGCCCCTTCCCAGCTCCCTCAGCCTCTCCTGGTGTTTCAAACCCTTCCCAGCTCCATTCCCTTCTCTGGTCACTCTCCATCTCCTCAAAGTCTGTTTTGTTGTGAGGGGCCCAAAACTGCCCCCAGGATTTATTTGAGCATGGGTCAATATTTGTCAGGATGTTCATTATGCCTAAATTTTTACTCTCTTCAAGTGCTTGGGATGCCAGAGAGCCTGTGAGGTGTCACCAGGCACCCAAAGCTCCTGCAGCAGTGCCTGAGGCTGCCCCGAGTCCATTGCACAAGCCTTGGCATATCTGCAGCTTCCTGTGCAAACACTGCCTGGGGTGAATCAGGAAAGGGTTGAACCTGGATAGTGCACTGAAGACTAAATTAAACAGCAAAAATTTTCCTTTTTAATCCTCATCCCTCCCCACCTCTCTGTTTCCATCCCAGTATTCAGAGGAAGCCAATAACCTCGCTGAGGAGTGTGAAGAAGCCAAGAGACTGGGAGCTGTTGATGACTCTTTGAGGTTTGACTTCTTCTGCCACAATCCTTGCTTGTCTTGAAGGAGAGCTGGGATCAGAGCTGTGTCTCTGAGAGCTTTTCCCCATTTTTTTTGCAGCAAGGAGACAAGGCAGGCAGTGCTGCAGTGGGCACAGCATGATGACTCCTCAGACAGCTTCTGTGAGGCTGATGGTATGTGTCTGGTGTGAAGGACAGGTGTCTGCCAGGAAAGGCAGGAGCTTCTCTTTGAAATGGAGAATGTAAACCCTCTCCCTCCAAATTATTATAATTTTGAAATTAAGGGGCTCTCAGGCAAAGATATGGGAATTAGGAATAACAGTTCTTTACTAGGAAAATTAAAATAGAAATGCAGTATTACACAGAACAATCCCAGCCCTGCCAGAGTCAGAATCCAAGCTGACACCCGTCAGTCAGTCAGGGTGTTGGCACAGTCCCATTCAATGGTGGCTGCATCCTCCTGCAGGGGCAGATGTGGTTCAGCTGGAGCAGTGCTCCTGGAGAAGGTGCAGTTTCCTCTGAAGCTCCAGGGATGATGTGCAAAGGTCTGGCTTTCCTCTGGAATCCAGTGGAAAGAAGGTGCCTTGGTGTCCAAAATGTCAGTTTTTATCTGGGTAGGAAAGGCTTGGCTCCTCCCCTGGCTGGAGCATCTCCCATGGGATGATGGAATTTTATCAGTCATGCCCTGGGACTCAGTGGCCATGAACAGGAGATATCTCCTGGAGGGAGGATGGGCTGTGGGAAGATAAAGATGATTGCCCAGCTGGGTTAAAGATGGCCCATGAGCAGATAATGTGTGCCAGGAGATCAGGGTCACTGCCCCAGCTGGGGTAACAGATGGGACAGAATTCACATTTCTGTCACATCAGCCCAACACATTATGGGAGAGCTGGCAGTGGGATTTAAGCACTTCTGGAGAACTTGAAATCATGGAATAGTTTGGGTTGGGAGGAACCTTAAAGCCCATCCCACTATTTCACTACCCCAGGTTGTCCCAAGCCATGTCCAGCCTGGCCTTGGGCACTGGATCCAGGGGCAGCCACAGCTTCCCTGGGCACCCTCAGGGCATCCCCACCTTCATATCAGGAATTCCTTCCCAAAATCCCATCTAAATGTCACCTTTTCCAGCTTAAAGCCATTCCCTGTGTCCTATCCCTACAGTTCCTGAGGCAGAGCTCCTCTCCCACTTCATGGAGCCTCTTCAGATCCTGGAATGTTACTGAGGTCTCAACCCAACCTCCTGCAGGCTGAGCAGCCCCAATTCCAGGCCAAAGTGAAATATTTCAGCAAAACAGCATTTCTGCTCCTTTCCACCCCTCTGACCTCAGTGTTTTGAAAATAATACACAAATATTGCTGCTCAGGGCCTTGCTGTGTTTAGCAAGGTGGGGAAGAGGTGGCTGGATCAGCCTTGGAAAATGTCATTTTCCCTCAGGAAATGATTGTCCCTGACCCAGCACTCTGCTCCACAGATATCCATTCTCCTGAAGCTGAGTATGTGGATTTGCTCCTCAATCCAGAACGTTACACTGGCTACAAGGGGCCAGATGCCTGGAAAATCTGGAACAGTATTTATGAAGAAAACTGCTTCAAGTAGGTTTTTTGGGGGACCAGTTCCACCAGCCTGGGGGTGCTGGTTTGTGCAGAGGTGCAGAAGTGAATCCTCATCTTCCTGTCAGTGCTCCAGTGCCTGTGCAGGGTGGATACACCAGGGACAGGTCATGTGCCTGTCCCAAAAGAAGACACTTGAGTTTTGCTGTCTTTTTTTTCCTAAAAAAGAAGAAAGCACCACCAAAACCCCACAGAAACCCACATTTTGCTCTATCCTTTCCCTCCCTGAGCAAAGCTGAAGCATGGAAGGGTTTTAGATCCCCTCAGGCTGTAGCTACTTCTGCTCTGCTCTGTCTGTGCACACAAGACACAGTAACTTATTTACATCTCTTATTTAAATTATATTTTTTCCCCCTCCTAGGCCTCAGAATGTAAAAAGACCTTTGGCATCTGGCAGAGGTGAGTCATTTATTTATCTCAGTGGGTTAGTAGTGAACTGATCCCAGCTCCAGGAGCAGTAAATGTTCTCTGGGTTCCTTCTCCTGCTGGATGAGAAATACCTTGTAGCTCTTGACCAAGTGTAGATTTTATGGCACACCTGGAAGTGTTTTGTTTTTTTAGCATCCATTGTGGAAAAGGAATGTAAATCTTCCAGTCCTGGAAAAAACATGAGTTTTGGAGGGACTGGGAGCAGAGCTGACCCCTGAGCTCTCCCTGGGTCCCTGGGGTCTGTCCTTGGCAGTGCCAGACCATCTGTGACAGACTGAAATGAGAACCTGGCTGGGATCCTGTGTGGGAACCACCAGGAGGAGCAGCTCTGCCCCAGAGCCAAGGCCAGGCAGTGGGAATGAAAGTAGGGAAGGGGTTTGGAAACATGAGAACACCATCAGCTCCCTCTGCCATGATCTCCTCATTTCCCCCTACATTCCAGAGGTGTTTCCCCCCTCCTGTGACCCTGGTGTGAAGGAGATGTACAATGTCCCTGGAAATATCAGGTTTTACTTCCTTTGCAAGTATTGATCCCTCCTGCATTGCTCAGGTTACTCAGCACTGTTGCTCATCCTGTGTCCTCACTGCTGCACTTGGAGTTTTCTGTGTTCAGAACATTTCCAAACCTCCCTGCAGAGGAGATGAACAGAGCAGTGCTTGTGCTTTGGAGCTTAATTTTGGTCATGTGTAATGTTTTTATCCTCTTTTTCTCTCTCTGCCTCCACCATTTGTGCTTTTTTCCACCAGGAGATGATGGAGGTGAGTGGCACTGTTTGTTTTTGCTGATAACACAGACAAATGGGGTGTCTTTATCCTGCTGTCACAGGCTGTGCCATTAGATAATGCACCTGCTTAGCAAAATTATTAATCAGGCAGACCAGAAATTAGAGTCATGGCATCATAGAAAATCCTGAGTGGGATCACAGAGATCATGGAGTCCAATTTCTGCAGACACCCCAACAATCCATCCCTGGGAGCAGTGTCCAAACTCTCCTGGAGCTCTGGCAGCCTGGGGAATGTCACCATGAGCCAGCACCTCTGGGGGAAAAACCTTTCCTGAAATCCAACCCAAATTCCCCTGGCACAGCTCCAGCTGTTCCCTGTGTCCTGTCCCTGGTCAGCAGAGTGAAAAGGAGATCCCTATGGGCTCCCCATCCCAGCCCATCCTGATGTGAAGGGCTTAAAAAGGTCCACCAGCATTTTTATAACAGCAAAAGTCCAGTTTGAAGGCAGTCACTGAAATGTGAGCAGCTCTGGGAACAGGAACTGTCCTGGGTTTTTTCAGTGCTTATCAAAAAATCCCAATCAGCCTCTGGAGCTGTAGGAGCTGGTGCCCAACTCCCTCAGGCCCTGGGAAGGGCTGTTCCCTGGAGGTCTCCATTCTCCACAGCACCTTTTTGTATCCTAACCATCCCAAATCCTGATCTCCAGATCACTCCCATGCACAGAGCAGGGCTGGTGAAACCCTGACTTGTTGGATTCTACACGCTTGCTTGCACTCTGTGGTTTTTTGCTTGGTTGGTTTGTTTGTTTTATAAAAATATCCTTCTCCCTACCCTGCCCAGAAGAGGAAAGCAATCCCTGATCCTTGTTTTTCCCAGCACTGGGCTGTTTCCCCCCCAGCCCCCTGGGGAAAGCCCACGTGCTGCTTGGAGCTGCTGCCATGCCATGTTAGAGAAGCATCAGTCACCAGGGTGGGCAGGAAAATCTTCTCCTGCTCTTGTAATGCTCCTTTCCCCATTCCTGCAAACTGCAGTGGGCACAGGCTCCTCTGGGCCAGCCTGGGAGGTGGATTCAGGGCATCAGGCTTGGGCTGCAGCCTCACTGATGTGTTTTCCTTTCTTTCCAGGGCACACGTTTTACAAGTGGCTCAAAGGTAATCCTTGGTCTGAGCATGGGATGGCCAGGGATTGGCCAGGGAGTTTGTGGGATCAGTGGCCACTCTCAGTGGGATTAGATTCCTGCCTCACAGCCAAGAGGACTGAAAATCCAGTGGGTGCTTTCAGTGTCTTCAACTTCCCTTTTGCTTTGCAGGGGTCTGTGTGGAGAAAAGAGCTTTCTACAGGCTCATCTCTGGTCTCCATGCCAGCATCAACATCCACCTGAGTGCCAGGTACCTCCTGCAAGGTAAATCCTGTCTCCTGCCCCAGCTAAGGCTGGCACTTCCATGGCTTCCATGGAGCCTGTTCCAGCAGGATTCAGGCCTGTTTGTGCTCTTGTGTAACAGGGTTGGGGATGCAGTTCCCACGTGCCTCCAGCTCTGACAGGGCTGGGCCAGGCTCTGTACCAGGACTTCAGCACAGATTCCCTCTGTTCTTCCTGCAGGGTTATTTTGGAGTGGGTTTCTAGCTGTGGATCGAGGCTGTTCCTTCCCAGCCTGGTTTTATGGTGGTCAGTTCAGCAGTAACCTCACCTGGACTGGGAAATGCTTGGCTGAGCTTTCCCAAGGCCATTGATCCATTTCCACTTCCATTTCCATTTCCTTCCCATGCTTTGGTCCATAAATACCTAAGGAATACTGAGGAATCCCAGTTTCAACCCTGGCTTGAAAATCAAGGTGATAGCAGCTGGAATTTGGGCAAGTCTTTTAGATTTAACAAAATAATTGTATTTAAGTCTCTGCCACCCCACTTGGATGTCACCTCAGTGTGAGTCCAGGTTGGAGTTGGGAGATGGGATAATGTGAGAAACATCAGAGGCAAGAGATGAGTTGGGGCTGCAGCATCAGCTTGGTATGACTTTTATATCTTCCACTGTATATTTTATAGAATAATCTTACATGGTAAAGAGAGCAACAGAAATATTCTTTGTGGGATTGAAAATTTAAAATAGAGGCCAGTTTCCTCTGTTCTTGTTTTTTCATATCTTCAGGAATTCTCCTAATTTGCCCCTGTTCATTAGGAAGTTTCAGGAATTACCTGAAAAAAGTCTGCAGGAGTTTTGTGTTTGCTGGGGTTTGAATTGAGTTAAAGTCATGCCTCCCTTGAACAACTTTCAGGCACAGTTCCTTCACTGGAAGGGTTGTTAAGCATTGGAAGGGGTTTTCCAGGGAATCACCTTCCCTGGGGGTGCAGGAAATGACTGGATGTGGCACTGAAAGGTTGGACTCAGTCAAAGGTTGATCTTGGAGGTCTTTTCCAGCCTTAATGATTGTGTGGTTTTGGGTCAGTGACTTGGAAAAGCTGGGATCTCCCTGGCTGGAATCCAATTCCACATTCCCTGGAGGGAGGAGACGAACAGAACTAAACCCATCCCCCTCATGTCTTTGGGGTTTTTTCCTGTCTCAGATACGTGGTCAGAGAAGAAATGGGGCCCCAACATCACAGAGTTCCAGCAGAGGTTTGATGAAGTCCTCACCAGAGGGGAAGGGCCCAGAAGACTCAAGAACCTTTATTTTCTGTACCTGATTGAGCTGAGGGCTCTCTCCAAAGTGCTGCCCTTCTTTGAGCGCCCGACTTTCCAGCTGTACACCGGGAACAAGAGCCAGGATGCAGAAATGAAACACCTGCTGCTGGAAATCCTCCATCTGGCCAAGTAATTGCACTCAGTACCTGGGGACAGTGGCTCTGGCACCATCCTGAGTGTGCTTAACCTGTCACATAAAGCTCCTAGAAAGGCAGGTTCTGGTTCTTTCCTGGAGGAATAGGGAATGGTTTGGGTTGGAAAAAGATATTTTTAAAGGTCATCTAGTCCAGCCCCCTTGAGCAGGGATGTGGTACCAGTAGTGAAGTTTTGCTGGGAACACATTCATATCTGTGTGCAAATTGCAGAATTTGGGTAATTAGTCCCACAGTTTAATTAGTCCCATGGTTTAATAGCCTCAGCTGCCTTTTGGGTTTAGCAGAATTGAATTTAATAACTGCCTACGTGTCAGCCCTAAAATTGGCTACCTGTGTGACTCATCTGTGGGATACCAGGCCTGGCTTCGTGTTTGCAACTAGAAAAACATCCTAAATATCTTGGTAACAGAGGTTTGGGCTGTTGGATGGAGTTTGGAGTAAAAGGAATGGGAGGTACTGGAACCAGACAGAAATGGGTGTCTCCTAAAGTGATCCATGTTGGATTTATCTTGTCACCCTCCTGTGTTTCTGTCTGTCAGAAAACACTGAAATTGCTTGAAAACCATCAAGCAGTTGCTGAAAATGTCTCCAAGATGAAATGCCTGCTCAGATTGGAAGAGAGAATAAAATCCCAGGCTGGTTTGGGTTGAAAGGGACTTTAAATCATCTCAATCCATTCCTTGGGATTGGATGTCAGATTAAAACACCTCTGGAGATGTGCAGTGGCTCCCAGCCCTGTTTGTCCCCACCCCTGACTGCAGCCATACAACCAACCAGGGCAGAAATCAAACTCTGATCCTTCCCTTCCAGGTCCTTCCCTCTGCATTTTGATGAAAACTCCTTCTTTGCAGGGAACAAAAAGGAAGCTGCTAAACTAAAGGTAATTTCTGCCACTGCAGGAGGATTAATTCAGATTAATACCTGCAAGGAGCCCTAATTAGGGCATAACCATGACCAACATGAATGTCTTTTCCCCCAGGAAGAATTCAGGCTGCACTTTAAGAATATTTCCAAGATCATGGACTGTGTTGGCTGCTTCAAGTGTCGGCTGTGGGGGAAGCTGCAGGTGAGATTTGTCAGCAGTGCCTGGGAGCTCTGGATACCAATCAGCTCCTGGACTCAGCTCAGGGCTGCTCATTCCTTACCTGTGCAGGCAGCTGGAAGCAGCTGATTCCAGCTTGCTCAGCCCAAAAACTGGGATAACCCGAGAGAGGGGAGGCTGGGCTAAGTGAAATCCTCCTGCCCTGCTGAGGTGGTGTTGCCCAGGTGGAGGGAGGTTTGAATTCTGCTGTTCAAGGATCCTTTTTGATCCCTGCACAGACTCAGGGCTTGGGCACAGCACTGAAGATCCTCTTCTCAGAGAAGCTCATTGAAAAGATTCCTGAGAGTGGCCCTTCCTATGGGTTCCAGCTGACCAGACAAGAAATTGTGGCCTTGTTTAATGCCTTTGGAAGGTGAGTTTGAGACTTTCCCTTCTGCATAAGCTGCTGTGTTGCATCCAGTTCCAGCTCCAATTTCAGTCAGTCCTCAGCAGTTTTGGTGGGGACTCTTGCTCTTGTCATGGTCTGATACCAGGTGTTGGTATGGAGTACAGTAGTTGGAATTATTTCAAGTATTCTTTACACTCTGCATTTCTGTGAGGAATTCAAGGAAGCATTTATGCTGAGATACAAAGAATTCCATCATTTTTAAGGGACTGTGTGACTCTGTCCTTGGAGCACATTGTCCCAGGCAAGGGCTGCTTTGATTTGGCCTTTGCACCAGTTCATTCCCAGATCATGATTGCATTTAACAGGAATCCATCAGTCCAGCCTCCCTGGATGAGGAGTTTTTGTCAGAAAAAGAGGATAAAGAGGCCTTTAGGAGGGGAATTCAGGACACTCTGGTTATATATGAGAAAAAGAAAAAAAAAGCTATTTTTTTTAAATAAAAACATCTTTGTGATGTTGAGAGACCAGGAGTTTCTGGCAAACAGGTTTTTCCAAGGATGAGTTCCTTAACATCCTATTCCACTGTGATTCCCAGTGTTTGCTTGAAAATAAACAGGGGAATTAGTGAAGGGCCTGGTTGTAACCTCAACCTAATTTAGCTGGAATTCCAAATCTTCTCTTCCCAAGAGCTGCTTGAAGCTTTGCTTGATCCAGCCCCTTTCTCCCAGATTTTAAATAATTCACCACATGAACGCTGCTGGAATCTTTCCCTTTTGCTTTCCTTGCACACAGGGTTTCAACCAGTGTGAAAGAGCTGGAAAACTTCAGGAATATCTTACAAAACATGAGGTGAATTCAGTGGAGGAAAGGGAGACTTGAGGACAAATCTTCATTCCACCACTCTGACTTAAACCATGGAAACCACTTGCTGGGCCTCCTGCCCATGATTGTCTGTAACCTGCTGAGAAGATATTTTTTACAAGGGGAAAAAAAAAAGCTATTTTTTTTAATAAAAGTGGGGGCTATATGTAAATTTTATTTTATATATTGGAAGATTATTTGGAATAACTATTTGAAATATTTGGATGGATCAGACCCACGGCCTTGCCTTTGGAAGGAGGAGGTAGGGCAAGAACTGTGCCATTGAATAAATTTGGGGGAAATTCCTTGTCTGCTCCATCATTCCAACCATTCAGTGTGCCTACACCAACTTCCAGCTGCAGAAAAAAACAATTCAAGGGACTGGAGGTAGAGCTGGGGGGAGCCAGTCCTGGGAAAGGAGAAAGCAGCCCCTGGCCAGAAGTGCCTGGTTGGAGCACATTGTACAAATGTGGAGACTCAGAATCCTGGCACAGCCTCCTGAGCTGGGAGGGACCAGGGAGGGCAACTGCACAGACACCCCAACAATCCCAAACTCTCCTGGAGCTCTGGCAGCCTGGGGAATGTCACCATTCCCTGGGAGCCTGGGCAGTGCCAGCACCTCTGGGGGAAAAACCTTTCCTGAAATCCAGCCCAAATTCCCCTGGCACAGCTCCAGCTGTTCCCTGGGTCCTGTCCCTGGTCAGCAGAGTGAAAAGGAGATCCCTGAGAGCTCCCTGTCCCAGCCCATCCTGATGTGAAGGGCTTAAAAAGTCCACCAGCATTTTTTTAACAGCAAAAGTCCAGTTTGAAGGCAGTCACTGAAATGCCCCTGGCTCAGCTTCAGCCCTTCCCTCAGGGCTGTAACCAGAGAAACATCAGAGGACAAACCCCCTGTGCCACCCCAGCCCAGGGCTCCCAGCCCTACAGCAGCTGCAGAGCAATGGGATGTGCACAGGGGACCACAGGGCCACACCTGGAGCTGGCTGGGTCACCCTGGGAGCCATCCCAGCACAGAAAGTACTTTTTTTTTTTTTTTTAAATTTTATTTCAACAGAGTAGTGCTTGGTTACAGTTTAGTGAAGAACAAATAGGTACATTCATTGGCCACAGCTCTCAGGGCAGCAGCTGCTGCCCCCCTGCAAAGCCAGAACACTGTTAAACCATCCCAAAAATAAAATTAAAAAAAGGAAAAAAAAAACTAAAAAAAAAAAAAAAAAAAAAAAAAAAAAAGAAAGTTTAATGAAAGGCAACTATGCATTAAAAAAGTCCTTGTAACTTGTCAGCTATAAATTACTTCAGTAAAAGAGGGGATTGCCCCAGGAGGAGCCTCAGTTTGGATCCAGGGGACAGAGGAGGGAAACCCAAACACTCAGGGGTCCATAGCAACCAGCTCACTGCCCTGCCTGCCATCCCAAATCATCCAGGAAGATCATAGTGTGGGTGTGTGCTTCAGTGCAAGAGGAACAATGAGCCCGTAGCCCTTGGATTTTGTAGGTTTTTTTAATTATTCTTTTTTATTTTAATCTGTTTTTGCACTACACTCCTTTCCCTCCAAAGTAAAACTTAAAGTGCTCCTAGTGCTTTGGAATTTAAGCAAGAACAGGGGCCACGAGTGTCACTTGCTGTCTTTGGAGACTTTTGGGAGCAGAAGGAAGGGTGGCAGTGCCTGGCCCTTCAGCAGCTTCACCATGAGCCAGGCAGGGACTGAGATGGAGCAACCTGGGAGCAGCCAGGGTGGAGCTCTGGGCCAGGGACTCGAGCAAGGGCTGTGCTGAGAGTTGCCATCTTTGCCTTCTCCAAAAAAAAGGAAAGAAAAAAAAAAAAAAAGCAGGACTTGCTGCTTTTTTTGGGCCAGCACAAGTGCAGGAATGAGCAGGGAGAGCCCAGGCCACGCTCAGGGACAGTGGCACAAGTGACACCGAGCTCAGCACAGCCCCAGGGGTGGGTTTTCCTCTCCCAGCTCTCACCACTGAAGGCTCCTTCAGCTGCTGGCCCAGCACAGCAGCCCCTGGCCCCAGTGTCACAGCAGGCCTGCAGCAGCTCAAGGCAGGCTCAAAGCAGTCCCAGGGTGGATTTGCCCCACAGTCAGAGCAGCTCCTCCCTGCACCAGTGCCTTTATCCAGAGCTGCTCTGCTCATCCCCACAGCTGGCTCAGGGACAAGCCAGGAATAACACCAAGCCTCATCTCCAAAGAGCCCAGGCCAGGTCAAACTTGGCTATTTTGGTTAAGGAAGGACAGAGGGACCTGTCCCAGCCTGACCCAGCACTCCCACCCTGTGCACCCACAGCTCTGGGAGGCCCCAGCAAGGAGCCCAAGGATCAGATCCCTGTGATTTCTGCCCCTTCCCTCTGCAACAGCAACGTTCCACAGGCAGCCACACACCCCTGCACCTCAGTGGGGACCCAGCAGTTCACATTCACTTCAGGTTAAAACTCTTGGTTATCTGCTAAATGCAATTTAATACTGAGGGGGACGAGGGGAGCCCCACTGTGGGCAAGGGGGAACGGGAGCAGGGCCACTCCCAGCACCCAGGGGGTGCAGCAGCCCTGGAGTCACACACATTCCTGCACACACACTCCTGCTGAGCCTGCAGGGAAAAGCCAGCCCTGTCCCTGTGCCACGGGCCAGCAGGGTGGTCACAAGGCCAGCAGCAACACTGACCTCACTCAGCTCTGAGCCACAGGCCCAGCTAGGACAGGGCAGCAGCCAGGTGGGACCAGCAGGCAGAGCAAGAGCCCCCCAAGCCCCGAGGCCTCACCCAGCCCTGCCAGGTGGGAATATGGCACAGTAAACTCGAGCATCCAGCCCAGACAGAGTCCCCCCACTCCCAGGGAGGCAGGATGCAGAGTCCTTCAGGGAACACGTCTTTGCAGGAAGACAGTGCCTCTCCCAGCTCTGGATGTGCAATTAAAAGAGTAACTAGAACAGTCTCAGGCCAAGCACAGCCCGAGCAAGATTCGTTCCTTCCAAGTGTGCAGATAAAAGTGCAAATATGCATTTGATGTTTCTTTTCTAGTGAGGAAGCTCTGGTGCATTTAGCTGCCAACATCTTGAAGACCAGACCAAGGAAAAAAAAAAAAGCTTCCAGAGAGTTCAGCTTCACTTTGCTACATGGTACCTTAAAGTCAGAGTTCTCTGACTGAACTGCCTGCAGCCCTGGGCTCAGTCCCGCGCGCCGCTGCGGCAGCTAGTGGAATGTTTGTGTCATGAGTTAGATGCTTCAGGGGGAGAGGAGGAGGAAAAGAGGAAAACCAGGTTACAATCCTATACATGAGTGCCACTCTGGGAAGAGAGGGAGCCTCCTCAGTTGTGTGGGGCAGGGTGGGAGCTGTGCTGGTGGTGGTTGATCTCCGAGCCGCCAGCGGCGCAGAGCAAGGGCGCGCTGTCCGCAGCGCCGCCGCTCTCCGTGCCAGCCAGGGAGCCGTAGCAGCCCGAGCACTGAGGGGTGGCCAAGCTGCAGGAGACACAGAAAAAACACACTGAGGGGTGGCCAAGCTGCAGGAGACACAGAGAAAACACACTGAGGGGTGGCCAAGGTGAAGGAGACACAGAGAAAACACACTGAGGGGTGGTCAAGCTGCAGGAGACAGAAAAAAAATAGACACGGACTTTCTAGGGATGATTTGGTTCGTCCAGATTTCTGCTCCCAGCACTGGTCAGGGTGTTGAAGTTTGAAGGTAAAATATCTCCAATGAACTTGGTTGGATGAGACAGTGACAAGGAGAAGAGCACCAGCTCTCACAGCCAGAGCCTCTGAACTGCTCACTACACCTCTGGGCAGCAAGTGAAGGACTTGGAAGTGAAGTGGAAAGGAAGTAAATTGTTCCAGGCCAGGCTGGACAGGGCTTGGAGCAACCTGGAGCAGTGGAAGGTGTCCCTGCCCATGGCAGGGGGTGGAACAAGATGGTCTTTAAGGTCCCTTCCAGCCCAAACCATTCCATGGTGACAGGGCTGCCAGGATGCCCCATGTTTTGCTGGGGATACCTGAACATTCTCCCCCACACCAGTACTTCCTGCAGAGCTTTGTCCCAGCTCCCACTTCCCAGTGGAGAAACGCCTCTGGAGATCATTTCAGAGCCCTCTGAAATGGATCCCAGCCCTCCTGGATGAGGTGTCCTGTCTGCAATCACCACTTGTGAGCACCAACTACATCCACCTCTCTGAGCTCCTTGTGAGATACGCAAGGGAACAAAAGCTCTGTCAGAGGCATCTACCTTGCCCAAGCTGCCTCTTCCACTGAAGTTTTTCCTAGGAGCAGAAGCCAGGAGCTCTGTTGCTTCCCCAGAGGGCAGCAGAGCAGCAGCAGAACCCTTCCTTACCCTCCTTCCCTGGCCCCGAGCCGTGACAAGTCATCGTCGCTGTCGTAGCGCCGGGGATTGTCAAAGAAATAGGCCCTGGAGCTGTAGCTGTGGCTGTTGACCATCCCTGCTGGAGTCTGCCAAGGAGAAAGGAGTTAGGCCAGAAGCAAAATATTCCCAAGTCACTCCAGGCACCCTCCCAGCACAGGGGGACTTGCTCAGGCCTACCAGGTTCTGGCTGAGTCTCTGAGCGCGGAAGAACAGCACCACGAAGGTGGTTGGCACCAGCTCCCAGAGGAACAGGACCACTCCAAACACCACGTACTCCTCACTGCTCACCTCCACGTGCACCTGTGGGACAAGACACAAGGGGCTCTGTCATGCCAGCCACCCACAGAGCTCCCAAAATGCAGAGAAACCTTTCCAGAATCAGGAGTCCCTAAAGCAGCACAGTGACCTTCACCTGGCTGCTGCTGCTGGTTTGGGTGAGCTGGTTCTGCTCAGTGTGCTGCCAGGGCACTGGGAGCTCACTGCCCACACCAGGGACTCTCCCTCACACACAGCCATGCCTGATTAAGCATTGCTGTTCTGCTCTAGTTGAGTTGTCCCTCCTCTCCCTCAAAAGAAGAGTTGGCAGGCTGAAAGGGAAGAGCACAACAGGGAATCCTTCCTGAAGAAGTTGGCTGGAGAGAGGACTCAGGTTTGCTGGGTGGAGAGAACAAGCAGCTCCTTTGGGGGTTCAGGTACCCAGACACCCCCAGAGCCCCTTTCTCACCCTCACAGCATGAGGAGTGACTGCATTTCACCTCCCTGGCTCTGGGCTGGGGGTCACACACTCACCTTGTCTGAAAGGTTGTCCCAGCCATAGTTAAAAGGACCAGGAACATTGTCTGGAGATATGGCCACAGCTACCAGGTTATAGCAAGCCCTTGAGGAATACAGGAGGGCCACTACAGATCCCACCAGAATAGCCTGGCAGACAGATGTTCCCTAGGACAGGAAGAAATGAAAAGAGTTTTAATACAGAGCTGTGATGTTCTTCTCCATTCCCTTAAATGCATGAGCAGCTGTGCAGGCAAGAATGACCCAGAACATTTGTATGTTGTTGCTAAAATATTCAGAGCTGGGTAAGAGCTTTCTCATGTGATGAGTTCATTGCAGGAGCCACACAGCCAGAGCTGCCAGGGAACAGGGAAGGATCTGAGGCACTGGAGTGTCCCTGGCAGGACTTTGTCAGTCAGCTCCAAATGGGGGCCCAGAGATGCTGTTCCACCCCCTGCCTTCCTCTGGCAATCTCCACAAGGCCAACAAGCCACCAGCAGAAAAATCAACTTCTGCTTTACAGCCCAGACCCTGCAGAGGTGTTCACCCAGCCCTTTCACTTGCAGCCACTCAGCACCTCATTCATGCACAGTGTCTGTCTAGGAAAGCAGTTCAAATATTTGGGGTGGGCAGGGAGACCCAGAGCTTGAACCCCAGTACCTGAAGGGAGCTCACAGGAAAGCTGGAGAGGATTTACAATGGCCTGGAGAGACAGGACAAGGGAATGGCTTCAAACAGATAGAGGGCAGGGTTAGATGGGATATTGGGAGTAAATTCCTGGCTGTGAGGGAGCTGAGGCCCTGGCACAGGGTGCCCAGAGAAGCTGTGGCTGCCCTTGGATCCCTGGAAGTGTCCAGGGCCAGGCTGGATGGGGCTTGGAACAACCTGGGATAAAGGTAGTTCATGGCAGGGTGCTGGAACTGGATAGGATTTAAGATCTCTTCCAACTCAAACCATTCAGGAATGGTGGGACAAGCCAGGTTTTGTTAAATCCATCCATGAATCCTTTTAATGACCCAAAGTCACAGTGAGGGGGCAAACACCCCTCAGCACCTGAGCTGCCTTTGTGTTTAAGCTCACCCCACTGGCCTGCTCTACATCCCAGCTGTGTTTTCCCAGATTTGGAGCTTAGGACAGTGTCTTCAGAGTGTCAGCAGGAGAGAGGTGTCAACAGACAAGTGACAGCACTGAAGCCCAGCACACATCCTGCTGCCACTGGAAGCTGAGCCTGCGGGGCTCAGGCCAGCACCATGAGGTACAAAGGCTGCTGAAGCACATCTCCAGCTCACAAGGACAGGGGCTGGCTGCAGTCCAGCCTCCTTCCCACAGCTCCAACATTCCCACCTGCAGTGTGGAGGCAGCAGCCTCCAGCCCTGCTGCGTGGCTTTGAGTTCAGGGGCAGTTCTGAGGCATGTGTGTAACATTTCTGCTCATCCCCAGCCTGTTTCTGCAGCAGGGGGTGCCCCCAGGGCAGGGGAGGGAGGCAGAGAGCTTTAGCAGGCAGCAGAGTGAGTATCCAAGTACAGAGCAGAGGCTTCCCTGGAGCAGGCTGTACACAGCCCAGGGGCAGCCTGGGGCATGTGAGGAGAGGAAGCTCCTGCACTGGGAGAACTGGTGAGTTAATGAGTGTCCAGAGCCAGTCAGAGCTGGATACCAGGCCCAGGCCAGCAGGGATGGGAGCAGCTTCTCTGTTCCTGCCTCATTGCAGACCTGGGTGCAACCTGCAGCCTCTGGACAGCTGTCACAGCAGCCAGGCAGGACACCAGGTCCAGCCCACACATCCTGGATTCCAGGAAGTCACCAATGCCTCTGCTGCTTAAGGAGCCAGACATCTCCTACAGAAAGCCTCAGCTTCAACTGGCAATGCTCAGGTGCTCTGGTTTTCCCTCTGGATGCTGATTGCAGCCTCCTGCCACACACTGCTGGTGACTTTTCCACTTTTCTATCTGGTGGAAAAGAGGTGTGTATGATCAGAGCCTCACCTGTCCTGCTTTGGGACAGGACCTACAGCAACTTCTTGTCCCATTCCAAAATGCTCATCTCATTCAGGACATCTCATCCTACCCAAGCAGTGTCCAGCTAAAGCTGGATTTCTGGGGGATCCCCTTTGCAGAGAATCATGGCATCTGCCACAGGTAAAACACACAGCACAAACTGCACCTGCTGCTCTTAAAGAACCCTCTCTTAAAGGCAAATCTGGGATTTTTCTAGGCCTGAAAAGCAGCAGCAGCTCATAAATCTGTTATGCCAAAGCTGCAGACAAAGTATTCCCCTAAAGCATGCAGGAAACATCACTCCCACAGCAGCAGTGTGCACTTTGTGAAAGGGAGGAATCCAAGAGCTGCCACCTCCCCACTGGAAGGAGAATTTGGGCAAGAGCAGCTCAGGTACCACCAGAGTAAACACCCCCAGATCCAGCTGAGCAGTCCCAGTGGGAATTCCCAAGGCATCTCCCCACCTTGGACTCGAGGTAGACATTGGCTGAAGACATCTTTCCCAGTTTGCACATGCAGCAGGCCAGGGAGATGGCACAGAGGATGAAGAGGCTGTCATTGACCAGAGCCCGGGCCAGGACTGTCCACCTCAGCTGCTTCTCTGGGACCTCCCCATGGATCAGCATTGCACAGGTTAAATTCACCACCAGGAACAGGAGGCTGGTGAGGATGGAGCCCAGGTACAGCAGGACCCTGCAGAGAGGGTGAGGGGAGAGATGGTCAGTGAGACAATCCTGCACCTCCCTCCTGTGTCAGCAGACCCTCCCAGTGCTCTGCTTGCTGGGAAAATCAGGCATTCCAGGCAATTTCATGGATTTACTGGGAAGCTCAGGCACTCCAGCCAATTTCAGGGGTTGCACTGGGAAGCTCAGGCATTCTAGCCAATTTCAGGAGTTGTACTGGGAAGCTCAGGCACTCCAGCCAATTTCAGGAGTTGTACTGGGAAGCTCAGGCACTCCAGCCAATTTCAGGGGTTGCACTGGGAAGCTCAGGCACTCCAGCAAGTTTCAGGGGTTGCACTGGCAGCCCAAGGCTGCAGAGGATTTGTTGGAGCCTCTCTCAGAACACATGAGCAGCGTAAGCAGTCATGAGTTACAAGACTCATCTTCTGACAGTCAGGTTCTTATCTTGCAGATTTGAAGTGTTGCTCCAGCTCTGCATTAACTCCAGTCAATAAGCCATGAGTCATCACAACCACTGCAACTCCTTTCTTGAGAGCCACTGGAGCTTGCATTTTGCACCCTGGGTTTCCCTGGGAAGCACCTGGGCTGCACAAACCTGGGACTCACCCACTGCCCCAGCCTTGTTCTGCAGATCTTTCCTGGGCTGGGACAGCTCAGAGTGACCCTAAGAGTTCATCCAGGGGAACTGGGATGTTTCAGCTCCCCTGGCACCCCTGAAGCTCCCAGTCCTGCTCCAGGTCCAACTTCTCAGAGCACAGGTATGGAATCAGAGCTCTGTTCAGCTGCTGGGGCCTGACCCTCCCATTCCCAGCCAGCTCCCCTGGGACCAGCTTTGAAGGGAACATCAGGACAGCAGCACTTACTTGTACTTGTTGAATTCAGCTGCACATTTCACTTTGAATATGACCTGGAGGAGAGATTTGCACAGGGTTACTTTACATGGCTTACAGTTTCCGTTCAACTTTGTCAAGAGATAAACAGGGAAACCAGAATCCAGCTGGACATCTTCAAGGACTCTGAATTATTTATTAGCACCAAGTCTTGCTCTGGACCCAAAAGAATGATGCTTTTTCCTTGCACAAGCCCAGCCCAAATACAGGTTCCCAACAACCATAAACATATTTAACACCCCATATGTGACAAGCACTTTAACACCACACCTTAAAGACTTCAAGAAAAGAAGGGAGTTTAGCACTTAAAAGTCCTTCAAAAATACATCTCCTTTTCCAAATATTTTGGGCTATTTTAGGACCTCATCCATGCTTGATTTCCATGTTAGAGGAGTAAGGACAGTTTAGGAAGGTGCAGATGCTCCCAAATCACAGCTCAGATGTGAATTCCTGCTGCAAAGGCACAGGGAACCAGTGCTCACATTGGTCAGGAACTGGGTTGTGTCCAGGAAGGATCCCAGAGATCCCATTCAGCCACAGGCAAAGCTCATGTCCTGATTAGAGACTTTGAAGGAATTTGGGGGGAGGCACAGACACATCCAGAGTGATCCCACCTGCACTTGTGGGATCACTGCCCAGGTGTGGAGGTTCAGTCTCTCCTCTCCCACAAGGAGCCTTCCCTGTGAGCACTGAAGGATCACTCATCTGCTCCCAGGCATCCTCAGGCAGCTTTTATCCTGGTGGGATTCCTTGGCTCCTGCTTCCAAGGCAGCACTGAGGCAGAAATGGCACATGAGCTTCAGGAATCAGGATGCTGCCAACGGGATTTCCAGAGACATTCCAGGATCTGAGGCTTGTCTGAGCCACTGCAGTGGTTCCAAGCATTTCAAAGGACATTGGACAGCTTCAGTGATTCTCTTCCAAGAGCCACTTCCACTGCCTGGCTCCTCTTCCCAAGGCTGAGGGAGGATGAGCTCAACTTGGTGGGGAATGAGATATGATTCCTCAGCAGAGGGAGGTATCCAGCCTCAGGAATGTTCTCTGGCCCACAGAACTGCAGCAGTGTGGCACAATCCACCCTGAGCCCTAAAACTCACCCCAGTTACAAGAAACTGGGTCTTGGAAAGGCCACATGGTGACTCCAAAAGAGAAATATCCCTGAATTCTCCCTGGTTTGCCTGTGGGAGACATTCAGGCACTTTGGGAGTGTCATGGAATCACTGAGGCTGGGAAAGCCCTCCAAGGTCAGCAAGCCCAACCATTAATCCAGCACCACCACATTCACCACTAAGCCATGCCCTGAAGTGCCACATCCATGAGTTTTTTGAACACTTCCAGGGATGAAGACTCCACCAATGCCCTGAGCAGCCTGTTCCAACTCCTCACCACCCTTTCAGTGAAGAATTTTTTCCTAACATGCTGTTAAGATCTAAATATTCCCTGGCACAACTTGAGGCAGTTTCCTCTTGTCTTTTCAAAACAGGCATTGGTGACATCCAGCTGGGAAACTCCTGGTTCAGCACCCATTCCAGCAGCAGGGAAATCCACTGAGGAATCTGCACTCCTGCTGGAACCTCAGCCTCTGAACAGCCCTGCAGAATCCCTGGCCTGTATTCCAGCTGGGAATGTTGTGTTTCCAGCTGAGAACAGCCCCTCAGCTGAGCAGGGAAGTGCCCCTGGCTCACAGGAAGATTTTGGGCAGTTCACTCTTCCCAAACCCTCCCCTGCAGCCCCAGGGATTAAGGCACACAAAGCTGAGTCAGGGTTAAGAGTGCAACAGCAATTTGAGCCTCATGCTTGGCTCACTGCCATGGAAAGCAAAGGGAGACCACAGCTCCAGCCTTACACTTTTATTAGCCCCTGGATAGTTATTCCTATAACTTCAGGAAGGGAACAGACACCACAGCTTTGGTGGGTTTGGTTATTAAGGCTGATAAGTTATCTGAAGGTTGCTTTTCCTTCCCAGGGACTGGGTCAGGAGGTGGCACCAGCAGAGTGCACAGGGTGTCTCTGGGTTCTTATCCTTGAGATGAGCTCTGAGCCTCTGCACAGGGCTCTGTTGCTCTCAGAGCCCAAGGACAGCTCAGGCTGAGGGTTCTGCTGGGAGAAATTCAGCACAGAGAACTCAGGAGCAAACCTGTTCTTCAGAAAAACAGGGAAAATAGACCCCTGTGCTTCAGCAGGTGCATTAGGCCAAGCTGGGAGCAGCAATCCTTGCAAACTGAACAGTTCCTTCAAAGCTGAGCTGAGCCCAGCTCCAGAAGCAGGAAAACAGGGAACAGAGGTCTCAGCAGGACTGGCAGCATTTACTCCACAACAAATCTTTTGCAGCAGTCTGGATTACTCAGGTGCTTTCCAGAGCCATGGATCCCTTGAGCACTCCACACCAGCCAGAAGGTGAGGCTGAAATGAGCTCCACACCCCAAAGCCCTCTGTGATACCAGAAGCTTTTGGGCTTGTGATGAGTGGATTTATCCCATAAAAGTGATTTCACATCACACCTAGATAGTCCCTAAGGTGTGTTCCAGAGACACACTCACCCTTAGGAGGTGCACTGGAGGTGTCACAGCTGCTAAGGGAAGGTAAGTGACACATCCCAGACTCACAGATGAACCCAAGGACCACTCCCAGTACCTGCACAAGGCAGGATTTTCACCTTAACAGTGAGACACTTAGGCTGGAGCAAAACCAAGCTGGTCTCAGCAGATCTGAAAGATCCAGGAACTTGTTGTTGTCCACTGGAATCAAATTCTTTTTTGCTTCATAAATACAAATGAATTTGGCCTCTGCATGTACAGGGCACAACCATGCCCTGCCCCAACACAGCATCCCCTCAGATCAGACACATCCCTCCTCTCACCACAGGAGATAATGGGAGCACAGCACAGACTATTTTGGGATCACACCTTGTACCAAGTGTGCAAACCCCACCTCAACCCACAGAGGAGAAGCTGGAAGCACCCCTGAGGATCTCTCACCATCCTCATATTAACATGGAGATCATTCCACACCACCCTGAGCACAGGCTGCAGTTTTGCATGTTCCCTGCTTTCCTAGAATAGCTGGTCCCCAGCAGGGCCACCTGTTCATCTGGGAAACATGGGAATCATCAGCTATGGGATGGAGCAGGCTGGGGTTTCAGTGATCCCTCACCAGCTGTCCCTCTGAGGCACAGGGCACTGCCAGGTGTCTGCTACACAGGGAAGGTGAAAGAGGGAAAGGAAGGATGGAGATTTTTCCAGTTTTCCATCTGAGAAGGCAGGAAGATCCAGGACTGCAAAGACAAACATCTCCCAGGCTGGAGGCTCTCTCCATGCCTGTCTCCAGGGCAATCAGAGCAGGAAGGGATTGCAGGGCTGATGTCATCTCCTCAGATGAGCACTCAGAGAAACCCAGGCAGGTGAAAGGCTCTGGCCACACCATCAGCCCCACCAGGCCAGCATTCCTTACTCATCCCTGTCCTGCTGCTGATCCCCAGGACAACCAGGGGTGCCAAGGGCTCAGGAAGGTCTTTAAGATGTGGCTGCATTTCACAGAATCATTTGGGATGGAGAAGATCTCCAAGGCCTTCAGGTCCAAGCTCAATTCCCACCTTGTTCCCAGACCAGAGCACTGAGTGCCACCTGCAGGGGTTCCTTGGACACCTCCAGGGATGGGGACTCCAAACCTCCCTGGGCAGCTGCTTCCAATGCCTGACAATCCTTTCTATGGAGAAATTTCCCCCAATATCAAAATTAAACCTCCCCTGGCACAGCCTGAGGCCATTTCTTCCTGTCCCTGTTCCCTGGGAGCACAGCCTGATCCCCCCCTCACTGCCCCTCCTGTCAGGGAGTTGTGCAGAGCCACAAGGGCCCCCCTGAGCCTCCTTTTCTCCAGGCTAAACATCCTGAGCTGCCTCCATCTATTTCCATTTCCATGTACCATGCTCCTGACAAAAACCTGGGGAAAAGCAGAAGTGGCAGACTCTTGGGAAAGGTGGCATTATTCAAACAGCTGGCAACACAGGAGCTATTCCACAGGCAAAGGAGCATCCTAGGTTGGATATCAGAGCTATTGAGGCAAGACTGGGAGTGGGTCTGAGGAATTCTGACCTGATGGACTGTGAGCTCCAGACTCCCAGGAAAGGATTCCTTCTGGTACAAGCTGAAGTAGAAAGGAAGAGCTCCAAAGAAAGAGCTAAAGTGATGTTTCAGGTGGAAAAAGTATCCCAAGGGAGCCTACAAGAGAGCTGGAGAGGAATGAAAGGACACAGGGAATGGCTTCCCACTGCCAGAGGGCAGGGTTAGATGGGATATTGGGAATTCCTGGCTATGAGGGTGGGGAGGCCCTGGCACAGGGTGCCCAGAGCAGCTGTGGATGCCCCTGGATCCCTGGAAGTGGCCACGGCCAGGCTGGAGCATCCTGGGACAGCAGAAGGTGTCCCTGCCCATGGCAGGGGGTGGAATAGGATGAGCTTTAAGGTCCCTTCCAACCCAAACCATTCTGGGACTCTATGAAAAAGAAATGCTCATCCCACACTCATTTTGTCAGCTCTCTGCATCCCCTCAGCAATCTCAGGGGCCAAGATGGGATAGGAAGAGGACAGGGGAACACCAGGCAGTGTAGCAAATTTGAATTTCAGCCCCAAAACAGCCTGGAGTGTTAAGTAACACCAGTTCCCCACGGGGATCTGTTTCCTGGAGCTTCTTCCTCAGCACCATTCCATCCTCAGCATCTACACAGCCTGAGGAGCTCTGTAAATCAAGCAAGATCAGCTCAAATAACAGCACAGGCCATTTTCTTCCCCAGATGCCATTTCTCCAGCATCTCCACAAAGGAGGCTCTGTGCACAGGGACAATGAGCCAGGCCCTCAGCACAGCAGCAGCCCCTGCTCTCATCCTGGACATCTCAGAGCAGGATGCAGCAGAAGCTCAGAGTCCTTCCACAGGCTGCTGCCAAGTGGCCCTTAAAAACTGGGATTCTGCTGGAGTCACACCAGTAAACACACCAGTCCCCTCTAGATCATGGGAGCCAGAAAAGCTCCAGAGGTTTTCCATTTTTTTCTCCAAACCTCTGGAGCTTCCCCACTGAGATGTCCCAAAAACCCCACGGAGTGATGGACACCCCTCCTGGTTGTTCCAGGAAAGTGTTCCCTGGAGCTGAGCAAGCAGACCCATTTTCATAAGTCACTTTATCCTTCCCCACTCCAGATTCAGAGCTCTTATTTCCTCAGACAGGATTTCCCTTGGCTCTAGGTCTTCAAGGAGAAAGAAGTGGGATACATGCAGAGTTCACTGACAAACAGATACCGTGGGAGGAGGAGAAGCCTGGGAATCTATTTGGATTTACTTTAATAGGACCTTTAAACAAGCCTGCAGAGAGGCAAATCTGCTGTCAAATCCAGTGACCTAGAGGAGAACAGAAATCCAGCCACTCTGTGGAGCAGAGCACAGAATCCCTGCCTTTCAAGGGACACAAACCCCTCCTGGCTGGAACAACTGGGAGGTCAGGCTGCCTTGAGCAGACAAGATGGATTTGTGCTCTCTATGCACCATTTGTTATTCCATCAACAACCCCTCCAACAGCTTTTGCAACAGGCAGCTCACCCCCAAAGCCTCCAGGTGTCTTTTTGGGGGAAAAGAACCAAAACAGAGGAACAACCCCACTGCTCCAAGGATCATGTGAGCCTCGATGTCCTGGGGAAAATGAAATCATAACTCCCGTGGGTGACACATCAGAGTGATTTTGCTGTGTGCTAGCGATTCCTTTGTGAGGCTGGGGAACAGCTGAGAGCTGCAGAGCAAAGAATCCCAACAACAACAACAAAGCTGGAAGGAAAAAGTGGTGACTTGGTTCATAAATAGGCAGTGAACCGGGAGGCAGGCGAGCAGAGGGCTGCTCACGAGAAACTGGAGCAGAAACAAAATATTCAGGAGGAGGATGGGGAGGGGAGAGCCAGGGCTTTAGGAGATAAAGGCAAGTGGAAGGACTAAAGAAAGGAGGCTAAAAACCACGGCACGAGTGATGGGAAACCCAGAAAAGCAGGGACACAGCTCGGTGACAATAACAAGCGGCTCTGCACTGTCCCAGCAGCGATGCTGGTGATGGGAAGGGGCCCCCCCTGGGCTGCCCCGGCTTGTTTT
Organism: Oenanthe melanoleuca; assembly: GCF_029582105.1. Taxonomy (NCBI): domain Eukaryota; kingdom Metazoa; phylum Chordata; class Aves; order Passeriformes; family Muscicapidae; genus Oenanthe; species Oenanthe melanoleuca. The sequence continues at coordinate 58,310,577 of NC_079339.1, forward strand.
GTGAGGGATCTCGGGGTTTTTTTTGTCTGACAAGCTGCGGAACAACAAGCCCGGCTCGAAGCGGAGCGATGGAGGGAAGGAGGGAGCGCAGCAACAATAGCAGAAGAGGCTCTGGCTGGTGACGTAATGGTTGGCATCACTCCAGGCCAGAGCAGCCCCTGCTGCTGCCACTTTCTGGTCCTCTGTGCAGAAGGGGAATCAATTAAAAAAAGATGCAAAACAGTCCCTCAAGTGACTCCCCCCCCCACATGAACACCCCGCCGTGGGTCTGGGTTGCAAAGAGGAAAACCCCACCTGGGAGCAGCCTGCATCCCCCAAATCCCAAATTCAGGGCATGTGCCTGTGACCCACCCCCATACCAGGGTCTGCAGTCAGGGTACAGCCCTGCACCCCAAAAACCGCTGATGCTGGGATTTTGGGCACACTTTTAGCTCACACCATCCCCCCCAAAATCCCACCCCACCCCCCAAGCTTGGATTCAGAGCACAATCCCTGTGTTTCTCCCCAAGCTTGGATTCAGGGCACAATCCCCGTGTTTCTCCCCAAGCTTGGATTCAGAGCACAATTCCCGTGTTTCTCCCCAAGCCAGGATTCAGGGCACAACCCCTGCATCCCCCCAGCCTATCCCAAAGTCTGTAGCGAGGAATGGATTCAGGGCACAATCCCTGTGCCTCCTTCCAGCCGGGATTCAGGGCACAGCCCTGTCCCAAAGCCTGCACCGAGGGCAGAGCCCCGGCATCGCCTCCCTGCCTCACCTGCACCCTCACATCCCCATCCAGGCTCCAAGTTTGGAGAGGCGGCTGAAGAGGAGCTTCCAGCCCCGCTGTCCCGCAGGGTGGAGGTCTGGGCAAGGGAATTTTGGAGGGGTTTTGCCCAAAAGGGCAAAACTTACCTCAGCGAAATAGAGGTTGAGGAGGCAGAGGCTGGAGAAGAGGAGGCAGCCGGGCAGGCAGTAGAGGAGCCAGTGGGCGAAGGGCTGCTGGAGGCGGAGGGCCTGCAGGGAATTCTGCAGGTAGAAGGAGAACAGGGTGGTCCTGAGGGCTGCCCAGAGCAGGCAGAGGAAGAGGCAGAGCGTGTGGTAACTCAGCCGCCGCTCGCGGTAGTAGAGCAGCAGCCAGAGCTGCAGGTAGGCGAAGAGGAAGAGCGCGGCGTAGAGCGCCGTGTGGAGCACGGTGAGCCCCAGCTCCACGGCGTAGGGCACGGCCGCCCCCTCAGCGAGGGCCATGGGGCAGCGGGAGGCAGCGACCCCCTCCCTGCCTTCCCTCAGCCCCGGCTGGACACCCCCATGCAACAAAGGGGAGCCCCCCCTTCTTTTCCCCTTCTCCTTCTCCTCCGCCTCCCGCCCGCCCGGCTGCACCGCCCGCCCGCCCGCCGCCAAACAACTCGGTGCCGGGGACAGCCGGCTGAGCCCGCTGATTTGAGGGGCGGCGGCGCGCGCTCCCCATTGGCCGCCCGCCGGCCACGCCCCCCGCCGCGCCCACCCGCCGCGCCCATTGGCCGGCGCTGCCTGTCAATCACCCGCGCGACGCCCCCGCCGGGCCGCCGCTTTGCTTCTTGGGTTGGCGACGCCGCCCGCCCGCCATCCCTTCTTCCATCCTTCCATCCTTCCATCCTTCCATCCTTCCCTGAGAGGCGGCGAGGGGTGAGAGAGAGGGATGGGAAGGATGAGAGAGGGGAGCGCTGAGGGAGGAGGAGCCGGGTTGATCTGGGCATCCCCACAGGCTGAGTCGGGGTGCGGGAACATCCCCGCTGCAGGCTGGGGCTGTGGCGATGTCCGGGTGCTTCTCCCAGGCCATGGGTGCAGGCTGGGGATGTGCCGCTGTGGCGATGTCCGGGTGCTTCTCCAAGGCCGTGGGTGCAAGCTGGGGCTGTGGGGGTGTCCGGGTGTCGCTGCCAGACCCCGCTGCGGCTGTGGGGATGTGGCGATGTCCGAGTATCGTTCCCGGACCCTTACGGCTGTGAGGATGCCTGAGTGTCGCTCGCGGACCGTCTGGGACTGTGGCGATGTCCGGGTGTCATTCCCGGTCCCGCTGGGGCTGTGGGATGTCCGGGTGTCATTCCCGGTCCCGCTGGGGCTGTGGGGCTGTCCGGGTGTCATTCCCGGTCCCGCTGGGGCTGTGGTGATGTCCGGGTGTCATTCCCGGTCCCGCTGGGGCTGTGGGATGCCCGAATGTCGCTACCGGTCCCGCTGGGGCTGTGGGGCTGTCCAGGTGTCGTTCCCGGCCTCGCTGGGGCTGTGGGATGCCCGAATGTCGCTCCCGGTCCCGCTGGGGCTGTGGGGCTGTCCGGGTGTCATTCCCGGCCTCGCTGGGGCTGTGGGATGCCCGAATGTCGCTCACGGACCGTGTGTTCCATGCAGGTCGCCGTGCCTGTGCATGCACGGGCAGCTCAGGGACCCGCACCGCCCTGCGAGCTCTCGGCTCCGGCTCAGGGATCCCGAGAGGCCTCGCTCGGCTCAGGGATCGCTTCCCGTGGCTGCTTGGGGCATTCCGGCTTTTTCCAGCGGGATGCTGTCCCAGCAGCACAGAGGAGGGAGGGGGACATCGGCCTGAACGCTGCGGACACAGGTAGGTGACAGCCTGAGCTTGGTCAGTGATGTGCTCTCCAGGGAATTCGGGGGCTGTTCCCAAGGACAGGCTGAATGGGGCAGCAGCAGCAGCAGTGGGTGATGCTGAGTGGTGGAATTCAGCAGGGGGTGATTCCAGCATGTGTGATGCTGTCAGGGAAGTGGTGAATTTATCATCCTTGGAACTGTTCACAAACCGTGTGCATGTGGCACTTGGGGACATGGTGGGCTTGGCAGTGCTGGGGGAATGGTTGGACTCGTTGGTCTTAGGGTTTTTTTCCAACCTGTGTGATTCCATGCTGCAGGCTGGCTGCTGTGCATGACAATTAAAGCCCTCCTCTGCTGGTGTGGGCAGAGGGAAAGGCTGCAGCCTGCCCCTCCTGCAGCCTTGGATAGCAAGTGAGACCTGGCTGCTGGGAAGTTGGACCTGGAAGTGAAAATGGAAGTGAAACTCTACTGGAAGTGGCAGGATTAAAAATCCAGGCAAAAAATCCTGCAAAAATCCAGCAAAGCAGAAACTGGGATGCACTTGGATCCTTCCCTGTGTTTCAAGATGCTCCCACAGCTGCCCCTGTAGGCAGTAGGGAGATGGAGAGATGCAAAGGGCCAGTGGTTATTTCAGTCCCATAATTGCAGGCTAATCCCAAAGCTCTGGAGAAGCATTTCATGGTTATTCCAGCTCCAGATCCTGGGGAATTGTAGCTCTACCATCCTACTCAAATCACTTGTGTCCAAGGACTTGCCTTTGGAAAATCTGAAAGGAGTTGGGTTGAGCTCTGTGCCAACAAATTGGGTAATGATAATGAACTTGTGGTAATTACAATAAATTTGTGATGATTAACTTGTTGGCTGTGTAGGAAAAGTCTGGAGCAGGGAAGGGAAGTGTGTAGTGAAATATATGAAAAGTTAATACAATTCCAGGCAAGGAGTCATAGGTTGGATTGGAAGGGACCTTAAAACTCATCCAGTTCCACTCCTGCCATGTCAGGGACACCTTCCACTGTCCCAGGCTGCTCCAAATCCTGTCCAGCCTGGCCTGGAACAATTCCAGGGATCCAGGGGCAGCCACAGCTTCTCTGGGCACCCTGTGCCAGAGCCTCACCACCCTCACAGCCAATTCCTTCCCAATATCCCATCTAACCCTGCCCTCTGGCAGTGATCCTTGGGGAATGGTTTGACTCAATAATATTAGAGAGCTTTTCCAACCTTTAGGATTCTGTCATTTTTCTGGATCACCTAAAGGAAACTTGTTTGCATGGACAAAAATGGGGAAAGAGCCATCAGTGTTCCTCTCTGCCTTGCATTTTGGAGGAGCAGCAGAAGGGATATTTGTTCTGGGACATCCAGGTGAGCTGCAGAGAGACCTTCAGCCTGTCCATCCTGCTGTAGCTAAGGGATTGAGTCAGCTCCACATGGATTTGGGGTCTGGTTTGTGTCCTCCCTGCCAGGAAATTTGGGAGAGCAGCTCACTGTTTAAGTGCTGCCAGAAGGGCATAGAAGGCAGGTGAGAATCCTGCCAAAAATCTGTGCCAGCAGAGTGTGGGGTGAATGTCCTGCTGCAAAGAGAGGCCTGATTTGGGTCCATCAGCACAGGAGAGCTTGAAGTGACTCCATTAGGAGCATCCTAAATGCTTCTGGTTTAGGAACATCTACCTAGGGAGTTAAAATTTACCTGCTGAGGGCTCTGCAGGCTGGGAGAGGATGGAATGGGATAAAATGACCAGGGAGCAGCAGGGTAGTGTATTTCTGGGGAAATACTGGCACAAGATTCCCAGAGAAGCTGTTGTTACCCCTGGAAGTGTCCAAGGCCAGGTTGAGTGGAGCTTGGAGCAGCCAGGGACAGTGGAAGGTGTCCCTGCCCATGGCAAGTTTGGAATTTTGGTTTTTAAGGTCTCTTCTAACCCAAACCATTCTGAGATTCTGTGATGATATTGGACAAGACAAAGTGTGGATTTTACATCACTGGCATTAAAGTCCAGGCTGGTGGTGTTTGTCCTGAGTCCAAGGAAGCCCATGGATGATGGCAGTCCAGAATTCCAGTAGGACAGCAGCTCATCCTTGTCTTGTGGCTCTTAAATCCCACCCCACAACACCCTCCCTTGGGGAAGCTCAGCTTCCTCAGTGGTGAATTTTGGCAGCTGAGATCTATGTGAGGGAATGTGTCAGGGAAAGCAGCTGGGATCAGAGGTGATCCCAGCCCATGGATGCCACTGCAGGATTCCCAAGCAAAACTGATGTGACACAATTTATGTCCCCACAAGAGTTTGAGCTGGATATTTTTGGTGGGTTTGGTTTCACTTCAGGTCACCTACAGTGACCTTAAGCACCTTGCCTGGCTCTGCCTTGGAATTATGACAGTGGAAACATGAAGCAGGCCTGGCATTCTGTCAGTGCTGGGCTGGGCTGTCCCTTGTCCATGGGCTTAAGGTTTCCCAGCAGTGACACAGAGCTGCTTCACACATCCATGGTATTTTCACACATCTCTGACAATCCTGCAAGTGTCAGTGGTGCAGGGTTCTGGCTGTTTCCAGCCCTTGGCTGTTAATTTTCCATTGATTGGAAAGAGGTGACAGAGGAAATGGCCTAAAAGCTGAATATTCAGCTCTGGGTTGGTGGGGAGCAGAGGGAAGCTGCTGGGCAGGATGGAGTGATGAGGTGAGAGGACTTGAGCAGGGAAGGGGTGAGCACACATTTTTCACTGGACCCCAGAGTGGTTTGGGTTGGAAGGGACCTTAAAACCCATCTCATTCAAATACCTTCCACTGTCCCAGGATGCTCCAAGCCCTGTGCAACCTGGCCCAGGACACTTTCAGGGATCCAGGAGCAGCCACAACTTCTCTGGGAATTCTGTTCCAGAACCTCACCATCCTCTCAGCCAGGAATTCCAATTATTCCCACTATCCCATCCATCCCTGCCCTCTGGCAGTGAAGCCATTCCCTGTGTCCTGTCCCTACATCCCTTGTCCAAAATCCCTCTCCAGCTCTCCTGGAGCCCCTTTAGGCTCTGCAAGGGGCTCTGAGCTCTCTTTGGGGCTGGAATTATGTTTTTAACTGCTGATCTTCTCTTCCAGGTGTAATCCTTTGACATCTTTGAGTCCTTGGAGGTTGCTCCTCTTCCTTCCTTGACAGTAAGCTCTTCCATTTGACCTGGGCTTGTTCCCATGTGCCAGGGTTGTGTTTATTTTTCCATCCTGCTGTAGCCAAGTTTGTCATTTAATAAACATCACCCCCCCAGCCTGATCCCTGTCCCCTCTGCCAGCCAGGGCAACAGATGGGAGGGCACAGGACCAGAAATGCCTGACACTGCCCAAAGCTGGAAAGGAGACAACTAGAGATTTTGAGATGAAAAGAAAAAAAATTAATTTATTTCCAGCTCTGTTGTGCCTTCAGGCCTGATCCAAACCCCTGAGCTCCTGGAGAGGAGGAGTGAAGGCTGAGTGTGCCTGTCAGTAACTCCTGACTCCTGGAGCATGGCAGAGGATCTTTCTCTGCTTGTTTTTGGAGTGTTTGAGCTTGGGCTGATCCCAAAGCCTCTGCCAGGGTGTTGGAGGGAGTGACAGCCCATGGACACAGGGGTGTTTGTTGAGGGAAGCAGCTGCAGCTCATGATGCAAATTCTGCATGGATTCAGTCCCAGCTTTGTCCCTTTGTTGAGCAGGGAGCAGCCACACTCCAGCAGCACAGAGCAACCCCTGAGGAGCTGGCTGGGAAGGAATGGAGTGGGAAGAAAGTGGCTTCTCATCCTTTAACCTCCTCACATCATCTGCCACAGCCTGAAATGAGCAGAATCCCAAAATCCCAAAATCCCAGATTGGTTTTGGTTGGGAGGAACCTTAAAGATCATCTTATTCCATCCCAGGGGCACTTCCCACCAAAATCAAACTCACACTTAATAAATGTATTCTCTGGGAAAGTCAAGGTGGCTGCAAAGAAGTGGCAAAATCAGTAGCCAGGAGCAGAAAAAATTTTACAGAATTCTTGTCTGACTTATTGCTATGCATATTTTAGGTCAAGGGTAATCTGATTTTTAAATTAATCCTTTAAAGGTTAAATTGTGTAGAATATCTGATCACAGAGTAAAGAAAAAACCCAGCAGTGTATATAAAAATAGCACCTATATAAGTTACATAAATCCTTATAAATATATGAGAGAAATCAGTTATTCTATAAAAAAATAATTTAGAACATGTGTTCCTGAAGCACCAGCAGAACATCCTCATGCTAAGGACTTCAGCTAGAAAATCTTTATAAATATACCTGCAAAATTCCTCCTCACCCTGACCAGAAACAGGTGCCAGAAGATGCACATTTCTATTTTGCACTGCAACAGGAGCTCTCCTGTTTGAATCTCAAATGGCCATTTGGTTTTTGGCAAGCACAGCATGTCCCATCCCTTTGCAAACACCTTTCAGGGCCACATAAATTCTATTGGCATCCTTGAAGCTTTTGAGCAGGAATTGAGACAGTTTGGGTGGGGGTTTGTGGATGATGCTGTCACTGCTTTGCTGCTTGTGCATGGAATTTTTTTTGTTTAACTCAAAAGAAATAAAGAGGAGGGAGGAAATCCAGCCCTGAGCTGAAAGCACTGGGGATCTTTGCACTTGAAGATGCCACTCAGAGGCAAGAGAGTGGCTTCTGCTGTCCTGAGTTGTCTGAGTCACCTGTGGATTGAGTGACTAATTCATAATATCCTCAAGATGTGTCATATTAATAGTGATTTCCACAGTTGGAAATTACAGTCATGTAACAGAGACTAAAACAGAAAAACAGTCATGTATGTGTTTGTGTGTGTTTATGTATCATAATTTTTTTTTTAAATTTTTTCCTCCAGTTGTGGCTCTCCTGTGCCTGTAGCTGGGAACAGCCATGTCAGCCCAAAAGGACAGATGGGTTTCTTCCTTGGTTTTCCTTCTCTTCTGTGCCTGCTCCATCCCAAGTAGTGGAAGTGCCAGCCTGCAGCAGGAGCCAAGCCCCCAGCACTATTTCAGTGGTTTGGAAGCTGGGAAAGCATCCCTGGCTTTTTTCACCCCCAGTGGTAGGTGTTTAATGTGAGTTTCCATCAGCCTGGGGGCTCAGCAAGGCTTGGGTGAGAGAGGAACAATCACACAATCATGGAAGGGTTTGAGCTGGGGGGACATTAAAGCCATCCAGTCCCACCCCCTTTCCATGGCAGGGACACCTTCCACTGTCCCAGGCTGCTCCAGCCTGGCCTTGGGCACTGCCAGGGATCCAGGGGCAGCCAGAGCTGCTCTGGGGATTCTGTCTCAGCCCCTCAGCACCCTCACTGCCAGGGATTCCTTCCCAGTATCCCACCCATCCCTGCCCTCTGGCACTGGGAAGCCATTCCCTGTGTCCTGTAAAGAATCTCTCTTCATCTTTCTTGCTGGCTCCTTCAGGCACTGGAAAGCTGCAATTAATTCACCCCAGAACCTTCTGTTTTCCAGCTCTCAGCCTTTCCTCTAGCACAGCTGCTCCATCCCTCTAATCAGCTCTTGGCCCCTTCAATGAAGAAGCAGTTCTTGAGATTTTAAACCCAGAGGGGTTTTGAAGAGCTGGCTGAGCACTGTGCTCCAAGTGCTCCTGACAGGCAGAGACCTCTTGGGATGGGCTCTTTCCTGGCTGTGTCCTCAGGCACAGTCCTTCAAACATCTCCATTCATTTTCTGGATTATTTTCTGGAGGTACTGTGGAGGAGAAATTCAGTTTTTTAAGGAATTTTCCATAATACCTGCTAGAAAAAGGGGAATCCCTTTCATGAGGAAGAACTAAAGGCTGTCATGGATTAGGAGAAGATCCTTGTCCTTCTTTTGTTCTTCATGATCCCTGGCTGTGCTTTCCCAAAAGTGGACTGAGGAACATCTCCCACATCTCAGTGTGTGGAAGGAGGATGCTGTTCACCCTGAGGATGTTTTTTGTGTGTTTCAGTTTCTCCTGGTGCCCAGCCCTTCTTGGAGCAGATTGAGAGCTCAGCTGAGGCCCTCCAGGACTATGGCATTTCTGTGGTGAAGGTAAATGGGGCTCAGGGAAGCTGCTGGGTGGGATGGAGTGAGTGGGAGATGAGCAGGGAAGGGATGAGCACAGATTTTTCATGGAATTATGGACTCTCAGAACAGCTTTGGCTTTCAGGGAGCCTTAAAGCTCATCTCTTTCCACCTCACCTTCCATGGGCAGGGACACCTTCCACTATCCTTAGTTGCTCCAAGCCCTGTCCAGCCTGGCCTGGAACATTCCCAGGGATGGAAAATCCACAAATTCTCTGGGCAGCCTGTTGCAGTGTCCATGTTCCATGATGGATGAGGTTGGTTAACTTCTTTTCAGCTCAGTGCAATAAATATTTCATACAAAGGAGTTTTTAGCTGAAATTTTATGCAGCTTCACATGAGGGGCTTACAAATTCAGGCAAGTGTAATTAGCTAAGAAGAAGTTCTAAAAAGTGCTTATATATTTATATTTGGATTTATTTCGATTCCTCCAGCTACAAACCAAGTTCAGTAAGGAAGCACTGATCTGTCACTTTGAATATGTTGGGTAGATCAAGGGGTCTTTTGATCCATCTGACCCAAATCAGCAGGCTGAGCTAGAAAAGTGAAGTACAAACTCCATTCTCCATTTTGGTGGATTTTCCCTCCCAGAAGGTTTGGAAAGGCTGGATTTATACTCTTGAATGGAAGAAAGCTGTAGGGGGTGTGTGTGGTCATTGTGGGGCTGAATCTGTAATTACACACATTTGCTGTTTAGGTGAATTGTCCCAAAGAGGATGTCTCAAGATATTGTGGGAAAGAAAATGCATTGAGGAAAGCCTTCCTGTTCAGGTGAGGGGCATCTCTGGCCACTGCACTGGGATTGTTTTCAAGTGCTAATGTTTGAAGAAAACACTTCCAGCAATCAGAGGTGTCTGTGGAGGAATGAGAGGAGCATGAGGACAGCAGTGACCTGCATAGTTTAGCTAAAGGTTCCCCCAAAATTCCAACACAGGCAGAGGAGATGCTTTGCCTCAGTGAATTCTCCCATTCTGCCCCAAGTTCCTTGCAGCCGCAGAGGGATGAGCTGTGGAATGAAACCACAGGAGAAACCCTCCATCAGTGTTCTCCTGTTCCTCTGCCTCCCACCCCCAGAGCTATACTCAGGCCACAGGATTTTGGGTTTAGTCCAAGAAAGAAACACATTTTGGTGCTCTCCTTGTTGGTGGGGTTAACGCTTCTGCCCTGGGTGGGAAGGTTCAGCTCCTGATCTCTCCAAGGGTTGTCACTTGGAAGCTTTTCCATGTGTCAGCTCAGTTCTCATTGACTGTTGTACTGATAATCATGGAATAATTAAGGTTGGAAAAGACCTTTAGGGTCATCAATTCCAACCATTCCAAAGACCTCTAAAATCATTGAGTCCAACCCTTCCCCCAGCACTGCCAAGGCCACCATGTCCCCAGGTGCTTAGTCATAAGTCTTAACATTCCTAACATCTTTCTTAAAACAACATTTCATTTAATCTATAATAATAGATGATATTCATTACTGTACATGCAAATACATTTTTTTAAAATAAGGACTTTAGTGCTGCAGGGACCTGCTCAGCCAGGCCTGAACAATTCCCAACTCAGATCAGACATCTCAAGTGTGCTCTGCCATTTCTCCCTCATCCTCCTGTGCCTGTTCCCTTGTGATCCATGCAGTGTTTCAGTTCCTTTGGTGATTGTCTCTTCCCTCAGGGGACAGCGGCTGATCCGGGAGTTCCCCACCGACGCCCTGTTCGACCCGGACTCCATCGTGGCCAACGTTCTGTTGTAAGTCCAGCCCACATCCCACTCCCTGAAATCCTCTTCCTTTCTATTCCCACTAAATGCCAGCCCCAGGTATTCCAGAGACTGCTCTCAAGCTTCTCTCCATTATGGTTTGACCCTGTTTTCCCTTGAGACAGCTCACCAGCTCACACCTGGGCACCTCCACTTGTGAATCCTTAATCTGCCAGCAAGAAGCTGGAATTTTACCCTCTTTTTCCCATCACAGTTGTGTGGCTGCAAATTTACTCTTCAGCCAGTTGCTAATGAGGTTTTTTCTGCCCCCTCAGTGCCCTGCTCTTTAATGAAGTTAAATATGTTGAAACACTGGCAGATCTTGAGAACATTGAGAATGTGTTGAAAGGGAAGTCCAACATGGTCTTTGCCTACGTGCCAGCTACTGGGACAGCAGGTATGGACACTCAGCTTTCCATCCTTCCTCTCTTCCTCCAGCCTTTTTTTGGTAGAATATCCAGGAGCTGAGTTTCTGATCCAAAATTCTGCAAATGAAAACCTGAAAGGGCCACCCAGCCACAAGATCTCTACTTCTGTATGTCTTGCTTTGTTTCCAGAGTTGCACCAGGAAAGTTTTGCTGGGAGCATTAGCCCTGAGAGATGGGCTTGGTGAGGGAAAGTAAGCCCGTAGTTGCTGTCTTAAAAATAATAAATCCCTGGGCAGATCCCTGGCTCTGCAGTGGAATGGATTCTCACACAGCACCTGTTGGCTGGGGATCAGGAATGGGATCCAGCTCCAGTTCTCACTTCCCTTCACAGTGTGTTTTCAGGCAGACTCTGTGACATTGTAAGAGTTTCTGAAAGCATGGAAATTGATATTTACACCTGGGAAGGATGAAACAGGGGATGTGGAGGGAGCAGAGCTGAGTTCACCTTGCCTTTCCCTTTCCAGAGCACAGAGCTGTGATGGAGGCAGCTTTTGTCTATGGGACCATCCACCAGTTTGTCCTGACAACTGAGGCAGCACTGCTGAAAGCCACCAGGTACACCCAGACACACCCTCACCATGGAGAGCTGCTTCCATGCACTGTTTGCCTCATCCCTGGTGTCTCAGATTCCCAAATCAACTCTGGGATGGCATTAGGGTGTTGTGCCAAGGGTGGACAGTCTGATCTGTTTCCAAAAGCTGCTGGTTGTGTTCCTGGCCTTGCTGAAATCCTCAAGCACTCCCACCCTGTGCTGTGATATCCAAGAGCAAGAACTGTAGCACTGCTCATGGATTTGGGAATTCCTAACCCATGGCCTCACTTCCCACACAGGAGGAGCTGCTGTAGAGTGGCAGATCTTCCATGTCCCTGCTGATGTGACCTCCTGCAGTCAGGAGTGTGAGGGAGGAGATGGGAACATCACATGGGGTGTTGCTTCCTCAGCCCACAGTGTGCCCAGCTGGCCAAGAAGTTTGTACCAGCCTGTGGCTACAGGCCCAGGGCAGGGATTGTCCCCTGTGCTGAGGCCACACCTCAGGTCCTGGGGTCAGTGCTGGGCCACTCATGACAGGGAAGGGACTGGAGCTAGGGAAGGGTCTGGAGCACCAGGAGAGGCTGAAGGAACTGGAAAGGGGCTGGAGAATTCCTCAGGGAACTGACAAGGGGTTCAGCCTGGAGAAAAGGAGGCTCAGGGGGGCCCTTGTGGCTCTACACAACTCCCTGAAAGGAGGTGACAGCTGAGGGAGATTTGGGATCTGCTCCCAGGGAACAGGGACAGGACAAGGGGAAATGGCTTCAAGTTGTTCCAGAGGAGGTTTAGATTGGATATTAGGGAAAATTTCTTCCTGGAAATGGTTGTCATGTCACAACAGGCTGCCCAAGGCAATGGTGGAGTGCCCATCCCTGGAGGGATTTAAAAGCCCTGTGGATGTGGCACTTGGGGACATGGCTCAGTGATGGCCTTGGCAGTGCTGGGTTGGACCCGATGATCTTGGAGGGTTTTTCCAACATTAGTAGCTCCATAACGATTTACCTGGGATTTTGTCACAGGTGGCAGCAGGGCAGGCACCATGGTGGCCCTTCCCCGAGGTGCCTTCCATCCTTGCAGGATTTGGGGATTGTGCTGTGGCTCCCACTAGATGGCACAGTTGTCATTGCACAGGAATCGCCCTCATTCTCCTTAAAGCAGCACTGCCCCCTCCCGGGCTGCTGGAATGGTGGGAGCTTCTCAACAGGAGCAGCTCCCAGCCAGCTGGGACAGCAGGATTTGAGGTCTTAGTGCTGCACTTTGCTCTTCCACGGAGAGCTCTTAAATCCTTGTCCAAAGAAGGTGATCCCTGTTTTAGGGGTAGAGACTGGGGGCATTGGAAAAGGAAGGTGACTTCCCAAAGGTCAAGAGCAGTGATGGTGTCACAGCTAACCAGGGATCCAGGGGCAGCCACAGCTTCTCTGTGCCAGGTCCTGTGCCAGGACCTCACCACCCTCACAGCCAAAAAATCCTTCCCAATATCCCATCTAAATCTATCCTTTTCCAGCTTAAAGCCATTCCCTATGTCCTGTCCCTCCATCCCTTGTCCCCAGTCCCTCTCCAGCTCTCCTGGAGCCCCTTCAGGCCCTGGAAGGGGCTCTGAGCTCTCCCTGGATCCTTCTCCTCTCCAGGTGAGCCCCCCCAGCTCTCCCAGCCTGTTCCACAGCCCTGCCAAGCCCTGGGCTTGAGGATAATCTGTGAAACACTTCAGCAGACCTGGTCCTTCTGTCAGGGCACTTTGATCCCCTGCTCAGGGTGGGTTTGTTTCCTCTCTCACAGCCTTGATGACCCTGATGTCTCTTCTGCCTGGCTCTTGTTCTGCCACTGCCAGCAAGCCACAGAGCCAGGCCAGCCCTGCAGGAGGACAGCCCTGGCACAGCCCCTGACCCTGCTCAACATCCACAGGCACCTCAAGCTCATGGGGGCTCCCTTGGTGGTAGGAGTGGGAAGGAGGAGCTGCTGGGCCCTGGGTGGGAGGGCAGGGAGGGATGTGAGGATGAGGGAGGTGAGAGCAGAGAGAAAAGCTGAGTGAGAATCTCTTGGTGCAGCTGCCTCACCAATCCAGGGCTGGCCAAACATAAATAAATTATTGAGAACATTTTCCAAATGACTCTTAAGCACTGCCTAACTCAATATGAAGCTTGTTTCAGTGCTCTTGGTAAAGAAACCTCCCTTATGTTCTGTCTGAACTTCCCCTGATGCAGCTTTGAACCATTTCCACATGTTCTATCCCTGGATACTCTGGAGATATCAGTGTTTCCCTCTCCACATCCCCTCAGGAAGCTGTGGAGAGCACTGGGGTCATCCCTCAGCCTCCTTTTCTCCAAAACAGACAACCCCAAAGTCCTCAGCTGCTCCTGTAGGCTCCCTGCAGGAGTTTCTGCAATTTGATATCAATCCTTCATGCTTTGGTGACCACAAGGAACAGGAGGGTTCCCTCCTTCTTCCTCCTTCATGGGGCAGAGAACTTCAGCAGCCTCCTGTTCCCAGTGGTCATCCCTGCCCATCCAAAAGGAGAGGATGAGCTGGGAATGCTCCTTCAGCCATTTTCCTGGATTTGGCCCATGGAGGGAGTGCACTCCATCAAGCACCTCTGTGCTGTCATGAAGCAGCACGCCCAAGGCAGGAAGGGAAGGATTCCAGCTCGTGCATGTTGTGGCTGGGATTTTCAAACTGCCCCAGGTAAAAAAAAATGAGTGGAGATTTGACATCTGGAATTGCTAAACCACAAAAAGCCCCACAGAAAATAAAGCCCAGGTTTTTAACAGAGAAGGTTGTGACATGTTGGAACAGTTTAACTGGAGTTGTTTGGGTTCTGCTTCCATGGATGTTTTAGATTTGGGCTTGGGAGCTTTTCCCTGAGAATTTCTATGGCTGGGGAAGAGCTGAGGTATCTTTAAAGTGTGGAGCTGTGCTGCAGCATAACCCTGGCTGTTCTCCAGACAGAGATTGCTGAGGACCCAGAGAAGATCTCCACTGTTCACTTGCAGCTGGGGCTGCCCCTGGTGTTCATCCTGAGCCAGAAAGAGACCTATGAGGCTGACAGGAGGACAGCAGAGTTTGTGGCCTGGCAGCTCCTGGGGAAAGCAGGAGTTGCCCTTTTATCCAGGTATTTCTTTCAGGTGTTTGGGGTTCTCCTTGCTTTTTGTGAGTGGACTCAATCACACCTGGATGAGAGGCAGTAAAACCAGGCTATATCCTGTGACAAAGAATTGTATTAATTTGGAAGTTGCTGGTTTAGGGGTGGAAAAATATTCAGCCTAAGAGAGATTTAGAGAGATTCAGCCTAAGAGAGGAAAGCAGTGATGGAATTAGAGCAGAAGGAGGAGGGCTGACCTCCCATGCCACACCATCTAATGTTCACTCTGTTTTGGAAGGGATCTCGTCCATCTGAACGTTCTGCACCGATCAAACGTCGCCCTCAAGACACCAGATGAGGTTGGAGGCTGGATTTCTTTATTGGACAGCTCTTGGCTCTGGAGAGGGTGGTGGGATGGGATGGATTTGACAGCATTCCCTGAAGCTCAAGGGGAAGTGTCTTTCCCAAGCTGCACACGTGAATCTGTGATTTCCCATCCCTGGAAGTGTTCCAGGCCAGGCTGGACAGGGATTGGAGCAGCCTGGGACAGTGGAAGGTGTCCCTGCTCATGACAGGGGGTGGCACTGGGTGATCTTTAATGTCCTTCCATGATTCTATGATTTGGGTGCTGCAGAGCCACTGTGCCTGCTGGGAAAGAGAAAATAGTTTATTTTGGGTTCAAAACATAGAGTGACATCTCCACTACACCTTAAGGCAACACAAGGTTGTGAATTACATCCAAGTGCAAATTCCCCAAAGATTTGGATTTCTGAAGGACTTAGGAAAGGTGTCAAAAGATGGGAGAGGGAGTGAGTATGGAACAGAGCAAACAACCAAAGGTCTGTGCTGAGCTGATGTAACCCAGTGCCTCTGGCAGGGAGCTGGGGAAAGGGCAGGGTGTGGGTTAAATGAGGTTGATCAAGATGAGTTAAACTCTGGAGGGACCTGACCCAGCTTGTGAGGCAGGCTGGAATTGGGTGCTGGCAGATGCCAGGGAACACAGCATGCCCCAGATTACCTGAACTGTCACACTTGTGATTTCAGGTGCAGGATCAGACCTGAGCATCCCCTGAGGGCTTCCCATGGCCTGCTGAGAGATGTGCACTTGGGTGGCTCTGGGAGCCCGTGGGAGGTGCCAGCACTTTGTCATTTCTCTCAGCTCCTGATGAACTTTCCATTTTCTCTCCAGTGCCTTTGTCTGAGCTGCTGCCAGCACTGTTTTTAAGCTGACAAGGTCTCATTTCTGAGAAATTCATGTTGATTTTTTGCTTCTTTCCATGGGTTGGCAGCCCCTGTGCACTTGGGAACATTTCTCCTGGCTGAGCTCCATGAGATAAAGGATTTTTTGTGCTGGTTTCCCAGGCTGTGATGGGCTCCTTGGACCCAGCCTGACCCTCTAATTAGGAGACATCCAAGTGTCCCCTGTACTTCCCTGCTCTTCTTCCCTTCTTGGCCACTGGGATTTTTCCTGCAGTGCTGAATCTGGGAGATGGGGCTGGTGTTCACTTTCACCACAGGCTCCCTCATAACCACATTTACTTCCTCACAAGGAAACATCAGCCTGGAGTGAGAAAAACTCATGCACAGGAGAAATTGGGTCAAAGAAACATAACCCAGACATTCCCCTCTTTGGTAACTTCAGGGATCTGTGGCATATCCCAAAAATCAGGAGTTGGGACATTGTTCCTCATCAGCCTTGAGTTTGGTCTGCAGATAAAATAAGCAGATTTATTGTTTTCCTCAGGGAATGCCAATCCAATACCTGGTCTTGGAAGACACTGATGAAGTTATAACCCTGGTGGAAAATAAGAACAAGGTCAAACAAATCCAGGAGGATGAGCAGGAGGAGGAGGAAGAAGATGAGGATGAGAAAGAGAATAACAATCAAGGTGTGCAGTTAATCAGTGAAAAGCTGATTGTGATCAGACAGAAGGTGCAATCAGCATCAGACATGGCAAAGCACAAGAGAACACTTGCAAACCATCACAGTCACTCCATGGTGGCCACAAAGTGGCTCTTTCATTCTCTGAGGTGACTGGAATGTGACAGACAGGTTTGAATTTTAGTGGAAACACCAGGGAGGAAAATCAGAGGAGCAGCTGCTGTGTGAGGCACCAGCTCCAGAGGCATGGGGGAGTTAAAGTGCACCCAGCACTGTGTCATCTACAAGCATCTGAAAATGATCCATCCCTTTGGAAGGGTTTGAGACACGTTTTTGTAAGAGCAGATCCAGACTTGTTTCCTCCAGGGAGAAACTTCTGGTCCCTGCAATGCATAATTGAAAATTCATTTGTTCTCTGTGCAAAACTGAGGGTGTTTTCTTTTAAAAAGGAGGGACAGGATCCTAGAGGAGCTTAAAGAATATTGTCCCAATCAAGGGCAGAGCTGGTGTGAGATGGGATTAGGGCATTTGGGGGGTTTGTCTGGGTGCCTGTGCCTCCTCTCCCCATACAAGATTTCACTCACCCCACATCTCTGCTGAGAGGTTCTGGATTACAAAATCAAGCACTGGGGTGGCCCAGGGGGCTGCAGTTCCCCCTGCCCTGGACACACCTGTGTGTTCCTTGCAGATATTCAGGATGACCAGGTGGTGGAAGCAGTTGCCAGGGACAAGAAGAGAGAGCTGCCCCTGGAGCAGATCCTTGTCCTGACAGAGGAGAACTTCCACTCTTCCCTCTCAGAGGCTGCCAGGACAGTGGTGCTGTTTTATGCCAGCTGTGAGTATGAAATGTGATCTGGCTGCCCCTTCTCTAACTATGGGATGCTCTCTGTGCTTCCCATGATCCTAGAGACAAGTTTTGACCATTAATCTGTGCCACATCCTGTGCCATGGGCACTAATAATAAGTAGATTTAATCAGTTCTTTTTGGCTGATAATAGATATCAATCTCATATTTAGAGATTTTTAACCTTTATTTTATAGGAAAAAATTTGGGACAAGAGGGGAAATTTATGTAGCATGGATTCATGGGCTGGCCTAGACAGCCTGGTGTCTGCTGAAGCATAAAGTTACAATTTCCTTATTTATTTCAAATCTTACAGAGCTTGAAGCACCTCAGGATGCAGAAATCCACAGTGTGACATTGTCAGGGAGCAGGGTGTGGCTGGCTGTCCCCTGGCTGTCCCTCAGGGCTGTGTTTCCCCTCTCTGTGTTTCAGGGGAAGCTGTGTCCCTGGCAGTGCTGCGCTCTTACTGTGAGGTGGCTGCTCACCTGAAGGGTAAGGAACCCCAGGGCTCAGCACTAGGAGCCAAATCACTGATGGCACCTCATTCCCTCCCCTGGAGTACACTCATTTTTCCCCCTCAGACTCCTCAGGAAAGTCATATCCACACCAGGTTTTTAGGAACACTCCTTTGTGTCTCATTTAGGGATCTTTGCAGAGTCTCTGCTCTCAGGGAAAAAAACACAGGACAGGAGGAAATGGCTTTAGGCTGGATATTAGGGAAAACTTCTTCATGGAAAGGGTTGTCCAGCTCTGGCACAGCTGCCCAGGACAGTGGTGGAGTCTCCATCCCTGGAGGGATTTAAAAGCTGTGAGGATGTGGGACATGGGGCACTGATGGCCTTGGCAGTGCTGGGGAAACAGTTGGGCTTGATGATCTTGGAGGGCTTTTCCAAGCTAAACAATTCCATGATTTTATTATCCTGGAAACATTCAAGGCCAGGTTGGATGGGCTTGAAGCAGCCTGGGATAATGGAAAATGTCCCTGCCCCTTCCAATCCAATCTCTGTGAGCTTGGTGGGCACAGTGAGTGCATGAGGGAGAATTTGGGGAGGGCCAGGGCACAGCCCCAGTGCCAGTGGGGGACACAGAGCAGCAAACAGCAGCAACTGTGGCCTGGAACATGGAGGCAGGGTCCTGTTTGTGCCCTTCAGGGCCCTGTCCTGCCCTGGAGATGCCCTTACATCAATGAGGGTGGCACCTCAGCTCTGATGAAAAAAGGAGCTGTGATTATTCCTGGCTTTGGAGGAAAGTGGGACAGACAGGTGGGGGCAGGCCCAGATCCACTGGACAGGACAAGGTCAGAGGGAGAATTTACAGTGATGGTGCCTCCAGGGCTTGCAGGCTGGCTCAGGTATGTGGGAATTCTCACAGGTGGCCACAGAACTCCATGAATAACACAGGGATGGTGAAGAACCAGCAGCACTTAGAGCCAGCACACCAGAGAATCTGGGAGCAAAGGCAGGAGGGAGGGATCCTTCAGGAGGGTCTGTGCAGTGTAAACCCCACGTTCAGGCCTTCAACCCCATCCCAGTCTGGTTTGTGGAGAGAGGTGTGTTCTTGCATGGGCTGAATCTCTTCCAGTGGTGCCTTTTTTTCTCCCCTTGGCTGCAGGGGACACTGAGGTGGCTCCACCCTAGTGTGGCAGAGTGGGGAAGTCACATGGATCTGGGCAAGAGCTATTCCAGCACCCCTGGAGGTGGCTGGTGCCTTCTCCTGGGTTTTTTTCTCCATCAAGGCTCATTTTTCCTGGTGCTGGCAGCCCCCTGGGACTGGGCACTGTGTCCTGCAGGATTTAGCTGTGGGGACATGAATGGAGGGTGCAGAGAACCCTACAGATTTCTGCAAGAAAGCTCTCCTGGGAATGCTGCAGACAGATGGGGGCTGGAGGAAAGCAGCTCTGCATTGGTGGTTTGCATGAAGGGAAAGTCACCAGCAGCTTTGGTCTGGACTGAAATCCCAGGAATAAACAGGAAGGGACAGGAGAGGTGGTTGTTGATGTTGTTAGAGATGTTGGGGTTGGTTTTGGGGTTTCTTTTGGACTTCCCAGCAGCCAGACCAGCTAAAGGAGAAGCACAGGAGAGTCTGTGGGTAAAACCCAGCCTCTTCCCAAGCCAGTCGCCAGCCCTTGGTGGGTTCTGCATGGCCAGGACTTCACCATGTGTGTTCTGAATCACTTGATAACAATCTCAGGGCAGGGAAGCAGCCACAGACAGACTCTCAGCAGAGATCATGAACTTCAGGGGTCAGGGCCTTTCCTCTGTGAGCACTGAGGTCTCTCCAAAGACTCCCAGGCTAGACATGACCCTATGGAATGATTCCAGTCTGATTTCTCTGCCATGACCTTGGAGCAGACACAGAGCAGCTGCATTGGTGGGTCTGGAGATCCTTTTCCCTGCTGCTAAAGGAGCCTCAGGGAGCTGGGAGACCCAGAGGAGCTGGACAACCTCAGAAGATGCTGCATCAGGAAGACCTCAAGCTGTGCAGGACTGAGAATAAAACATTAACTATGGCTTGGGGCACTCCCAGTTCCCCAGGAGCACTGATACTCCTGCCTGCTCGGGGTGGAGCTTCCTTCCCAAGGGCTGGCAATCCACAGGCAGCTGTCTGAGGAGTGAATCACCCATGCTGGAGGCATATTTTGAGTTGCAGAATCAGGTCCTGCTCCCCATGCCAATTCTTTGTGCAAAATGGCACTGAGAATAGGAGAACAGGCCACGTGTGATCAAACACACGGGAATGGGGGAGGCTCCAGACTGCAATGACCCCGTGAGTCATCCCAAAACAGATGCTCAGCAGATCCTCACCAAGTGAAGTTTCCAGCCCTCAACTGTT
Organism: Oenanthe melanoleuca; assembly: GCF_029582105.1. NCBI lineage: Eukaryota > Metazoa > Chordata > Aves > Passeriformes > Muscicapidae > Oenanthe > Oenanthe melanoleuca. Next base: position 58,330,518 of record NC_079339.1, read on the forward strand.
TTCCATTTGGTGAGAGATCCAGTTTAGCAGAAGACCTTGCTGAACTGAGCACGTTTCCTACCCTTGGAGCAAGGAATTTCCCAGTCCCACTGGGGCTCACTGCTGCACCTCTGTTTGCTTTTTCAAGATGGGAATTTTTGGAAGCAGCAGAGTTAAGAGCAGAGGATGTGAAGGTGAGACAGTGCTGAGCATTTCTTGGGTGGGTCATTGGCCTTTTGAGCAAAGAAGAGAGGAAATCAGTATCTAAGGAGAGCAATATATAGTGATGATGGTTCTGCCTCCCTCCTCTGTGCTCATGGGCTCTTCTTGACTAGGGACTTGCAAAGACAGGGGTGAAGTTGTAGCTCAAAGGCAGGAAAATCAGCTGCATGATTTAGCAATGGACATCCATGGAGTGTAACTGAGGTCAGGATTTCAGGGTTCACTGTGTGATGTTTTCTAGGTAGTTGTTCCCATTCTGTATTGGATTCTTCCTCCTGAAGTGCAGCACTTTGTACATTACTCAGCACTTCCCACTCAGCAGTGACCACAGGGCTGGACAGTCCTCTGCTGAGTTCCTCAGTTCCTGAAAGTTCTGCTGGTTCAGTCATGAATGAAATGGTGCAGGTTGGGATGGGAGAGGAACCATCCTGAACCAGGTGTTTCAGACCAGAAGGGGCTCCTTCAGAGCACATGGTAGATAATTCCCTGAGCTAATATCCAAATATTAAAGCTCATCTTTGAAAGAGCTTGAAGCAGCCTCACAACTCGATTTTAACAGGACATCAAAGCCCCATTTCCATGGAATTGTTTTCCAGAGTTGGGCAAGACACAAGATGATGTGGTAAGAGATGATGAGAACCAGCTATACTGGATCAGAGGTGTGAAGTAAATCTGAGGTCAGGCTTTCAGTTTGACATCTTCTTACAGAGTCTGGCAGTCACACAAACCATTTCTGCTCTTGTGGAGTGTTTTAACAATTCCTGCCTGCCTGAGTGGATTTGCAGGCCCTTCACTTGATGCTGCTTCCTGCTTTTTCTGCACAAGGGTTTGACACAAGGCAGAACAGCAGCAAACTCTTCATGTGAACAGCAGTGCAGAACCTCAAATGAAGGCTGCAGAAAATGGTCCTGTGGGAGGCCAAGGATAAGGAGTAGGAAGTGATGCTGAGGTCACCTCACCTTCACCCCCAGCTACAAAAACCCTCATGGAATCTCATGAAGGGTTTGGGTTGGGAGGGACCTTAAAGCTCCATCTCATTCCATGGGCAGAGAGAGATGAGATTTCCTCTGCAAACCCAAGATCTGTTTAACTCCAGCATTTTCTTTGAGCAAAGAATCATGGAGTCACACAGAAAGTTTGGCTTGGAAGGGACCTTAAAGCTCATCTCCATCCCCTTCCACCATCCCATGTTGCTCCAAGCCTTGTCCAACCTGGCCTGGAACCCTCCCAGGGGTTGGGGGCACCCATAACTCCTCTGGGTGACAAGGATTTGTGCAACACTCAGCTGTGCTCAGTTCTCAGGAACTTGGTTTAAAGCTTGGTCATGCCCTCCCAGCCTGGCATGGGTTTCTCCTTGACCCTGCCCAGTGATGTCACTGTCCCCTCCACAGCACCCTTGATGTGGTTTTAGATTTTATTGTTTCTCTCTCACTGGTGATTTCCAAGCAAAACTTGGTTGAGTTTTTTCCTCAGGAGGGAAGTCTTCTAAACTGCTCCAGATTCTCATTTGCTTAAATCTTTCCAAAAACACGTTTCCCAGGCTGGCTCTACAGAGGTTTCTCCAGAACAGAAGAAAAATAATTTTCTTCCCATGGGCTGCAGATGCTGTTGAGTGTCCTCCCATCCCTGTCCTGCAGCACTGGTGGTACCTTTGCATCCTTCTCCTCATGGAATGCTGCTGTCCTTACACTTTGTCCCTCAAATTGCTTTCTGCCCCTCTAGGCTTGAGATCAAAACTAGATTGGATGTGTTTTATTCCATCAGCCAGGCCTCTCATGAAAATAGTGATTAGAATCAGACCCAGGACAGGGAGAGAAGAAAGCTTGGCTGGTTTCTCTTGAGAAATCCTTATCATCTGCCCCAGCTCTGGTTTCTGGAGGACTCTTTGCCTCCATGTGTGTACTTGTCTTCAGGTTTTATCCCATCTTTCCCATGCAGCTTTTGAGTCCTGTTCAAAGAAATTTAGGGAAGGGATGAAGATTTCTGAGATAGAGCATTCCTGCTGTGGGCATGGACAGCTGCACACTGCCCTTGGTCAAGCCCTGGGGCAGCTCAGGTGAGGCTGGAAGCCAAGGGAAGGGAGGGAGTGAAGCTGCTCAGGATTTAGGCCAGGCTTAGCCATGGACCAACAGCAGCAACTTACCCAGCCCAGAGATGAAAGAAAGGCTGAGAAGGTCCCTGGAATTGTCCCAGGCCAGGCTGGACAGGGCTTGGAACAACCTGGGACAGTGGAAGGTGTCCCTGCCCTGGCAGGGGGTGGAGTGAGATGATTTTTAAGGTCCCTTCCAACCCAAACCATCCTGTGACTCCATGATTCATTCTTTGTGAAGGAAATGCTGGAGTTGCACAAATCTTGGGCTTGTAGAACCAACTTTTCATTTGCTTCATTTCTTACCAACCTTTTGAGTTTCTTGTGACCCATAAAAACCTTTTCAGGACATTTCCCAGGACCCACAGTTGGGCTGACTGCTCTATAATTCCCAAGTGCTCTTCCTTTCCCACTTTCTTACTTGTGAGACCCTTAAGCTCCTACAGGTGTCTGCTGATGGCTTGGGTGAGATCACAGAAAATTCTGAGTTGGAAGGAACCCACAAGGATCATCAAGGCCAACTCCTGGCTCTCAGGACAGAATCCCACCCTGTGCCTGAGGGCAGTGGATGGCAACATTTCTCTGCCATCCCATTTAACTGGTCCATGTGCATTTGGCTTCATGCTTGAGGTAGAACAGAGATTTTTTTCAATATTGAACAACTTAATAAATGCAAAAATCTTGGCTGCATCCTCCTCCTCCATCATGCCAAGCTTTATCTTCCCTCTTTCCTGTGAGTGCCTGCATTATTTCTCTTTCTTGGCCTTATTCCTAAGCTACTTCCAACACCTTTCCCTACTGCCTTTTAAGCTCCTGGACATTTGCCTCAGGATTTTGTGATGTTGCTTGGAGTTACCAGTCAGATGTGAGCATTTCTGGGAATAACTGATTTCAAGAGGGAGATGGGCTGTACTCAAAGGGATTGTGTATTTGGGGCTGGATTTTGGTAGATTTTTGTCAATGTTAATACAAATACAGACAAAAAATAGCTAAGAAAAAAGCTCTATTTTCAAACAAATTTATTGTTGTTATTTATTTATTATAAACAATTTTATAATTGTATTTATTATTTGTTGTTTTTTATTTATTTTTTGTGTCATTCATGAGTATTTCTTTTCCACTCTAGGAACCCCAGGGGTTTTGCTGTCCCAGGTGAACTGCTGGGACTGGCCTGGCCTTTGCTCCCAGGAAAATATCACCCAGTTCCCCACCATGAGGATTTACAAGGAGGGACAGCAGTCAGTGACATATGGTGGCATGTGGGGAGCTGAAGAGCTGAGCAGCTTCATCCTGCTGTGAGTGACAAATCCCCAGTGGGACATGTGCCACATCTTCTGTCACCATCCCTGTGTGATGGCTGGAATTCCTTCTTTGTTTTAGTGGGGATCCCAAGGCTCTCAGTTCTCTGTAACCAGCCCCAGCTCCTCTCTGAGACTTCTCAGATGATAATTGTTGTCCCTAATGAGTCTCACACTTGTCCCATAGTGATTGATGTTGCCCTGTTGTCTCTCCATCCCAAAAGCAGAGAAGACATCAGCCCAAGTTGTTTCTCTGCCTTTCCACAGGAGCCAAGTTTCCTGCCCACTGAAGTTGGCCACCATGGATGAAGCAGAAGGATATTTAAGAGGGGAGTTTCCATCTGAGCTCTCATCCCAGCAGCACACCTCACTACTGGGAGTTTTTAGCACAGCCACCAGTGCAGGTTTGTTGGGATTGGTGGGTTAAGCACTCTCCAGCTCCATTCCTGCTGGGACAGGGATGCTCCCAGCTGTTGGAAGTTCACAGCACCCTGCCTGGCACTGCCTTTTTCAGTTTCACAGTGAGAGGATGCCAGGAGTGGGATTTCAGAGCCATACCCTGGCTCAGAGGTGTGTTTGCTACACCCACTGTGGGAGTAGAAACTTCCCAAGCCTGTTGTCCCTGTTGTATCTCCTGCCCCTTCCCCCAAAAGTTTGGCTCTGTCCTCTTTATGAGTCCCTTCAAAGGAGTTGTAGCTGGCATTAAATTCCCTTTAAGCCTCTGGTTTAGCCCAGATCCATGTACAACATGTCCCAGAATATTCTTCCTTAAAAAAGGAAAAGATCCACTCTTGGATCTTGCTGGCTTCTGAAGAAGTGGTAGCCCCAATTCTTGTAAAAAAATCCAAAACCTTTATTTTTTTAAAAACAGAGCAGCAATAATGTCAAATAGAAGTTTCCTGCATCAGGAGGAATGAAGTGTGAATGACTCAATGATATGTATTTGTGGATTTTGGAATAGGTGGACACAGAAATGCAATGAATTACCAAAGGTGAGGGAATAAGAACATCAGGAGAGGTGAGGGAGAGAGAACATCAGGAAAATCACAGAATCCTGGAATGGTTTGGGTAGGAAAGGACCTTAAAGCCCATCCCATTCCCCCCCTGCCCATAGCAGGGACACCTCCCAATGTCCAGCCTGCCCTTAGACACTGCCAGGGTCTCACAGTTGAGAGCTGAGATCTTCCAACCCCACAGAATCTCAGTTGCCAACTTCCCCTGGGAAATGCTGCCTTTAAAATAGGAGAACTTCCTGATCTTGCTTAAGATCAAACTTTCAGACTGTTTTCCATTTTAAAGCTCCCTTGTGCTTCTAAACTTTGATTTAGTGCAAACCAAGCTACTTTCTCATGTGAGAGGGTCCAGAGGGAAGAGGTAAGAACAAGACAGGATGCCTGGAACCAACTAGAAAACTCTTGGACTGTGTTCCCTGAGCCAGCTCACAGTCAATTCTCTGCCTTCCTCTGGAGATTTAATCTGGTAAATACAGCAGGAAATCCTACTGACCCAAAAAACCTTTAATCCAGCTCAGAGAAGCTGTGGCTGCCCCTGGATGCCTGGAAGTGTCCAAGGCCAGGCTGGATGGGGCTTGGAACAGTCTGGGGTAGTGGAAGGTGTCCCTGCCCATGGCAGAGGTTTGGAATTGGATGGGCTTTGGGGTCCCTTCCAAACCAAACCACTCTGGGATTCTACAGAGAAGTTTTCATTTCCTTCCCTGCAAACAAGAGTCTTGGAGGTTTCCAGGCAGCTCTTTGTGGATCCTGTAGGATTTCCTCTTCCCTCAGAGCACATTCACCTGCAATCCAGAATGGCATCCTCAGCCACAGGCAGATGAAATTTGGGAAATTTGGGATTTCTTCTCCACCCCTTTCCTGAGGGTGCTGGAGTGGTGCAGAACAGCCTGAGGGAGCAGGAACCTCCAGCTGTTCTGACATCAAACCATGCTGGAGTCAGGAGAACCACTTTGTTCTTTTATTAACCTGCAGATTTATCCAGAATTCCCAGTCATTTTCTCATGGCAGAATTTCTGCTCTAACCCCAAGCAGCAGTGAACTGTGTCATTGCCATTTCTAGTGAACTGAAACAGAGCAATGAGATGTCCTGCTAAAAAAATCCTGGATGTTTTCCAACCCTTAGCATCAGGACTATGTTCAGAAGCCATTTGGGGGGTCTGAGCTAAAAGCAGCTTGGTGGAAAAAAATCCTAAATAAAATTTACTAGGATGTATTATGAGGGCAATGAACGAGCGTTTTCCTGGAAACCCGAAGAATTTTTAGGACAGAAATTTGGTTTAGATGCAGAAACTGGGAGACTTTAGGAAGTAAAACTGTCCTAAACCCTCAAATATCCCTGACCCCTGGTGCCTCACAGGGTTTGGCAGCATCAGTGGAAGCCAAGTGAGGAAGGCACAAGAGATGCTGCAGGAGCTGCTGTGCTGGAGAGCACAATCAGAAGATGCCAGAGGGATAAAATGTGGGGCTCAGATCCTGCTTCCCAAAACTCTGCAGGGATTTTAGACCCTTGATTCTTTCTTGTTCCCAAATCAGTGAAGTTGTGCAATTCAGGACATCTGGGATCCCAGCTCCAGGAATGTGCTGCAGAGCATGATCAGCCCCCTCAGGGAATTAAAATTGTGCTTTCATGGGGGGACTAATTTCCTAGGAAATATTTAAATATATTTTTTGAAGTGCTTCCTGTCTGCAGCAGAGCTGTGTGAATTTGGGGGGTTTTGGGTATGATGCAAAGAACCTGTCACTGGAGAAATATGGGCTGGTGTGGGGCTCTGGGTCTAGTACTGCAGAAATAGGGAAAAATTTGAAAATGTGATGGGGAGGGAGGATCTCATCAGGTCAAGGAATAAGCCTGGCATTGCTGGAGGTTGTCCTGACTTAGGAGGGAATTCCTGCAGCCAGGGCTGACCCAGGGCAGCACTTCAAAACAAGCTCATACCTCAAGTGAGGGTTTAAAGCTTGGTGGAGGAATTTGGGATGGGAATTTTTCTTTCAGAAGAGCTGGAGAGCAACATCCAAGAATGGTTTCTCTGTAGCAGCTGGAGAGGGACTTTGGACAAGGGATGGAGGGACAGGACACAGGGAATGACTTTCCACTGCCAGAGGGCAGGAATGGATGGGATAGTGGGAATTGGGAATTCCTGGCTGTGAGGGTGGTGAGACCCTGGCACAGGGTGCCCAGAGAAGCTGTGGTTGTCTCTGGATCCCTGGAAATATCCAAGGCTGGACAGGGTTGGAGCAGCCTGGGACAGTGGAAGTGTCCCTGCACATGGCAGGGAGTGGAACTGGATGATTTTTAATATCCTTTCCAACCCAGACCATTCAGAGATTCTATGATAATGACTGAGCCCTCAATGAGCCACTCCTTCCCTTCCATTAAAAAAGGAAAGCAGTTTAAATGAAAGTTTATGGGCCACATGGGAAACAGTGGAAAATACAGCTTTGAGTGTAGCTGCAAAACAGGAATCAGAGAACCAAAGAGTGACCAGCTGTGAGGCAGCTCCATCCATTGAGCTCTGAGTCACTGGTCCCAGGAGCTTGGGCTGGCCAGCTGTGCTGTGACAGTGAATGGTCTGAGGAGCAGTCACTGTGACAACAGTTTATATTGTGGCTGTACCTGAGACACCCCCTTTGTTCTCAGGAAAAACCTGGCTTCTCCAAAAAGTGACATTTCTGCCTCTCCTTGGGACAGAAGAGCCATTTTTGTTGCTTTGAATAGCTCAATGCAGAGGAGGAGGGGGGTGGTGGTGTTGAAATCCTCCCTGTTCTCACCCCACCTCTGGCAGCAGCTGTTTGGAGCTCTGATCTCTCCATTTCACAAGCTCCCCTCAAAGCTTGGCTGTCCCATGGATCCACTGCCTGGAACCACAGCCAGGCTGGACAGGGCTTGGGGCAGCCTGGTCTGGTGGAAGGTGTCCCTACCCATGGCAGGGGGTGGAACAAGATGAGCTTAAGCTCCTTTTCAACCTAAATCATTCTGGAATTGTGTGAAATTGGAGGTTTTTTATAAAGGAGTAACCCAGCTCTGCAGTTTTGGAGCTGTGCTCTCACTCTCAGCTGTGATCAAGAGAGCCCAGGCTGTTTTTTTCCCTATCCTGCAACAACCCCAGTCTGCTGGGAGGAGCTGGATAAACCAAGAACACTTGAGGGAAAGGCTGGTTTATCCCCAGGCTCTTAGCCCTACTCCAGTAAAACCATCATCCATCATTTCTCAAAGGTCACTGGGATTTATAAGATTTCTGTTTAGACTTATAATTGGTCTCCTGTTTCCAAGAGCATTTACAGTCTGTAAGTCCTTAAGCACATTTCATTTTCCAGCAGTGCCTCTGTCCTGCACATCCTGCAGCTCAGTGCTGGTGGCTGAATAATGGGAATTTCCCCCTGATCCTTGCTCTCTGCCTGCTCCTCCTCCCATGGCCTGCAGCCCTGAGCTGTAGTAATTTCTTGTGAGCCTCTAATCCTGGTTTAGATCCTGAAATCTGCTCTGGCAAGATATTATGTGTGCAAAGGCATTGATCAGGTTTCCAGGAAAAAGCCTCAACACCTCTCTTTCTGTTGTTTATTCTTGTATCTTTGTCTTTTTCCAGCCAGGGAAGCTTTTGAAGAGGCAGGAAACATCCTAAGTGGCCATGTAAGGATGGGGATGTATTTTGAAGATGATGCCTTGGCTTTGTAAGTGGTTTCTATTTTTCTCTGGGAAGAATTGAAGCTGATCTGCACTTAGTGAAAGGCAGTGCCTGGAACAAGTCCCTGTGCTGAGTGACAGCTACAAGTGACTTTTTCCTGCAGGGAGATGGGTCAGGACTCATCCAAAGGGAATTGTCACCTTGGCTGTGCCAGTGATTCTCAGCCTGTCCATGTCACCTTCCTGCTGTTCATGTTCACTCTGGGTGTTTTCAGTTCTTCAGCCACCAGGGATGTGGTTGTTGTGTTCCTCACACAAACAGGAGCAAATAATGAAAATAACAGACAGGCTGGAAAAATTATACCATCAGTGTGTGAGGGAGAAAAATTCTTGTTTTTCTCTTTCCAAGAGAAAAAAATGATGGATAGTCACAGCAGTGCCTTCCCTTGCTCTGGTGGTTGCCCCCAGTTGCCAAAAAAAGAAGCTGCTTGTGACTAGTTGGGCTAGGAGTGGAATGGACATCGAGTCTGGATGCTGCAAAAGGCTTTGGGAGCTGGGAAATAAATGCTGTCTTGCCTTGGAGCTGCATTCCTGGTGGAATTGCATCCCTGACTTAAGGCAAATGGGAGTTAATGGGATCTTACCTGTGTCATTAAGACTCCAGGCTGGAGTGTGAGAGGTGCTTCAGTGCCTACAAATGCCACTGGATCCAGGGGGAATCTCCAGCTTGCCCTGGCATCTCATTTCCATCAGGAATTAGCTGTCAAGGCAGAGTTAAAAATCCCAGGAGGTCCTTGACCTGTTTTCCAGGTGTGGGTTTAACAGGCTGCAGTGCAGCAGGGAATTATTTTCATTAGTTCCTCAGAGGTGTGATGCATTCCTGATGAGACATGGACATTTTTGTGGTGAGCACAGAGAATAAAAATGCAAATACCTTGTGGATACATCTCTATTAACCAAACTGCTCCAGGCTCAGTTAAGACTTTTCTTCCCTGAGGATTTCAGCCCAGCTGATAGAAGGAAAAAAAAAAAGCAAAGGACAGGGTGATCTCTCAAGGTACCAGTAGAAGAAGCCTGTGTTCTCTCAGAGCTGACACATGGAAGAATCCACCTCCCAGCTCCTGCTCCAGGACTCTGCAGCCTGCTCCTGTTTAGCAGGAATATTTAGTGCAGTTTATATTGATAGTTCCTTCTGCCACATTGGGATTTTGGCTGTGATTTGTGGGTGAAGCTACTGATGGCCTTCTCAACTGTAAACAGAAAGTAAACACTTACAGGAATTCCTTATGCAAGAGCCAGGCTCACTTCCCTTGTTCAGAAAATGAGAAACCATTCTTCAGCTCAGTGCTCAAGGAGAAAATATTTGTGGCTCCCAGGTCACAGCAAGCTGATTCCCCCTTTGTGCATCCTGTAGACCTTTTCCAGAGAACAAAAGCTACAGGATACACAAAGGCTGCTGTCAGCAAAGCTGTTTGCTCAGCAGGCACCTGCTGGGCTGGTCACTAATGAAGGGGAAAAGGGCATTGAGGAAGAAATGCTTTGCATGAGGTTGTTATTTGCTTCCACATCGATGTCAGAGGTTCCTGCCAAGTATTGGTTTGCAGATGGTTTTGATAGAAATGCAAGACTTGTGTTACCCACTCAATGGTCCTGCTGGATAAATAGAAAGCTGTGGTCAGCAACAACACAGCCTTCAATAGCAGGAAGAGGAGAAGGGATTTCAGGATAGAGTGTAGCTGGGGAATTTGGTGATTTTCTGGCAGTATAGAAGATATTTCCTGATAGAATCATTGAGTAGAACCCCAGAATGGTTTAGATTGGAAGAAATCTTAAAGCCCATCCACTCCTACCCCCTGCCATGGGCAGGGACACCTTCCACTATCCCAGGTTGCTCCAAGCCTCATCCAGCCTGGCCTTGGACACTTCCAGGGATCCAGGGGCAGCTGCTCTGGAATCCTGTTCCAGTGCCTCACCACCCTCACAGATGCTGGTCAAAGGCTGCTGAGCAAGGTGATGTATTTTAGAACAGGGAACAGGAGTCCTCACTCCTCTGAGCCATAACCAAGCCAAAGAATCTCTTTAAAACCCATAGAAGTTTAATAAGTTCCAAATCCCTGAATTAAATATTTTTTTAGGATTTATCAACTGTAAATACATCAGCTCACAGTGAAGTTTGCAGTGGGTGTGTTATTCCCAGAGAGATAAATGCTGTGATAGAGGTTGGTAAAGGCCTCCATAAGAGTTGGAAATGAATTATCTGCAGTTCCTTCTTGCTATGTCATTGATGACCTAAAGAAACTCTTCCCTGTGAGAATGGGAAGGCCCCTGGATCCCTGGGAGTGTCCAAGACCAGGCTGGACAGAGTTTGGAGCAGCCTGAGACAGTGGAAGGTGTCCCTGCCATGGCAGGGGTGGAACTGGCTGAGCTTTAAGGTCCCTTCTTCCCCAAATCATTCTGAGATTCTTTGTTGTCACAGCCTTTGAAAAATTGCCAGGAGCCTTTGAAAAACAAACCAAGCATGCCTCCCAAAACTGCAGAGGCAGCTGGTTTCCCCTGTCACACCCTTCCTCTGGGCAGTGCCATCTGGAGCTTCCAGGGCTGAAGTTCCTCAAACTTCCAGAAAATTGCTGTTCTGGCTTGGTGTCCCCCCTGCCCTTTCATTGCCCAAACTTCTCCTATTTTTGCTTTTTCCACTTTCTCAGCTTTTCTTTGAATACCTTGAAGCCTCTTACCAGAAGGACATTGTGGAATGAAGGATAATCTGGATAAACTCCACCAAGAGTGGCTGGGTGCAGCCTGTGTGTGTTGCTCCGATGTGAGGCTTGGACTTCACAACATTTTTGGGCTTTTTCATTGAGACATGAATTGGATCTCCTGGAGGTTGTTTTGTGTGGGTTGTGTCCTTTGGAGGGAATCTGGGACCTCTGTTTGCCTTGGCTGGGGAGGCAGAGTGAAGCCCTGGGTGGGAAAATGAAGGAGAAGCAGGAATAAAATCCCAGAATGGTTTGGGTTGGAAGAGACCTTAAAGCTCATCCCATTCCACCCCTGCCATGGACAGGGACACTTCCCACTATCCCAGCTTGCTCCAACCTGGCCTTGAAGCTTTCCAAAGATGGGACATGTCTCCAGGAGGGTGCCAGCTCTGTGTGCAACCCCCCTGTGCCCATCCCTCCTTTTCAGATCCCAGAAATACTCGGTGTCCCCCCCTGCCCTGCTCCTCGCCCGCAGCGGAGGCCACAGCGTGGAAGGCATCGCTCTGTCCAAACACAGCCTGCAGGACATGCTGCAGATGATCAGATATCAACTGCTGGATATTTTTGTGAGTAAAAATAAAATCAAAATGTCCTTTTTTTTTTTCCATTGCAGGCATTTGCAGAGCCCTGATTATAGCGTGGAGTTCCACAGAACGGCGGTGGCCGCTCGTTATTTTTATCGTGCCGAGTTTGTTTTTCGATTTTATGACTGAGCAGGGAGTGGGGACAGAAATCTGCTGTTTGCTGTGTGGTCTTGCAGCAGGAGACCCTGGAGTTGAGGGACTGAGAGTCACTCACCTACTGCAGCAGTGGCTTGGCCCCTCACAAGGTCTATTCCCTATTCCCAGGGCTTTTTCCATGTGCTTTTTGGAGTCTCTCCCTGCTCTGCTGACATCCCCATCTCCAAGCTCACAGCTGCTCCCACACTTGGGTTCTTGGGTTGTTCTTTGGGTTGGGCAAACACATCTCCAAGTGCAACAAAATCCCAGCTTCCCACATTCCACAGGGGCACTGCAGCCTTGCTTAACCCCTGCACTCTCATGTAAGAGCAGAAAGTGGAATTTTCTCCTGTTCTCTCCTCCTCATATCCCAAATTTCTTGTTTATTTTTTCCTGCAGCCAGAAATCACTGTGCCAAATCTGCCTCAGTACCTGCAGCTTGGAAAGCCCTTCCTCATCCTGTTCAGTGCTGGTGACATCAGCCAGGTGGAAAGCAAGGAAATGCTGAAGCTGGCAAAAGGAAGACCCCAGCAGGAATTTGTGGCTTGCTGGTTGAACCTGTGAGTGTTTGAAAATCTCTCCATTAACTCACTCTGAGCCTTGCAAAAAAAAACAAAACCCCTGAGGCTGCAATTACTGAGAACACGAGCTGGTAATGTGATTATTTGGTCTGAAATCATCAGGAATTGGGAGGTCAAACTATTGAGCAATGGTTCACTCAGTGTTCTGGGCAACTGCAAAAATTGCCTGACAAAGTAAAATCAGTAAATATTTAATTGATTGCAGAAATCATCTTCAGTAGAGGAAGATGTCCTCTAGTCCTTGTAGTAGCTTGACCCTGTGTCTGGTGTTACTGTATTTTTGTTGCATGTGGGAAGAAAAAAAAATGGAAATTTGCCCTCCTGGAATGTCCTATGGTGATTTTCCACCAGCAGTTAGAGGGAATTGACTGGGGAAAGAAAGTTTTCACATGAAGGTTCAACCAGAAGCCCCATAAGTTAAACTTAAAAAATATTCAAGCAGCAAAATTAATTCAAGACCTAAGATAGCAGATTGTGGGAAAGGGGATTTTTTAAAAACCCTCCTCTTCTTAGTTGCATTTTGAATTTTTGGCCTCTGTTTGTTTTGCCCAAGCCCAGAGAAACTTCAGTGGTTTAATCATAACGTGTTTGAAGTCTGGGAAGGGCTGTCCAGCGTGGGCTGGAGTTACTGAGGGGGAAAATGCACATGTGCTCAGAGAGAAGGGGACTGGCTGCCAGTAATGCACCAGGAACAGGAGCCCTGGAACTTCCCCACCTACACATCTGCCTTTGCTCTGCCTTCCTGAGACACAAAAAGCCTTCCTGTGCCAGAGCAAAATGGCACTGCCACAAAACAGGGCAGAATGCCAGAGTGGTTTGGGGTGGGAGGGACCTTAAAGATCATCTCCTTCCACCCCTGCCATGGCAGGGACACCTTCCACTGTCCCAGATATCCCATCCAGCCTGGCCTTGGACACTGCAGGGATCCAGGGGCAGCCACAGCTTCTCTGGGCACCCTGTGCCAGGGCCTCACCACCCTCCCAGCCAGGAATTCCCAATTCCCAATATCCTATCCATCCCTGTCCTCTGGCAGTGGGAAGCCATTCCCAGGGTCAGACCTGGAGCCTTAAAACAGTGCTGGAATGTCTCAGCACCTTTGTGGGCTTGCTGTCCCTCTGTCCTTCTGTCCTGTTTTCACTCTGTCTGTGTCACTTGAGGAATTTGCCCTTCCATCCCTGTGGAATTGCTGTCACCATGGGCAGTGGCAGCAGCCTGGCTGGAAGGAGCTGGCAGCTCTCCCTGCAGGCAGGGTCTGACCCTGGGGGGCTGCAGGACCTGTCCCACTCTTGTCCCACCTGTTCCTAGAAGCTGAAGGTGGAAAACATCTCCCACCTTCCTACAGAGTTTATCCTGCTCAAGGATTTCTTCACACATCCAGGCTGTTGTCTGCTCTCTCTCCATTGGATCCTAACAGATTCCTTAAGCATCAAGCTTAGAGAATCCTGGAATGCTTTGGGTTGAAGGAACCTTAAAGCCCATCCTGTTTTTCCATGGGCAGGGACACCTTCCACAATTCCAGGTCACTCCAAGCTCCATCCAGCCTGGCTTTGAACACTTGCAGGGATGATACTTCTGCAATCCAACCAAATTGTGCTTTGCTGGGTGTGACCTAAGGGCTTTGGTGGTTTTTTGGCTCTCAGACCTGGTGTGCTGCCAAACCTGAATCTCCTCTTCCCAACAGGAAGAAGACTCCAGTGGGATATGGGATCCTGAGGACCTATTTTTCCACCACACCTTCCTTGCCTGTTCTCCTGTGGGTGAACCTCCATGCTGGGGGTCAGGTATTCAAGTTCCCATCAGAGCAGTCCATCACTGAGATGAACATCTTGTCATGGCTGGAGAAGCTCCAAGCAGGACTGGAGATTCCCAGCAGTAAGTGGACACAGGTTTATAACGTTCCCAGGCACACACTGTGAGCTCCAGCCTGTTTATGAGAAGATACTACGTGCAATAAATTGTCTGCCCTGGAATTTAATGATGGAAAAACCAGCTCTGCTTGTTAGAGCTGCAGAAGTACAAATAGTCCAGCCAGGAGAGAATGCCCACACTCACAAGTTTGCTTTGAGACTGTTTAATGCTCAGAGCCAAACGTGGATAGTTTGGAATTGACATCTTTTCCCTGTGATAATCCCCAAATCTGGCTGTGTTTTCCCATTCTCAACACAGCTTGCTAATAAAAACCCTCCCAGCTGTCAGTATAAAAAGTAGCTCCTCTTTAGGCACCTTCTGCATCTCTTTTTGGATTGGAAAGGATGAAGAAGCTGATGTTTTACTCGGGGCTTTAGGACATAAAGGGTTGGCTTGTTCTGTGGAGCTTTTCACTTTATTCCTGGTGTATTGATGAGCCTGATGAGGCTTTGGAGGAAGCCAGCATGGATCTGCCTTCCTCAAGAGAGCTGGAGAGGGACTGGGGACAAGGGATGGAGGGACAAGACACAGGGAATGGGACACTGCCAGAGGGCAGGGATGGATGGGATGAAATTCCTGACTGTGAGGGTGGTGATGCCCTGGCACAGGGTGGCCAGAGCAGCTGTGGCTGCCCCTGGATCCCTGGAAGTGTCCCAGGCCAGGCTGGACATTGGGGCTTGGAGCACCCTGGGATAGTGGAAGGTGTCCCTACCCATGGCAGGGGTTGGGATGAGATGATCTTTAAGGTCCCTTCCAGCCCAGATTGTTCTGTGCTTCTGTGATCTTTCAGAAAAGATTTTTAATTTTGTATTCATTAGAATGGGAAGGAAAAAAGCCATAATTCCTCAGAAAGGGAAATATCCATGAAGGTGGGGCATAACTCTTTCCCTGCTAACTGGGACTGTCTTTGCTGCTCAGGTACCTTGTCTGAGGAAGATTGGAAGCCACCACTCCCTGCTTACAACTTCCTGCAGATGATGGAGCATTCTGTGCCTCAGCTGTCCCCCCACCCCGGGGACACCCCGGCACAGCACCCACTCAAAAGCCCCGGAGGGGACAGTGCCAGCCGGGAAGAGCCAGCCCAGGAGAGCACGGCAGAGGAAGTTTCCTCCCCTGGGAGGGGCCTGAGGGGGACAGCCCCGAGGGTGGCAGCCAGGGACAAGCAGGGCAAGAGGCACAGCGAGCTCTGAGAGATGTGTGGCTGCCCTGGACAGCCTCCCACTTTGCCAGCCTTTTCTGCAAGGAGAGAAGTGGTTTCAGCTGTCAGGGAGTGCTGAAGGGAAAGGCCACTCCCTGCTGCAGAGTGCTGGGGGCTTCTGACGCCAGGAACGTGTCTGTACATCCCTCATGCTGTGCTCTGGCTGCTTGTTCTCCAGCAACAAGCTACACTGGGAAAGACAGATCTGCTCTGTAGATTCCCCAAGAGTCACTTCAGCACCCCTGAGCAGGAAGGGGTGAGTGATTCCAAGATGAAAAGCCCATTTCTGTCCTCCCTGGTTGCAGGAGAAGCTCTGCTGATGTGTGACAGAAAATCCTGCAATTCCATCTGCACTGGAGCCAGCATTCCACCACCCCAGGGCTGCTCCAACCAGCCCCCAGTTGTGTTAACACCTGACTTGTGACCCGAATTCAGGGGCAAGAGGAGGATCTGATGGAAGCAGATTTATTCCAGAGGCCAGAGCTCAGGTCACACAACAGTCCTGAATAGCTGGGACAAAACTCTGCCAGCAAATCCCGAGGGTGGGCAGGTTGGGAGATGGCTTTCCTCACTGCTGGCATTTTCTTGGGCACAAGCCCAGGGGGTTATTTGCAGCCTCCATTTGTCTTTGCTCTCAGTGACAGCAGTGAGGTTGGTGCCTCCTGAGCTGGGAATGGTGCAGGGAGCAAGGTCTGAGTGCTGTGGAAGAAGGGAGGGAGATGAAGGGCAAGGATGAACCCTTCCCAGGTGGGATGGAGCTGCTTCACATCCAAAACTTAACTGGGGAGATGCAAAACTTGGGGAAGTGGATTTCCAACCTCTGCACATCTGGGCACAAGAAATGGCCAGGGATTGAAAGTGGATGATCTTCAATGAACATCTTCCTTCCACAGCACTGCTGGGTGTCAGATCCTCCTCCTGCTCCTTAGGGCTCTGAAATTACTGAGAAGAGGAAAAAATGGTGGTAAGGGACAGCTGAGAGCATTGCAAACTCTCTATTTCTCATTCTGCAAGCAGCACACATGGCTGTGAGGCTTCTGAAATATCCAGAAATAGATCATTATTCCTGGGCTCTCCTGGAAGCCCTTAATTGAGAGAGACCATTTTTGGACTGAAGGCCTTGAGCCAGAATGTATGTATTTAAAGGAATAAAGTGCAGCCTGCTGATCAAAGGCATTACTCCCAGGGGAAGGGTGTGAGCAGATCCTTCATGTGTTCCCATCATTGCTCCATCAGGTCCTTATATTGCTGAATTCCATAAACTCTACATTGCTCATTTCCCATCCTGTCCCTGATCATCAGCATCAAATCCCAGAATGGGCTGGCTTGCAAGGGACCTTAAAGCTCATCCCATCTCATCCCATCCCTGCCATGGCAGGGACACCTTCCACTGTCCCACCATCCAGCCTAGTCTTGGACACTCCCAGGGATCCAGGGGCAGCCACAGCTTCTCTGGGCACCCTGTGCCAGGGCCTCACCATCCTCACAGCCAAAAGTCTTCCAATTATCCCATTCCCTCTGGCAGTTTGAAGTGCAATAATTGGGTTTTCCATTGCATCCAGTAGACTCCTCTGCATCTCTTTTGGGTGGTGGGAGCAGGGGGCCTGTGGTGGGTGCCCCTCATCAGCAGGATCCTTCCCCTCCTCAGGGTTTGTGGAAGACAAGCAGCATTCCCCTGTCCCCTCTCTTACCCACGTGTCCTTTTCCAGGCACAGTCCTTCTGTGCAGGACTGGGGCAGGAGTTTGTCACTAGGGGTCAGTGCCACATCTCTGTTGTGCCTTCACAAATCCCTGCCTCTCCCAGTGCTGCTGGACTGAGGCTGGAACGTCACCAGCAGAGTGCTGGAGGTCAGGAACAGCTTCCCACTGGGATCCTGCTGGCTTCATCCCCATCACCACCAGTGGGATCCATCAGCTCCAGCCTCCCAGGCTGAGTTGGGATGCCCAGAGCTTTGGGCTGAGTCCACTTTGCTGGTGCCAGTGCAGAGACTTGGGAAGGGATGTGGTTCTCTATGTCTCATCACTGCCAGAATCCATCTGTGGGTTTGCTCTGGATGCAGGTCATGGTCCTGCACCACATCAGGTGATTTGGGTTTATTGGAGGTTTATTTTTCAATACAAAATGTCTTTTCCACTGTGTAGCCCAAAATCTGTGGAGGCAGAAATGTGCCAGGTTATGTATGGACAGGGATATAGGGATATTAGGGATACTGAGGGCAGTTTAATGGGGATCTGCATCCCAAAGTTTCCTCTTCCACCAGAGGAAATGCTCCAGCACTTGGCTGTTTCCAGCAATTTCAGCTCTGATGGCAGAGCAGGGTGGAAAGAAACACACTGGGGGTGTTTATGGAATCAGTCAGGGAGTGGTTTGGGTTGGAAGGGACCTTTAAAGGCATCCAGTCCAGCCCTGCCATGGGCAGGGACACCTTCCACTGGACAAGGCCAGTCCAGTTCCCATCCAGCATGGCCTGGAGTTACAGCCTGGGGTGAGGAGAGAGGCAGAGGAGGCAGAGCTCGTGTTCTGGGGGCTGCTCTGAGAGACAGAGTGATACCCAGGAGGCTGCAGGAGCAGGACCTGTCCTGCACACTGAAGATCTTCAACCTCCCTGTGTCAATGCTGCTGCTCAAGTGATGTGAGATCACCTCCCAATGATGTTATCAGCTCCCTCTTCAACCGTTTAACAATAAAAGTCGTGTTTGTCTGGATAAACCAAAACCACAGCTCTGCCTCCCTCGGGGTGGAGGCTCAGCTGAAGATTTCCTGGCTGATATGGATCAACTGTGGCTTCAAACCTGGTGGGACTTCATTTCAGTGGACATTTGGATGTGCTTCAGGAGCCTTTCAGGGGGTGTTTTAATTATCAGAAGATGAAACAAAGATACACACACACACCCAAAAAAGGGTTATGTGCTTGTCCTGAAAGCAAAACAATTTATTGTCCAAAACAACAGGAAATTCTCTGTGCACTCCTTGTTGGCCCCTTCCAACTCAGGATATTCTGTGATTCTCTGGTGTGTCCCCTTAAGGAAGGACACAAAGCCAGGCTGGCAGCAGTGCTCACTACAGGGCAGAGGGAATGTTAAAAGTGTTTAAAAGCTTTTAGAAGGAGTGCTCTCAAAACCGTGGGACATTGGAAGCAATCACAGAATTTCTTCCAAGTTTTTCACCCTATGAGCAGAAGCAGAGTGGTTGTCTTGGAGTTTTCCTAATTGGCTGTGAATTTCCAAATTCCCAGCCCATCCTGGACCACTGATGAGTAGCCACAGTCTCTCCTCATTCCATGGCCAGGCTCTGCTCTGGGATACAGCTGCAGGATGGCAGAAGAGGCAGGACAGGACAGGATCCCCAGCAGGGAGATGCTGCCAGGCAGGAGCAGAGCCCCGTGAAGGACAGATCTGCCTGGACAGATTCCAGCAGCGCTGCCAGGATGTGGAGCAGGACAAGACCTGGTGAGCTGGCTCATGTCCCTGGGCTGGGTGGGGACAGGGAGGCTGGCAGGGCTGGGGGACAGTGACAACCAATGCAATCCATCCTGGTGCACACATTGCCAGTGTGTCCCACCCCAGTGTGTCCCCACCCCAGTGTGTCCCACCCCTCCCAAACCAGCTCCCGAGCCCACACACTGCCCCTGCTGCCTGACAAACAGGGACAGACTGGGGACAGACAGACAGATGTTGGTGCAGGGGTGGGATGGGAAGAGGTTGATGCCATGATAGCAGAGCTGTGCTGGGGAAGGGGGGTGCAGTGCTGGATGGAGCTGGGAGGTGAGGTCAGGGGTGGTGGCTGAGCAGGATGGGGCTCCTCACAACATATGGTGGCTCTTCCATCTGGCACTTCCATTGCTAAAAATACAAATGGCCCAGGAAAGTAGCCCCAGCCCCCAAGCTGTTGCTTGCAGGGTGGCCAGGATGGGGTCTCCATCCCTTCTGGGGGATGGACAGGATGTTGGGTCTGGAGGACACCACTGGCTCCATCCTCTTGGAGCTGGAAGATCAATCCAAACCAGTTCCTCATAGAACACCTTCTGTCTGTATTTTCTCTCCCCACAGACGTGCTCCACCTCCAGCCTGTCCTGGCACTGAACTCACAGCTCTGTTCTCCTGTTCCATTCCCCAGCCAGGTCCAGGCAGGGTCCTCACTGTGCAGGCTGAAGTCCAAGCACCCACCATGAACCATCCCACAATAATCCCTTCCCAGTGCCTTTCCCAGGAGCCCCCAGGGTTCTGTGGGGCCCTGGAGGAGCAGAGGTGGCAGGTCCCCTTTGGGACATTGTTGCTCATTGTCCATTGTTCCCTCTTGGCTGGCTGGGAGCGATAAGTGGGGAGAGGGCAGCGCTGGGTTCCTGCTCCCGACAGGTTATTTCCCGACCTCTCCTTAGGTAAACTCAGCCCTTCACCTCCCTGAGAGTTTGCTTTGCTCTCCCTCACCCCTCCAGCACGGCGTGGGGCCCAGGAGAGCAGCCTGCCTCTATTAATAGCCCGTGGAATTGCCAAATCCCTCCTGTGTGTTGAAAGAGTGGCTGCAAGCCCATGATTCAGCTCCGTGGTAACGCACGGGACGGTTCCCCAGCTGTGGTGGGAGAGCTCCCAGCTCTGCCCAGCCCTGCAGGGCAAGCTGGGCTCTCCAGTGGGGAGATGGGAATCCAGGATGGGCTCCAGGACGGGCTGGGAATTTGCAAATTCGCAGCCAGTTAGGAAAATCAACATTCCAAGACAACCACTCTGCTTCTGCTCATAGGGTGAAAAACTTGGAAGAAATTCTGTGATTGCTTCCAATGTCCCACGGTTTTGAGAGCACTCCTTCTAAAAGCTTTTAAACATGGAAAACAGAACAGACACTTTTAACATTCCCTCTGCCCTGTAGTGAGCACTGCTGCCAGCCTGGCTTTGTGATATTCCTTAAGGATGGGCACACACCAGAGAAACAGAATATCCTGAGTTGGAAGGGCCAACAAGGAGAGCACAAAGAGGGGAGATGGGGAAGAGCCCATCAGATGGGATTTCTTGGCTTGCTGGCAACACAAGTGGTTCTATTGCTAAATAGTGGTGTTCTCTGCATTGGCCACTGCCCCAGCTCACTCTGCTGGGGCAAAGAGAATCCACAAAGAGTAAAATCTAGGAGCCTCAGAGAGGGCAAAGCCATGGAATCATGGAATCCTGGAGCCACTGAAGTTGGAAAAGTCCTCTAAGATCATCAAGTCCAGTCATTCCCCCAGCACTGCAAAGTCCCACCAAATCCTGTCCCCAAGTGTGTCCACACAGCTTTTAAATCCCTCCAGGGATGGTGGCCCCACCACTGCCATGGGCAGCTCTCCCAGTGCTTGGCAACCCTTTCCATGAATAAATTTCCCCTGATAGCAAATCTAAACCTCTTCTGGAGCAGCCTGAGGCTGTTTTTTCTTGTCCCCAGGGCTGAAGCAGGCTCTTGGGGTTGAAATCCCTGGTGTCCCTAAGCCAGCCTTGCTCCATGAGCACTCCTGCCTGGAGGAGAGGGCAGAGCAGAGCCTCAGTGCAGAGCATGGAGCATCTCCTCAGGCTCCTGCTGAGTTTGAAGCCTTGGAGTCTCCTTAAGTTGGGTTTGTGAGTGACTCAGGTTGGGGAGTGGGAGCTTTGCAGGGCTGAGGTGACTCCCTGGATCCTGGTGTAGGGACACAGATGGGAGAAGGGACCCATGGGGAGAGGTGGGATCCTGGATTTGGAAGTACAAGAGATGCTGCAGCTGGGGGAGTTCAGCTTAGCACAGCAGGGAGCAGGCAGGGAGCCCCAGCTGTGAGCAGGGGCAGGCACCAACACCAAAGCAAATATTTGGAAAGGCAGTTGCTGCCCAAAAATAGCTGGAAAAGCTTTCAGGAGCAAAGCTGGAACAGTGTCTGTGAGCAGCAGCCAGAGTCCCCCAGCCCAGGGCAGCTCTCAGACACAGGGGGCAGAGATGGGAAAGGGGAATGACCAACATCTGTTCATTAATTACCCTTCCTATGGCAGTGGGGAGATCTGTGGGGCTGCTTTTGGAGACATCCCACCCCATGGACCTGGAAACTAAATGGGGGAAAATAGCATCATCCTCCTTGTCAATACAGGGATGCTGAAATGTGGGTACCAGCATCCAGATAATCTCATTTGCTCCCAGAAATCAGCACCTTTGGATTCAAAGGGTCTGTGTGCCTTTGGAGGGCACAAGGTGACAGAGGGGTGGAGCAGATTCCCCACTCCAGACCCCCAGCTTAGAGCTCAGAAACCTCAGAGCTGGGTGTAAATCCAAGCAGGCAGCAGGGCCAGGCACCAGGAATATCTGGGTGGGATTCCTTGCCAGGCAAATGTGTCCAGAGTCAAATCCTGCCTCTTCCTGAACCATCCCTGGGCTGCTGCATTTCCCTCCTGCTGAACCCACTGTCTCTCCCCAAATCCCTACACGCTCCCCAGGAGGGGAACAGCCCCAAAAGGACACATGGTGTGTGACAAAACCCATCTCCAGGTGTTGGGGATGAGCTGAGAGCACAACCAGAGTGGGAACATCTGCTTTGAGTCACTTGGCCGCTGTCCCCTCCTGGGTCCCACCCTGGTGACACTCATCCTTCCTTCTCCTTTCAAGAAAAGCATGAAAAAGATGAGCTGGGGACTCTGCCACACCATCCTCAGGGACTCTGGCTCCCGAGGGACAAATCCCAGCAGCTCCAGGGCTCTGCCTGTCCTGCAGCCCCCTGCTCTTCCCCTGGGGCTGGGGAGGAGGCAGCACTGAGGCTCCACAGGCTCCAGGTGCAGGCAGGATCCTGTTTCATTCCTTCTCTTCTCTGAGGCCACACTGAGCTCCTCACCAGAGTCTTCCCTTCCAGGGATGCACTCAAAGTGCTTTTGGAGCTTAATTAAGTGCTGGCTTAATTATAGGGCTGGCTGTGACATTCCTGTGTCCCACCTGGCAGTGCTCCATGTTCCCACTCATCCCCGTCCCTGGGGCATCAGCAAAACCCAAAATCCAGAAATAAACAGCCACCAAACCCCAACCTGTCTGTTTATCCTCACTCCATGATTCCAGTGGTGCTGGAGGCAGGAGCTGGGAATGTCTGTGGCTTCCAGCTCGGACCTGATGCTGCAGCCTTGGGTTGTTGGGTGTTGGGAAATGGGTCCCAAAAGGTTTGGAGGTCCCAGCATTGCCTCCTGTGTGGCACCACCATCCCCAAAGACACCAGGGTGGCCATCCTGGGTGGCACCTGCAGCAGAGTCCCCCAGGGTGAGGGTGGCATCCAGCCTTCCTGTCCATCCAGGGGGACAGCCAGTCCTTTCTCCCAGTTTGGAATCGGTGTGTGCAGCTTTCTGCACTTGGGGCAGAAAATCCTTCTCTGAGTATCTCTCTCAGGGCTGGGATGCCCAGCAGGGACTGTCCCCACTGGGAGTGGGCAAACAGGGATGTCTCTGCCTGGCAGCAAAGCAGCTGAGGAGAAAGCCATGGAGAGTGAAATGGGAGGGTGGGAATGTGATTCAGGCTGTGTCACCCCAGGGCTGCCCTGGCTGGAGGAAATCCCTCTTTGATTCACAGCCTGGGAAGTGCTGTGGCTTTTTGGGACCGCGGTGACCCAGCGGTGCCACCCCACAGCAGAGGGGTGATGGGACACTGCCAGTGCCAGTGTCACCCCACTGGGGCAGCCTGGCCATGGGGGATGCAGGAACATTCCAGGGATGACACACAGCTCACCAAAATGCTGCTGGGCTGAGTAAGAGGAAAGCTGGAATTTTCCCCAGCAGGGATTTCTCTCTTCCTTTCTCGCAGCCAGCAGAGCTGTTTTAAGGAGTCTGCTCCAGCTGGGACAGGTCTCACATATTTTACTTTATCTGACTTGACTCTGCAGTCTGGTTCCCAGGGAATGGGAAAGGCTTCCCAACACAGCCCAGCACAGCTCCTGATGGCAGAGCTCCAACAATTCCCCATGTCCTGCCGTGTCAGAGGGGCCAGCTGGCTGCAGTTCCTGCCTTTTCCCCCTGCCAGGACACCCTACACCCCTTGCCCCCACAAGGTGTGTTCCCCACCCATGGACAAATCCCTGGATACCCCCCAAGTGCCTTGGGGGTGGGGATCCCTTCAGAAAGGGGCTGGGTTGGCTTTTGGGAGCCACAGTCCAGCACCAGCTGAGGTTGTTCTGGCTTCCCTTGTCCTTGGACTCATTCCCTAAATCCCAGCTCATGTCTGCTGGTGGAGACAAGCTACAAAGAGACCAGCCCTACACATTCCTGTTCCCAAGCAGATCTATGTCTTTAGGATATGAGTTAAAGCCATTTAATCACAAGCCTCCTGTTGTCCATTTCCTTTGGACCTCCTCAGCTTTCCATGATTTTTTTTTCTTGAGCAACCTCGCTCTGAGATCCGGGGGATGGTTGGGGATTGAGTCACCGGGTGCAAGGACTGTGTAACTCTGCTCTGCTCTCTCCCACTGCATGGATCTCCCCTGATCCCCCAGAGTGCAAACCCCTCTCTGCACCCTCCTGTGTAGGGAATTCAGTGCTCCAGTGGGGCTGGGAACACCCTGCTGCTTGATATCTGGGATATGGAGCCAGGCTGGAGAGCTGGGGGTGCTCACCTGGGGAGGAGAAGGATCCAGGGAGAGCTCAGAGCCCCTGCCAGGGCCTGAAGGGGCTCCAGGAGAGCTGGAGAGGGACTGGGGATAAGGGATGGAGGGACAGACACAGGGAATGGGACACTGCCAGAGGGCAGGGATGGATGGGATAGTGGGAATTGGGAATTCTTGGCTGTGAGGGTGGTGAGGCCCTGGCACAGGGTGCTCAGAGCAGCTGTGGCTGCCCCAAATCCCTGGCAGTGCCCAAGGCCAGGCTGGATGGGCTTGGAGCAGCCTGGGACAGTGGAAGTGTCCCTGCCATGGCAGGGGATGGGATGAACTTTAAGATCCCTTTCAACCCAAACCATTCCATGATTCTGTGACAGGAGATAGTTTTTATTTGACTTACAGGCAGTTCCATTTTTTGCCCAGATGGAGAAAAATGACTTTTTGTCCCTCCCAGCCCTCATTCCCAGCTGGCAGTGCTGAGATTGATCACTTTATTCTCTGCAGAGCTCAGCTCTTGCTCTTTGCTCTCCTGGCCATTGCCCCCTCACAGTGACCTCTGCCTGCCCTGTCCTGCTCCAATACCCCCAACATGAGGCTCTGTGGGATTTTCCAGACCACAGCAGCTGTTGGTCTCTGTTGGGAATGTCCCACAGACTGGACTTTCAGCCAACTCCTTGTCCCCTTCCATCCTGGCTGTCTCCCCTGGAATGTGGCTCCCTGTGGGAATCACCAGCTCCTCTCAGCTGCTGCCATCCCCTAAGAGGGCAGGGATGTCCTACTCACAGCAGGACAAGGACACTCTAGAAGGGGTTTAGACCCTCTATGAGGATGAGAATCCCACCATGATTCTCTACAAGGACAGGGATCACCCAGAGAAGAACAGGGACCCTGATGCCAGGACAAGGATCTCACAGACAGGATCTTCCCTGCAAGGATGGGGACCCAAAAGTGTCCCCTGTTCATTATGGCCCTGTGGACAGCCAGCAGCCTTCCCCTCCCAGGGAGGAGCCAGTGAATCCAAGCAGGGATGAAAGGGCCATTAAATAAATTTTACAAATGCACTGGGCACTGCTGTGTGAAGGAAAATCTGAGAGAAAACACCCTGCAAGAAGAAATCCTCTCTGGCTTAGCACGTCCTTCTAAAAACACACAATGACTTCAGAAAAATGTGAGAAAACACATTTTCTCTCCCCAGAGGGAAAAAAATAGAGAAAAGCAACAATGTGATGGTGTTTGGTGCCTGGACCTCAATCCTTGTGCTGGCAGGGGGTGGGGAATGTGCTCCAGGGTGGGCAGGGTGGGGTGTGGGGTATTGGCAGCAGATATCCCTGAGAGCATCTCTGCAGTGCCCAGGCAGAGCTGATCCCCCTCCAAAAGTTGCCAGATGCTCAATATTTGCTCCAGTGCTCCCAAACAGAAGGGATGTGCCACCCCTGGGCCCTGCAGCCCCCTCTCAAAGGGAGACTTTGGTTATAAACATTGCAAATCCTGATTTATTCCAACAACTGCTGCACATTAATCCCAGTCATGAATAATTAAGGGAACAGCTCTTGTGAAGCTCTGGAGAAGTGTTTGGCACCGTGGGAACACTGGCTACTCAAAGCTGATCCCAGTCTCCCCGTGCTGCAGTTGGAGCTGGCAGCAGTGGGATGCTCTGGCAGGAAAATGCCCAGGGAGGCAGAACTAGCCTGGCTTGAGCAAAAAACCCAAAAACCCAACAAGGAGGAAAGTGTTGAGCAAACCACTTGGGGAAGGACCTCTCTGAGGGGGAAAGAGCTGCTTGGAGCAGCAGATGTCCTGCCTGGATGTCCTGGTGTTTGGTTTAGATCCCTGAACCCTCTCAGGCACCTCAGGGGTTCTGCATTTTGCTGTCCCAGGATGCTCCCAAACTCCAATTCTCACTGGATCTTACAGGGAGTGCTGAGGTTTTCAAGGGCTGACC
This sequence comes from Oenanthe melanoleuca, assembly GCF_029582105.1. Lineage (NCBI taxonomy): Eukaryota > Metazoa > Chordata > Aves > Passeriformes > Muscicapidae > Oenanthe > Oenanthe melanoleuca. Next base: position 58,356,394 of record NC_079339.1, read on the forward strand.
TGGCTGCCAAACTGGGGAATGCAAAAGGTAATGAATGGAGGGATGATGGCAGAATGCCACACACTGAGAAACCAGCTGGGCACAGCAATTCCAGTGGTCAGACATCAGGACAGAGCCTGGAAACTTTTCCCTTGTCCTCTTTCCCCTTTCCCCTTTCCCCCTTCCCCTTTGCCCCTTGCCATTCCCATTATTCCTTTTCCTTGTCCCCTGTCCCTTGTCCTCTCCCTCTCTTCCTTTCTCTTTTTTCTCTTGACCCCTTTCCCTTTTCTCTTTCACTCCCCTGACCTCCTTCCACTTTCTTTTGTTCTCTGTCCCTTGTCCCCTTTCCATCTTCTCTTGCCCCATTTCCCATTTCCCTTTTCTCTTCCCTTTCTCCCATCCCAATTCCCTTTCCCTTGTCTCCTGCCCCCTTTTCCTTTCTCTTTTCTTTTGCCCCTTTCCCTTTTCTCTTTCATTCCCCTGAACCCCTTCCCCTTTATTTTGTTCCCTGTCCCTTGTCCCCTTTCCACATTCTCTTGCTCCATTTCCTCTTCCCCATTTCTCTTTGCCTTTCCCTTGTCCCTGTCCCCTTTTTCTTTCCCTTTTCTCCTCCCATTTCCCCACCCTCCTTCCCTATCCTTTGTCCCTGCCATCTTTTCTTTTCCCTTTTCTCTTCTGTCCCCCATCCCCTTCCCGTTTCCCTTGCTCTCCATCCCTTATCCCCCTTCCCTTTTCTCCTGCCCCCTTTCTCCTGTCCCCATCCCTCTTTGCAGAGCTGCAGGAGCTTTGCAGAGGCTCTGTGCTCCTCCTTATTCCCCTTGTCCCCCAGCAGACAGGAGGGATTGCAGGAACATGCTGGGGTGGTGATGACCCGGGGTGCAGGAGGAAGCAGGAGCACTCCACAGCTTTCCAAAGCTGTCATCGTTCCAAGATGATGAGCAGCTTCCTCCAGCAGCCCCAGGGAGCTCTTGGCAGAGCCCCTCAGCAGGGCACAGGCTGCTCCTGCCTTCCCCAGGCATTGATTTGCTGGGAGTGAATCCCAAGGACTCATCCTGATGGATCTGTGCCTCAATCCAGCCTCTGCAGGGCCCTCAGAGAGACCTCACAGCTCAATTCCCAGCCCCAGTTGCATGGCAAAGGTCTGGAGCAGAGGAAGCAGCAGCTGCTCATGACAAATAAATGTTGTCTGGTGTACACATCCACTCCCCATGACAAACCCCCTGCTCTGCAGGGCCAGAGCTCTGGTAGCACGAATGTCCAGGGATAAACAGGCTCCAAACCGCCCTGGAATGGCTTCTTGTAAACAGAGATTTTCTTTTTAACTCTGTTCAAAACTCTGTCTGCTTTGATGTTTCCCATCTGTGCTGGCCCTCACCATTTCCTCCTGCCCCCACATCAGCAGATTGATAAAACCTTGTCCCTGCTGTGGTGTTTGGGATAGTGGGGTCCCAATAAATGACATCCAGAGTGGATTTATCCATCCCAGTTCTGCCAAGCACTGCTGTGCTGCTTATCCAGCACCTTCCAGCTGCAGAGGGAGGAGGTTTGGGTTGGAAGAAATCAAATCCCATCCCATTCCACCCCTGCCATGGGCAGGGACACCTTCCACAATCCCAGGCTGTTCCAATCCCTGTCCAGCCTGGCCTTGGACACTCCCAGGGATGGGACGTGCCAGACCTGAGGGCTGGAATTCTGGCTATGGCAGGAGCTCACTCCCAACCCACTGCTCAGAAAAACAAGATTTTCAGGTGGTTTTTCAGAGAGTTTTCCATTCAGCCACAAATTGACACCTTCTGCATCTGGAGCAGCCCAGTGGGAACCACAACGAAACCAGAGGCACAGTGCTGGGACGTGAAACCCTACAAAGATTTATGGCCTGACTTACTTGGAAACCCCAGGAGCTTTGCTCTCCTCCTCACATGAGCTCAGCTCACAAGGCTGCTGATGGGGTCCTGCCTTTTCCTAATAAGTGTGGGTTTTTTTGGGAGAGGTCACAGTTCATCACACTGAGCAGGATGGTGAGAGACCCACCCTGCTCCACCATGCCTCGAAGCTTTTATGGCCCCTATAAAACCCAGATGCTGGATGTGAGTTTGACACTGTTTAGTCTCTTGGTTTGGAAGATTTAGCTGGCTTTGGGAACAGCCCCAGCCCTGGCAGATGGGTGGAATTTCCCCATGGATTTGATGGACGTGGATCTTTGCACATTTTAGGGAAAGCCAGTTAAAAATAAAAATCAAAATCAGCCAGGCAGGGAAACCCTGGAGATTTCCAGGAGTGTCCCCAACACACTGCCTGCCTCAGGCTGTTAAACTGGGACACGAGGTGCCCCTCCCAAACCTCTGGAAAAGCCCGTGGGCTCTGTAGAAGTGCAATGCCACCCTCCCTGCAGGATGCATGGAGAGCAGGGAGTCAGGATATAAATTCCCTCCCACCTCATTTGGATGCTCTGCAGGGCCAGGACTTTCTCTGGGGGCGAGCTGGGCACAAACAAGCAGTGGCCCCGGACACCCAGCCCCTCCCCGAGTCACAGCCACTGTATTTTTAGCTCCATGTCGCAGTCAGGCTTGTAAAACTTTCCCTTCTTTCTGTTTTCAGTCACTTGTGGATCATCTTGGAGCTCTGGCTGGATTTTTCCCAGTCCTTCTGTTTGGGTTTCTGGTTGGATGTCTCCCAGATGGAGGGGGTGACTCTGGGGGCTCTGTTCCATCCTTTGCCTGCCTGTGCATTTTGGATAAAGGATGGATCAGGGAATAGCAGGGATTCAGGGATACAGGGAATAGCAGGGATACAGGAATACAGGGATACAGGGATGCAAGGATTCAAGGATACAGGGATAAAGGGAATAGCAGGGATTCAGGGATACAGGGATACAGAGATACAAGGAATACAGGAATACAGGGATGCATGAATAGAGGGAGTACAGGGATTCAGGGATACAGGGAATAGCAGGGATTCAGGAATACAGGGATACAGGGATGCAAGGATTCAAGGATTCAAGGATACAGGAATTCAGAGAATAGCAGGGATACAGGAATACAGGAATTCAGGGATTTGAGGATACAGGAATACAGGGATTCTGGGATACAGGGATTCAGGCATAGAGGGATACAGGAGTACAGGGATACAGGAATACAGGAATACAAAAATACAGGGATACAGGGATACAGGGACACAGAGATTCAGGGATACAGGGCTACAGGAATACAGGAATACAGGGATGCAAGGATACAGGAACACAGGAATACAGCGATTCAGGGATAGAGGGATGCAGGGATACAGGATCCAGCCCCATCCCAGGATCCTCCAGCTCACCCTCCCAGCACACCCAACTCCATCTGTGAGGAAAAATGAGCAGCAGGAGGGCTGCAGCTCCATGGAATTATGGAATATTTAGGTTGGAAGAGACATTAAATCCCATCTTATTCCAGCCCCTGCCATGGGCAGGGACACCTTGCACTAAATCAGGATGTTCACATTGTTGTTTTTGTGTCAGAGTAAGAGAAAAACAGAATTACATGAGAAAATGTCTGGGCACAGCCCTTCCAAGTGAGGAGGTCACACCCACAGCTAAAAAAAAAAACCAAAAAACAACCTGTTAGACTTGAGAAATGGATAGTTTATGGTAATCTGGGGAAAAGTCATATGAGAGCTTCAGCCCCCTGCAAAGACAAACCCAAAAGCCAGAATGAAAATTGTTATTATTATTTATACTGTAAAAAAAGCTTGAAAATTCAAGGCTCTGCTGGGAGAGCTGAGAGTGTTCACATGGTGAAGATTTTTAGGTCTCAGTGTTGGGTGCTAGGCTCTGATTTTAAGCCTATGAATACCACCAAAAAAAAAAGGCTGATTCCTCTTTCAGAATAGGATCATTCTGCTGTGGGTGCCCCAGAGGACTCAGAGGAAAGGTTTCACATGACTCTGAGGGGATGCAGAGGTGCAAAACCAGCTGCAGGAGCAGAAGGCAGCTGTGGTAAAGCCAAATGTGACTTTTTCCTGTGTCATGGGAAGCCCTGGAAGCACAGCAGAGCCAGATGGGAAGCCTAGCCATGCCATGTCCCCATAAGTCACTTCCTTGGCTGATTAATGTAATCCAATTCTACATGGATCACACCCTCTGGAGCCCAGGGAGGGTTCCTGTGCCTGGAAAGGCAGCTCTGCTTTGCTTCCAGCATCCCAAACTGGAGCAGCAATTCCAGAAATGCTCTGTAGGAAAGCCAGGCTTGGACACACCACTGCACCCATCCCATCCCATACCACTGATCCGTCCCATCCCATTATCCCATCCCATTATCCATCCCATCCTATTATCCCATCCCATTATCCATCCCATCCTATTATCCCATCCCATTATCCCATCCCATCCAATTCCATTGATCCCATCCTATTATCCCATCCCATCCCATTATCCCATCCCATTATCCAATCCTATCCCATTATCCCATCCCATCCCATCCCATCCCACTATCCCATTATCCCATCCATACCCCACCTTTATAGGGTGTTCCCAAACATTACCCACATTTCCTGACCCCCCTGAATGGGGTTGAGGGGATTTTGTGGCCCCAGTAAAACCACAGCCAAAACAGCCAAAAATGAGAATTTCCTCCCTGCTGACAGCACAGAGATGTGGAGGAGATGTTCCAAGCAAGCCAGGAAAGGAGGGAGGAACAGGGAAATGCTTTTCCTTTCTTCTCTACTCTGCCAAAATCCCTATTTCCCACAACCATGGCGTGGCACCACCATTACTGGGGATGGAGAGGGATTATTGCTAAGTGCCAGAATAAGGGGATTTCTATTGACAGAGGTTAGGTGGGATATTGGGAAGGAATTCCTGGCTGGGATGGAATTCCCAGAGCAGCTGTGGCTGCCCCTGGATCCCTGGAATGTCCCAGGCCAGGTTGGGTGGGATTTGGAGCAGCCTGGGACAGGGGAAGGTGTCCCTGCCATGGCAGGGGTGGCACTGGATGGGATTTAAGGTCCCTTCCAGCCCAAACCATTCCACAATTCTCTGGCAGATTTTGGAGAAGATCCCCACTCCCTACATCCCTCTGTGGAAGTCTCACCATTTTTAGAGGTCTGAGGGGCAGCTGATGCCCTCTGTTGTCTCCTGGGAACAGCTTTTCCCTGCCTCCCTCTCCTCCAGCAGCAGATTCCCAGATGGAAATTGAGGATTAAAGACCTGCCTGCAGCTTCCCTGTGCCAGCAGGTTTCCGGTGTGGGAATAAAAAAGTCATTAAGGGCCAGCACAGACAATGAAATGAAACTTTGTCATCTTGGATTTGAGCTGAGGGAGCTGATGAGAGGCAAATTAATTTGCTTTTTCCAAAGGCTCCTGTGTGAGGTTAATAAAAGCAGCATTTTGTGCAGGCTGATGGCTCAGCATGCAGAGATTCAGTCCTTGTCCTCACACAGCTCTGGGGAAAGCTCTGGCTCTTTTCTCCTTTCCAAGCAGGGAAAGTTGAAGATTTTTTATTCCAGAGCTTGGGGGTAATCCCTGCCCAGCAGCTCAGGATACATCCTGGCAAAGAGACTCAGGTTTAAGGAGTTCCTCTCCTTGCACACATAATTTCTCTTTTATTTTGGCATTAAATTGATCCAAATCATTTCCCTGAGCCCACTTGCCAGGATTGCTGTCCTGATGGTTGGGAGAGTGACTCTCCTGCAGCAAACAGCAGATCCCAGGGGATGGATCTGGGAGGTTCTCTCCCAGCCCTGCATTTCCTGATCAGGAGCCACAAACCTCCCAAAAAAACCAAGCAACTGGTAATTAGTGGTCAGCAGAGGAGCTGGGGGCTGGCAGGAGAGAATCCTTGGGTTCTGGGAGAATCCTGCCTTTGGGTTGTGCCCCAGATCCTGCTGGCTTCTCTCCCCACCCTGTCACATTCTGTCCCTGCAGGATGTGACCTCTTTGCCATTTCCAACATTTTTCCCATTTTTTAAAAATTTTTCTTTCTATCTTTTGCACGCCAGGCAGCCATTCCCTCCAGCTTAGAGGAGAATTAGGCAACTGGTCCTGAAATTCCAGCCTGAGCAACCAGGTCATGACCATCCAGATAAATAAAGCTCAAGGACTCAAGGCTCTTCCCAAAGTTTTTGGCTGGTTTTTCAGCTGAGACACGATGGGAGCCCCAAAACTGAGCCCAGAATGTGCTTTTCCTGCTGCTGTGTGCATGGATGAGGGAATTATTTGGGAAGGAAACTGTGCTCTCCAAATTTGGGTTCCCAGGTTGGCACCAGGATTAATGACATTCCATGGTCCCAGCTTCACCCCCATGGCAGGCACATCTGGAAACCCTGTCCCTAAAATTCCACACCCCCTCCAAAGCCCCCCCAGCCACAGGGTGCTGCCAAAAACCCACTTGAGCAACAGCAGCCCCTGCCTGACTTCTGCCCACACACATTTGGGAGGCCAGGAAACTTCCTGTGGATTTTGGCTGCCTGACAGAAGTGACCTCAACTCTGCCTTTTTTTAGGGTGGGTATTTTTGGGGGTTGTGTTTTGATAACAGGTGGGAGCTTTTTGCCTGACTGTGGGACAGGCAGGTTTTAGGGAAGAGCTCAGAGATGGGAAGGGGGGAGATTTCTGTAGCTCTGGTAAAAAAAATGTCATTCTGCATCTGAAACTACAGTTTATTGCCACTTTTTAGGAATTTGGAGGCACCCACTTCCCCCAGCCAGCCTCTCCTGCTGCCCTCTCCCCCCATTCCCATGGTTTCATCCCACATCCAAGACATTTCCTCCAGGAGCCAGACCTACCCTGAGGAGCACAAACCCATGCATGATTCAGCAGGCTCTTATGAGAGAGACATTTATTATTTAAATAACAATTTCTTTTTTTTTTTTTTTTTTTTTTTTTTACATCACCTCGACTCACAAACCACAGAAAAGTCCCAAATCTCGGCACCTTTGGGCTCCCTGAGCAGAGCTGCAGCTCCCAAATGAGACTCCACACTCAGAACTGCACACTGGGTGTGCTGGGTGCTGCTCAAGTGGGAGCCACAAGAAAATTCCTAATGGCAGTGGTGGCCTTGGGGTGTGCAGTTGGATGCTCCTCATCCCAGTAGGAACAATCCTGGAGTCCCAAAGAGCAAGAGGAATCCCAGAAAATAAAATAGTGGTGTTGAAGGATGCTGCCCAATGGGGCAGGATTGATGACCTGGATGGTTTTGCAGTTGGTTTTTTGCTTTTATTGATTTATTTTTTTTTTTAATTTAATTTTAAATAAATATTTGTCCCAATCAAGGATAAAGCCAAACCTCACCAGCAGCACCACCCTGGATGTGGGTGAAGCTCATGGCTATGACCATTCAGGCTCTTTATTCCCTTTGTTGGCTCTTGCAAAAAATCAGGGGGCAAAGGGAATTTCCAAATGGGTGCTGAGGAGGGGCTGCTCTGCTCCATCACAGCGCCAGGGAAGTGCCAAAATTTGGCTTTTTTAGTACCTTGGTGCCCCTCAGGGACCCATCAGTGCCTAAAATCTCTGGGGTGTTGGACAGACAAACAGACAGACATGAGCACACAGACCTGCCCCTGAAAAAGTGCATTTCTTTAGGCAACCTGCCTCAAAAAAAGGGGAAATTTTTGAGGATACACTGGTCCCTTCCTCTCCTTCCCAATCCTTAGGGATCTGGGGGCACAGACAGGTGTTTGCAGCCATCTCCAAAAAACCTCGCTGGGAAACACCCCAGCAGGAATCTCTGCTTCCCAACACCCCCAGCCTTGGGGTTACAGCAAAACCCCCCAAGCTTCAGGGCTGAGCCTCTCTCCAGGTGGGACAGCAGCACCCAAGGGACTCCAACCCTTCCAACCTCATCCCTGTGAGAGGCCACCCGGTGACACCAGAGCCACCCCCGCCAGGTGACACCAGGGCCAGCCCCGCCCGGTCTCCCTGCCCTGAGGCAGAGCTCCCTCGGCAGCTCCCAGGAGGCAGGATTCTCCCGGAATCCCACACCTACTGGCCGCAGAGGTGTGGCCGTGCCAGCTTGGTGACAGCAGGGGACACGGCGCGGCCGCCGGGGGCGGTGGGGCCGAGCTGGCAGCAGAGCACGGAGCGCAGGAGGCGCAGCACGGGCGGGCGCAGGATGGCGAACACCCACGGGTCCACGATGGAGTTGATGGACAGGAAACGCAGCGCCAGCAGGTCCCACTCGTGGTCCGCCTCCTCCTGGCTGAACTTGTTCACGTAGGCTCGGATCTGCGGGGTCAGGGGTGGGGGGCGGTGGGGAGGGGCTCAGAAATCATTGTTCCACCACTCCCGGCACGGCTGTGCCCTGGAGGGATGGCCCTCGAGTGGGATGGCCCTTGAGTGGGGTGTTATTATCTCATCCCACCTGGAAGGATGCTCCTTAGCTTGGCACATCTTCCCTTATCATGCTGAGCTGTCGCCAAAGGCTTCAGTGATGTCACCATGCCTCAGTAGCCACGGTAATCCTTTGTAACCCATCTCTTTCCCCCTTGGTACCAGCCTTTCCCCCTTGGCACCAGCCTTTCCCCCTTGGTACCAGCCTTTCCCCTTGGTACCAGCCTTTCCCCCTTGGCACCAGCCTTTCCCCCTTGGTACCAGCCTTTTGCCCTTGGTACCAGCCTTGCTTTCCCCCATAAAAACTCCAGTTTTTCCCCCACTTCTCCCTGAACCTGTTTTCCCTGTTGTCCCTGAACCCTTCACAGAGCTGCTGGATAATAAAGGAATCTCTGTGGAATTGCCATACAATTCTTCTGCCTACCCCCCTATCCCAAATTTATCCAAGCCCCATCCAAGCTTCTACCTGTGGCTCCAGCCCCAGTTTCTCTGGACAACCTGTATCAGAGCCTCATCACCCTCACAGTAAAGAATTTTTTTCCCAGTATCCCAGTTAAACCCCTTTTCTGTCAGTTTGAATCCATTTCTCCCTTGTCCTGTCAGTCCAGGTGTTTGTAAAGAGTGTCTCTTCCTCTTTCCTATAGTTCCTTTCAAGTTCTGGGAGGTCATAATTAGGTGACCCCAAATCCTTCTCTTCTCCAGGGTGAGCAATCCCAATCTCCCAGCCTCTCCTCACAGCACAGCTGCTCCATCCCTTTAATCCACTTGGTGCCTCTCTGGACTCACTCCAGCAGTTCCAGGTCCTGGGCACAGCACTGCAGTGGGGTCTCACAATCACCTCCCTCAACCAGGGACAGCTCACAGGGAGAAATAACTCCAAGCCTGGGCTCCCCAAAATCCGCCCCCAGGCAGCTCTTTTGGGGCGATTTGGGCTGTCACAGCAAATTTGCTGACTCTGTGGGTTTAAATGACCTTTAAATGAAAACCAGCCAGGGTTAAGAGCCACATGAAACCCGTGGCTGCTGGAGGAAGTGGTGTCTGTCACCTTGAGACCACACGGGAGCAGCGAGATGAGGGTGAGGATGAAGATGAGGATGAGGGTGAGGATGAGGGTGAGGGTGAGGGTGAGGGTGAGGATGAGGATGAGGGTGAGGGTGAGGATGAGGGTAAGGATGGGGTGAGGGTGAGGGTGAGGGTGAGGATGAGGGTGAGGGAGAGGGTGAGGATGAGGATGAGGATGAGGGTGAGGGTGAGGGTGAGGGTGAGGATGAGGGTGAGGGTGAGGATGAGGATGAGGATGAGGATGAGGATGAGGGTGAGGGTGAGGGTGAGGGTGAGGATGAGGGTGAGGGTGAGGATGAGGATGAGGATGAGGATGAGGATGAGGGTGAGGGTGAGGGTGAGGATGAGGGTGAGGGTGAGGGTGAGGGTGAGGATGAGGATGAGGGTGAGGGTGAGGGTGAGGGTGAGGGTGAGGGTGAGGGTGAGGATGAGGATGAGGATGAGGGTGAGGGTGAGGATGAGGATGAGGATGAGGATGAGGATGAGGATGAGGATGAGGGTGAGGGTGAGGATGAGGATGAAGATGAGGATGAGGGTGAGGATGAGGGTGAGGATGAGGATGAGGATGAGGATGAGGGTGAGGGTGAGGGTGAGGGTGAGGATGAGGATGAGGGTGAGGGTGAGGGTGAGGATGAGGATGAGGGTGAGGGTGAGGGTGAGGGTGAGGGTGAGGGTGAGGATGAGGATGAGGATGAGGGTGAGGGTGAGGATGAGGATGAGGATGAGGATGAGGATGAGGATGAGGATGAGGATGAGGGTGAGGGTGAGGATGAGGATGAAGATGAGGATGAGGGTGAGGATGAGGGTGAGGATGAGGATGAGGATGAGGATGAGGGGTGCTGGACCTGCCGCTCCTTCCTGTGACTGCCGACTCATCCCAGCCCTGGGGCTTCCTGGAAGGGTGACTCAGCACTCCTTACTCACTTGTGTCACTCCCACCCCCTCACTCGGGGCTGGGGACATGCCTGGATGGGGATGGGCAGCAGGAGCATCCCTCCCCTGCCTGGGGTCTGCTGGGTACCACCCATGGCACATCCACACTGGCTGCACCCAGTGTTCCCAAACTCTGCTGGTTTTTGGGATGGAATTTGTGCCCTCATGGCCTCCTGTGCCTGGACTGTCCTGGGAGGAGTGGTGGCTGCTGTGGGCAGCTGGGGACAGGAGAGAAAGTGTCACCCCAAGGAGGCAGCTGGGTTTGAGCCGCTGCCAAGAGCAGCCCCAGATGGGAGCAGGGCGGTGGGAAAAGGGCAGCTGGCTCTGGATAAGGCTCTATCTGCCACCACAGGGCCCTTGGGATCCCAGCCAGCCCTGCTTTCCCAGCCCCTCTGCCCCAGCACACCCACAGGGCCCTGCCCACGTGGCCCCACCGGGGGTTCCGCTTCCCTCTGGCCACAGGCAGCCAAACTGGGGCTTTTTTGGGACACGGGAAGAGCTGTCCATCATGTGTGGGTTCATGGCCAGCAGCTGGGGTGTCTCTCAGGGCATTGAGGCTCCTGGGATGCTCATCTGGACACTACTCCTTTGTCCTAAAACCCCGGCTCGGCTGCATCCTGTGGTTATTTCCTTTTCCCTAAGGAAAAGCAAGGGAGTGTGAAGGGCAGGTAGAGTCTATTTAACACCAAGAGTATGAAATTAGCACTGGCTGTGCTCCCAGCCTTGATGGGGTCACTGCTAATGGGACCAACTGACCTCCTGCCCTGGGGGGCTCCCACACCTGGCCAGAGGCTGGAGGTGCTCCAGAGCCATCCATGCCCCTGCTGGAAAAGCACTTGGATGGATGAAAAGTGGCCCTTGGGAGGGGAGAGCCCAGACAGAGCCAGGGCACACACTCTGTACTTCCTCACTTGGTTGTTTTGATCCTGGATTTCTGCTGGAAGCCTCGTGCATGGATGGGGCACGGGATGTGGGCAGATCCCTGGGGATGACACGTGCTGTGGCTGCTGTGCCAGATCTCTGTTCCCAGAAACCTCCCAGCTCTGTGCTGTGCCTCAGTGCTGCTGCAGGGGAGCAGAAATTGCTGTCTGACAGCAAGGGTGCAGCTCCCTGCATCTCCAGGGATGGAATCTGTGCTTTTCCAGCCACAGAAATCTGGGATAACTCATCCTGCCCAGCATGGATATCCACTGCCTCCAGCCCAGGGCAGCTCCTTCATCCCATCTCTAGAAGTGTAATTGGTTGTTTTGCCATCCCTCACTCCTCCACCATGAGTTCCTGGGTCCTGGGAATCAGTGATGCTGATCCCCCCAGCCTGTCCCTGCCTGAGCCACATGGCCTGGCCTTGGAGCCCCTGTGGGGTGGGAGGGCATCTCTGCTCCTGACACCCCATTTTCCTGCCACCCCATCCTCCTGCCACCCCATTCTTCTGCCATTCCATTCTCCTGCCACTCCATCCTCCTGCCACCACATTCTTCTGCCATTCCATTCTCCTGCCACCACATTCTCCTGCCACTCCATCCTCCTGCCACCCCATTCTTCTGCCATTCCATTCTTCTGCCATTCCATTCTCCTGTCACTCCATCCTCCTGCCACCCCATTCTTCTGCCATTCCATTCTCCCATTTTCCCATTTTCCTGCCACCCCATTCTCCTGCCACCCCCTCCTCCTCCTGGCACTGGGGATACAGGGAGTGATTCCCCCCACTCCCCAGGTGATGTGCAAATTGCCAACTCATGGCTGAGCTGGGCTCTCCCAAGCTTTGGGAACAGCAGAGCTTCCACCTCAAGCCTCGAGGTTTGTCCAGCAGAGCTGGGGGAAGCTCTATACAAACCAGGAGAGAAACGCGTGTGCTGGGGAGAGGACAGAGGACAGTGACACTCACCGTGAAGGGCAGGGAGCAGATGACGAAGGTGATGGTCATGATGGAGAGCAGCAGCAGGTGGTCGATCTCCTCGGCCATGGAGAAGATGCGGCGGCCGCAGCCGGAGGCGCGGGGCTGCTCGGGGCCGGGGACCCGGCGCGTCCTCTGTCCCCGCCGGTGCATGCGGGCCAGGTTGGCGATGACGCTCAGGTTGCAGAGCAGCACGGCGACGATGAGGAAGAGCAGCAGGGTGGCGTAGAGCAGCGAGAAGGCGACGTTCAGCCCCGCCACGTCCACGCCGCCCTGGTGGTGCATCTGGATGAAGCACCAGGTGCCGGGGCAGTACTGCACGAAGCGGCCGAAGCCCAGCAGCGGCAGCGAGCACAGCGCGGCCGAGAAGCTGTAGATGGCCGGCAGGGCCACCAGCCCCGTGCGGGGGCTCAGGAAGCGCTCGTAGAAGTAGGGTCGCCCCAGGGCCAGGCAGCGCTCCAGAGCCATGGTGAAGAGGATGAGCATGGTGGCGAGGCCGAAGAAGCTCATGGCGAAGCCGAAGTAGAGGCAGATGTGCCCTCCGCGGGCCAGCGCGGTCAGCGTGCGGTTGCGGTGGTAGGATGCCAGCACCAAGGGGCTGACGGAGCAGGTGCCCAGCAGGTCGGTGACCACCAGGGCCAGCACCAGGACGTGGAACAGCGCGGGCGGGCGCTGCCGGGGCCCGCGGCGGCCGTGCAGCAGCAGCCCCAGCGCCAGGAGGTTGCCCAGGAGCCCGGCCGAGAACATGAGCGCGCTGACCAGCGGGCGAGCCCCGGCCGGCAGCGCTGCCCCGTCCCGCCCGCACGCCCGGCCCGTCCCGTTCATCCCGCCCGACTGCGCCCGCCTGCCCCGGCACCGGCACCGGCACCGGCACCGCCCGCCCCGACCGCCCCGCCCCGCCCCGCCTGCCGCCCCCGGCACCGCCCCGGGATCCCGGCACCGCCCCGGGCCCCCCCGGTACCGCCCCGGGATCCCGGCACCGCCCCGAGCCCCCCCGGTACCGCCCCGAGCCCCCCCGGTACCGCCCCGGGGCCCCCCGGTACCGCCCCGCAGGGATGGACGAAGCGCAGCCGGGGGGTGCGCACGGAGCGAGCCTGGCCGGACCGAGAGTCCCGGTACCGGTCTGGGAGCCCTGAACATGGCCGGTCCCGGTGTGGTCCCACAGTCCCGGTACCGCTCTGGAAGTCCCGAACACGGCCAGTCCCGGTACCGGTCTAGGAGTCCCGAACACGGCCAGTCCCGGTCCGGTCCGACAGTTCCGGTACCGGTCTGGAAGTCCCGAACACGGCCGGTCCCGGTACCGGGCTGGGAGCCCCGAACACGGCCGGTCCCGGTGTGATCCGACAGTCCCGGTACCGGGCTGGGAGCGCTGGGGCGGCCCCGGGATCGCTGGGACAGTCCCCGGTCTGAGCCAGCCCCGGCTCCGGCGCGCCCAGCCCCGCTGCCTGGCCGGGAGCGGCCTTGCGATCGGACCCGGTGCCGGTCCAGGAGCCCAGTGCCGGTCCAGGAGCCCCGGTGCCGGTCCAAGAGCGCCCCAAGGACCAGGAGCAGCTCTCACGGCCGATCCCGGCACAGCTCCAGGAGTTCGGGTGTCGCACTAGGAGCCCGGGTGTCACTCCAGGAGTTCGGGTGTCGCTCCAGGAGTTCGGGTGTCGCTCCAGGAGCCCGTGTGTCACTCCAGGAGTTCGGGTGTCGCTCCAGGAGTTCGGGTGTCGCTCCAGGAACCCGTGTGTCACTCCAGGAGTTCGGGTGTCGCTCCGGGAGCCCGGGTGTCACTCCAGGAGTTCGGGTGTCGGTCCAGGAGCCCGGGTGTCACTCCAGGAGTTCGGGTGTCGCTCCGGGAGCCCGGGTGTCGCTCCAGGAGTCTCGGTGCCGGCATTGCTCTCACAGCCAGTCCCCCTCCAGGTCCTGGGTCACAATCTGTCCCAGCGCCAATCCAGGAGCCCCTGGCATGGTCAGAGATCCCCAGTGGTGTCTGGAATTTTTGGGAGGCACAGCCAGCTCCAGTCTGGCCTGAGAGTGCCAAGGCACAGCCGGCCCTGGGGCTCCAAAACCCCAAAACTGTCTGAGCCCAGAGCCCCAGATGAGCCCAGGGGAATTCCCGTGGCCCCAGGGGAACCCATGGAGAGCTCCCTGCCCCATGGCTGACCCCATGCCCTGTCCCCATTGTCCCCTTCTCCTGCAGGTCATCAGAGGAGTGCAGCCTGTCTGGCCATGACCTTAAAGCCCATCCAGTCCCAGGGACACCTTCCACCATCCCAGGTTGCTCCAAGGCTCATCCAGGGATGGGAAATCCACATTCTCCATCCCAGTGTCCTCAGATGCTCTCTCCATCCTCCAGGACACCTGCCCTCACTCAAGTCCTCACTAGCAGTCCTCACTGCCTTTATTTAAGCAGCTGTGACTTCCAGAATGCCTCAAGGATAAAAAAATCTTTTACCCCCAGTGGCCCTGGGGCTGTTCCAACAGCTGTACCAATTTAATTTTGAATTTACTCCATCCACCTGATCCCCCTGATCTCAGTGCAACCCTGCAGCAGGGATGACTCCAGCCCTGACACAGCAGGTTGCAGACCCACCAGTGGGTTTGGCTGTTATTTGTAAAACCACGTTTTTGTAACAGGAACTTCGCAAAGGAAACGGGGGCACGGCAAACTCGAGGGAGCTGCGGTTTGTGACAGCACCTCCAGTCTGAGGGGCCACTCCTCGTCCTGCCTTTGCTCTCTCCTCTCACAGCTCTTCAGCGTGCTGGGGAGGACCAGCTGAGGGTGAGGTGGCAAAGCTCCAGCTCTGTTCCCATGTTCAAACAATGGTTGGGATGGAGGGGTAAGGCAAACACAGCCAGGAGCTGTTTTAACCCTGATCCATCACAGCACCAAGGCACATGGACACATCTGTTTGGTTCCAGAGGTTGGCTGGCACCCTGGCACGTTCAGCCCTCCTTTGTGCCACCCACAAATTCAGCTGAGGGTGAATCCTGCCCTGATCCACCCGTTCTGCCCATCCAGAGACCTTTTTCCCCACAGAGGGGCTGCTCCAAGGCTTTTCCCAGCCTCCCACTCCTTTCTGGCACTCCGTGTCACAGCACAGGAAGGGGTTTTGGCTTCTTCTGGAGCTCGTTTTCCTGGCAGCTAATGGAGCCTTAAATACCCTTCTGGGGCTTCAGGCTTCTCCACTGACAGTTGTCTCTGATGGGATTTTTCTGCAATAATAGGAAAATTGCTGGGCTTTTGTTTTTTCATTCCCCCTTCTGAGCTCAAAACCAGGAACGAGCTGCTTGGTACAATCTGTCCTGCCTTGGGAAGTGTTTGTTTTCTTCCCTTTGCTTCCATGTTTAGCTCGTGTCTTGCTTCTAGCAACGGCCAATATCAAATCCTAGAATTATTTGAGTTGGAAAAGTCCTCTAAGACAATAAGTCCAACCATTCCCCCAGCACTGCCAAGACAATCACTGCCCCATGTCCCCAAGTGCCACATCCTCACAGCTTTTAAATCCCTCCAGGGATGGAGACTCCACTGCCCTGGGCAGCTGTGCCAATGAAGAATTTTTCTCCAACATCCAATCTAAACCTCCCCTGGTGCAACTTGAAGCCATTTCCCCTTGTCCTGTCCCTGTTCCCCGGCTGTCCCCTCCTGTCAGGGAGTTGTGCAGAGCCACAAAATCCCCCCTGAGCCTCCTTTTCTCCAGGCTGAGCCCCTTCCCAGCTCCTCCTGGTGCTTCAGATCCTTCCCAGCTCCATTCCCTTCTCTGGTCACACTCCAGCACCTCACACATCCTCTCAAGGTTTGTTGGCATTGTTTTCCCTAAAAGAAGATTTCCAGGCTTGGCCCAGCTGGAGAAAACACTCCTCAGGGCTTGCAGGAAAGTTTCATGAACTCCTGACTCAACCTCTGGAGTTTGTTGGTTGGGGAGGGTGTTGGGATCCTGCTCCATCCCTGGTGGATTTTAAAGGATGGCTCTGGCACCAGGACATGGAGAAATCCATCCCTCCTGTTTATGGTGGGTGGATTTCATCCTTTTTTAACCAAACCACCAACCCTGACTTGTGTTGGACAAATCCAGACAACACTTCTCATCCAAAGCCTTCCCATCCTTTACCTCGTGTTCCAGCCTCACTCCCTCAGCAGAGCCAGGTTTTGGTGCCTTGTTTTGTTATCCTGTACCAGCACCTGGGTGCAGGGGTTAAAAAATAAACAAAACCACCCCTGAGTTGGGCTCCTGGCAGCCCTGGCACTGCTGCCTGCCCAGGCACGCGCCTCCTGCTTCCAGAATAGCTCAAAAATGCGGGCAGGCAACAATTAAAAAAAAAAAAAAAAAAATGGGATCTTTGCAAGGACGAAGCAATTTGTCGGGAAATGAGCTTGAGCAAAGTTGTGCCTGGATTTCGTGAGCTGAGAAAAAAAGAAGAATAAACACCCTGAGAGTGATTTATATCCAGGAAAGGAGCGGGATGCAGGGAGAGGTGATGCTGGTGGCAGCAGGGACAGCATGGGACAGGGCAGTGCTGCTGGCAGTGCTGGAGGGTGACAGGGACATAAACAGCCCCTAAAAGAGCATCGCTGGCTGCAGCCCGAGCTGAGCAGCGATTCTTTATTGCCTCCATTAAGCGGCAGGTCCGTCCCCGCGGGAGCGGCTGGCACAGCAGCTCTGGCACGGAGGGGTCCCGAGGGGAATGACTGAGCACCGCAGGAGCCTGGGGGGAGGATGGGACCCGGGAGGGCTCCACAGCCCCCTCCCCTCCTCAGCTGCAGCTCCTGGGCTTTTTTGGTTCTTATCCAGCAGCATTTCCAACCAACCCGCTCCTTGTCGGGATTTTTAATTTCGATTCTAATTTATATTTTCTTCTCCTCTTCTTTTGTTCGTTCCCAGGCTCAGTAAGGAGGGGGTCTAAGCTTTGACATAACTCCTGAAGCCCCAATCTGTACGTGTCGAGGCACTGAAGGATGGGATGCCCAAGGGACCAGCTTGGCGTGGAGAGCATCAGCAGCCCCGTGGCTCCGTGTGCCGGCCAGCGCTGGCTGGGGACGTGCTGCCATCTCTGGCGAGGACGGTGACACGGCAGCCCGGCCCCGGGAGCAGCCGGCAGCGAGGGGTTATCCGCCGGGAACAAACCGCCCTGGCTGCAGCCCCGGCTACAAACCGCGCTTGGCTCGCCCGGAGGCTCCAGGTCTGTTCCCACAGCAGGCAGGACACCAGCAAGGGCAGAACTCCGATTAAAAGTGCTGCCCCAGCCAGAGGAGAGTGTTAAGGTCGCTGGGAAATGGTCCCAGCCAGGGAATGGGGGTGCTGCAGGGATGGGGGGGGGTCACTCGTGGCTCTATGATTTATTTTCTGAGCTGATTAAATCACGGATGGGTCAGTGATGTGGTGTTTGCATCATCTTGGGGCTCAGGTGGAGTCTATTTTTGCACCTTAATAAAGAAGCTGATTTGGTTTGTGTCAGTTTAATTACTGATTTCCATGGATCATGGTTATCCTGGGATGTAAACACACACATCATGGGGCAGGGACCTCTCCTGGGGCAAGGCCTCTCCAGGAGTCATTCCTCACAGGAATCACGGGCAGATGATCCCTGCACACCCAGAGCAGCCTCAGCTCAGGTTAGTGCTGGATCCATGAGCTTGGAAATCTTATCCCACCCCATTCCATGATTCTGCATTGCTGAACACTCCCAGCCTGGCCATGGCTGCTCCATCTGTCCCCAGTGGAGCACGGGTCTGTTTGGGAGAGCAGATCCCAGTTCAGGGGGGACAACAACCAAGTTTTAAAGTTTTCCAGGGCTCTTATCTCATCCGGCCGCGGTGCCACAGATCCCGGGAAAGCCACGGAGCAGGCTCAGAGCTGTTGACTCTGCAGCCCCACGTGAGCCATCTCCAAGTCAATACCAGGCCAGTAACATGAAACCAATCCCTGAACCAACCCTCATTTCCTTCTTTCTCCTCAGAAAACCCCAAGGAGAGGCACCGAGCCAGCAGCTCACAGGTACCCCCAAACCATCCCCAAACACAGCTCTGTCCTTTTCTCCAGCTGGGAGAAACAACCAGAGCCAACCCCAGCAGGTCACCTCCAAAAAGCTCCAAGATGTTGTTCCTTCAAAACCAGAATGTGTTTGACACCAAGAGTAAACATCACGTGAGAGCGGCAGGAACACGGCTGCACCTTGCAAGGCTTAGCTAAACAGAGGAGAGAAATACTCTCTGTCTCCTCCAAGGGCACTAAACTGTTGGTCATCGTAATTTTTTTGGCCTAAGTGGTCACTTGAGGCAAAAATTAAATCCAGTTATTATATGTGGTTGAGCAGAAATGGATCTTCCATTAAAACAATCGCTCACTTGCACGCTCGCAGCGAGAGCTTGTGCACGCCAGGCTCTGTGCTCTCTCAATTACTGCTCTCATTAAGGCTCAGGAC
This sequence comes from Oenanthe melanoleuca, assembly GCF_029582105.1. Classification (NCBI taxonomy): domain Eukaryota; kingdom Metazoa; phylum Chordata; class Aves; order Passeriformes; family Muscicapidae; genus Oenanthe; species Oenanthe melanoleuca. The sequence goes on from NC_079339.1 coordinate 58,374,971, forward strand.
AGTCATAAATACTGAATTGAAATAATTACAGCAGAACAGGTAGGGCTGAGAGACACAAATGCAATATCAGTGCTGGGAGTTTTCCAGAGAAGGACGAGATAAGGGTGGATAAACCACAGCCCTGCCCTGGGAACAGGGAATATCCTGGGCAGGGATGGAGGGTGTGCCAGGGAGGGATTCACCTGCATCCAGCAATTGCTGCCCAAATTTCTGAGCCCCTCCTGCCCCTCACCCAGTCCCAAACCAGCTCTGGACAAACCCCCCTGGCGTGGAATGGGATCGTGCACAGGACAAAGTGATGAAACACCGAACCACTTTTATTCCACGGGGACACAACCACACTTCTCCTCCCTGTGTGTCCCCACTGCCCCCCAAAACATCCTCCAAACATCCCTCCAGACCCCTCCTGCCTTCCTGGAGCCGGGCGCTCCCCAAACCCTCCCCAAAGCGCTGCTGCAGCTCGGGACATCCCAGATCCCCGGGAGCCCCATCCCGGCTCCTCCTGGGACAAAACGCAGCTTGGGGAGGGGCAAACCCATCCGCAGCCGGACGCTGTCCCCGCCTGCCACCGCCCTGTGCCGCCCCAGGGCAGGGCCGGGGGCCGAGGGCTCGCTCCTCATCCTCATCCTCATCCTCGCAGCAGCGGCGCGCTCAGGGGATGCCGAGCTGGGGCGGGTCTGTCCTGCGCCAGCCCGGGGGGCAGAACTGCGGCTCAGCAGCCGGGCTGGAGCCGCCGAGCGAGGCTTTGCGGGAGCCCAGGCTGCGGCAGACGCGGCGCACGAAGCCGCGGAACACGGAGGTGCGGAAGATGATGAACACCCAGGGGTCCACGATGGAGTTGACGGAGAGGAAGCGCAGCGCGCTCAGGTCGGCGTTCTCGTTGAAATCCGCGGCGAAGGCGCCCATGTAGGCGCGGATCTGGCAAAAAGAAAATAAATATCCAGGGTCATGGAAATAGGGGGAAATTGGGGGAGGTGTTGCTATGGTCCTGTGAGGGCAGCAAAAGAAGTTTTAAGCCCTCAGTATCGCCATCAGGATGGGTTGTGGGTTGTGGGGCTGGATCACGGATGGTAGCACAATATCAGAGCTGAAAATTCAGTCCCAGGGATCAAGATTTTTTCGTGGATGAAGGAATCATCCAAGCTTGGCAGGTGCTGCTCTGTCCCCGAGGCTGGGCACCCCACTTGTGCTGATCCAAAATTGGATCTGGCATCCCCTGGATAACACAGCAGGGATTTATCCTGACTGAATTCATCCACCACTGGGGTGGTCACAGCACCAGGACGAGCCCAGCTGTGCCAGGCTGGTGGCTGACACCTCGCAGTACCGTTCCAGAGGTGACACAGGTGACAGGAAGAGGATGTGGAGATTGTCACCAAAGGCAGTGGCAGCACCCACACACACCCCCCACCCTGATCTCGGGGTGGCACTGCCTGTGGCACCAGAGGTGATGGAAAGGTGGCACTGCAGGGTCCAGACCTGGGAATGGGGCAGAAAGGGGAAGGAAGGAAGGGCTCTCCCCTGTCTGGGGCCTTCCATCCCTGGGGAGGAAGTGAGAGGATGTCAGGGCATCATTCAGTGGGGTTCAAAGGGAGCTGGATCTACCCAGCAGCTTTGGGACATGGGGTGGGAATGGAGGGTTTTGGAGGGTCTGATAAGGGTGGGGATGGGGGTTTTGGAGGGTCTGATGGGGTAGGAATGGGGAATTATTGAAGGGTCTGATGGGGTAGGAATGGGGAATTATTGAGGGGTTTGATAGGGGAGGAATGGGGAATTATTGAGAGGTCTGATATGGGGGGAATGGGGAATTATTAAGGGGTTTGATATGGGGGGAATGGGGAATTATTGAGGGGTTTGATATGGGGGGAATGGGGAATTATTGAGGGGGTTGAGAGGGTGGGAATGAGGAATTATTGAGGGGTTTGATATGGGAGGAATGGGGAATTATTGAGGGGTTTTATATGGGGGGAATTAGGAATTATTGAGGGGTTTGATATGGGGGGAATGGGGAATTATTAAGGGGTCTGATGCAATGAACTGACACCCCCCTCCCAAGAATTAAACTCTTTGGGGACAACCTCACAGGAAGGAAGGGGTGGATTTTATTCCAGTGGAGTTAAAGCAGCAAACTGATCTCTGGGATAAGGGACACTGAGATGGGACTGAAATAATTACCTGACACCTCTGGGACAGAGTGGTGATGATGGGGGGAGTCGTTTCAGGGGGTTAAAACAATGAACTGACCCCTGGGGATGTGGAGATTGAGTTTTCCAGGGTGGGGGCAATGGAATGACCCTCCCCAGGACAGAGTGGGGTGGGGGATGCAAATATTCCAAGGAAGTTTGTGCAATAAATCAACCCCCAGGACAGGGTGGTGGGTTGTTGTGGTTGTTCCAGGAGGATTAAACAATGAATTAACTTCCCCCATCCCAGAATGGGAGTTGGGTGTTATTCCATGGGGGTTAAAACAACATTCAGATCCCTGGGATAGGGTGGGGACAAAATAATTACCTGACCCTCCCCCAGACCCTCTGACACAGAGTGGTGCTGCTGGGGGCTTATTCCATGAGAGTTAAAGGACAATCTTTAATTAAAATAAATTTATTTATTTAATTTAAATAAATTGAGGACTGGGGATGTGGTGCTTGTGTTGAGGGTAGCAACCTCCCCAAATGGGACAGTGGAGCCAGAGGGGATTTATTCCAAGGGAATTAAAGTTATAACCTGACCCTAGGAGAGGATCCTAGAGGGTGGCAGGGGTGGGTTACTCAGAGGGGACTAAAGCAATGAACCCCCCAGCACCTCCAGGAGTGGGTGGTGATTCCAGAGTTTATTCCAAGGGGCCAAAACAACCCCTGACCCCCTGGGAGTGGGTGGTGGTGATGAGGGGTTATTCCAAGAAGTTTTAAACCATGACCTGGGCCCTGTGGGCAGAGTGGGGGAGGATTTAGAAGGAGGAAAACTCTTGGTCCCTAGGAGCTGCTGGTGGTGTCAGTTTATCCCAAAATCAGTGCTCTGACTCCCCCAGGACTGAGTGGGGCTGGTGGGAGGGATATTCCAGGGCTCTTAACAACGGCCTGACCCCCATGGACGGGGTGGGGGGATTATTCCAAGGGGGCCAAATCCTCAATCCAACCTTCCTGGGTATTTGAGAGGGGCTGGGGGGATATTCCAGGGTGCTTTAACATGGACAGCGTGGGGGACTATTCCAAGGGGGCCAAATCCTCAATCCAACCTCTCTGTGAGGAGGTGGTGCTAAGAAAGGATATTTTTCCAAATGGATTAATGCAACGACCAACCCCTGGGGCATGGGGTGATGGGGATTTGAGGGGGATCAAGGCTCCCACGGCCAGGGATATTCCAGGGTGCTTTAACAACAGCCTGACCCCCACGAACAGGGTGAGTGACAATTCCAAGGGGGTCAAATCCTCCATCCAACCTCCCTGACAGAGCATGGTGCTGAGGAAAGGATACTTCCCAAGGGGTTTCAGGCAGTGACCGACCCCCAGCGAGGGGGTCCCGCACAGCATCCCCGCACCCTCCCGCAGCAGGGGGATTTTCCCGGAGGCGCGGGGGACAGCGGCGGGATTTACTCACGATGAGCGGCAGGGAGCAGACGGTGAACAGGACGGTCATGAGCCCCAGCAGGACGAGGTGGTCGAGCTCCTCCATGCGGGGGGCGGCGGCGGGGGGCGCGCCGCGGCGGGGCTGCCTGCGGGCCATGCCGTACAGGTGCCGCATGCTGCTCACGTTGCACGCCACGATGGCCAGCACCAGCAAGCCCATCAGGCTGGCGTAGAGCACGGGGAAGCCCAGCTGGCGCGGGCCACCCCCGGCCATGCGGATGAAGCACCAGGTGCCCGGGCAATACTGCATGGGAGCCCCGAAACCCAGCAGCGGCAGGGCGCAGAACAGCGCGCACAGCCCGGCCACCAGCGGCCCCAGCGTGGCTCCCAGGCGGCGGGTCAGGTGCCGCCGGTAGAAGTAGGGATGCCCCAGGGAAAGCCAGCACTCCAGAGCCATGGCCAGCAGCAGCAGGGTGGGGGCCAGCCCGAAGAAAGCCATGAGGAAGGCGAAGAGCTGGCACAGCACCCCCGGCTGCTCCTCGCCGCGGCCGCCCGGCCCCAGCTCGCTGAGGCTGCGGTTGTAGGCGTAGGCTGCCAGCACCATGGGGCTGATCAGGCACTTGCCCAGCAGGTCGGTGACAGCCAGCCCGCTGACCAGCACGTAGAACGCCGAGACCCGCGGCGGGCGGCCCCCGGGCGAGCGGGAGCGCCGCCGGTGCTGGCCCAGCAGCAGCAGCGCCAGCACGTTCCCCAGGAGCCCCGCGGCGAACAGCACCGAGCTGGGCACGGCCGACTGGCCGCTCTCGATGTGGCGGCTGCTGCGGCAGCGGTAGCCCTCGGTCTCCATCGGGATGGGCTGCGGGGGATGCCCCGCTCCGCCTCGGGATGGCCCGCGCTGCAGCAGGGTGCGATCAGTCCCGCGGCGGGATGGATGGATGGATGGATGATGGATGATGGATGATGGATGATGGATGGGATAAAAGCCCGCACCGCGCCGGGATGGATGGGATAAAAGCCCGCACCGCACTGGGGTGATGTCCCGCACCGGGATGCGATGGGACGGACGGACGGACGGACGGACGGATGGATGGATGGATCGCGCCGCGCCTGCCGGTGGCGACTGTCCTGGCGGGCCGGGTGGCCCTCGCCGCGAGAGGGGGAGGAGGGAGGAAGAGGAGGGAGGAGGAGGAGGAGGTGCAGTGCGATCGGGACTGCCCCTTCTCGCCGCCCGGCCCAGCCCGCTGCGGGGCGGGGGCGCTGCGCTGCTGCCCCGGGAGAAGCGGGGATCCCGGGAAGAGGGAGGGGAAGGGGCCGGGGGTGAGTGCTGGGGGTGAGGGTGGGGGACTCTGGGATGAGAAACTGGAGCGGAGGGAGCTGGAGCTGAGCCCCTCGGGGGTGGGAGTGCCGGAAAGGGGACGGGGCTGAGCCCCGGCGGGTTTTGCTGGGGGAGTTACGGGAGAGGAGAAGCTGAGCCCCTGGAGGGGTGACAGGGCCCAGGGCTGGGGCTGATTCCCTGGGGGTGGCACAGGACAGAAACCAAGCCGATGCAGTGGAAAATGTCCCTGCCCGCGGCAGGAGGGTGGGAACGGGATGATTTTCAGACCCCTTCCAACCCAAACAATCCTGGTATTCCATGATGTGATTCAACCTGAGCAGGTGCCACATCTAGCTGCAGCCCATCCCACAGCTGTGCCGTGTGCTGCTGACCCCCCAGCCCCTGGCACTGCTCCTCTGTCCCACCGGGAAACTCCGGGAGAAGCCCCCGGAGCTTCTTCCAGGAAAAGCAGTTCCGACCGCAGCAACACGGCTGCAAAACACACACAGCGCCTCGCAGGATGCATGTGATGATGAATAAGCCTGAAACCGTGCCTGTCTGCTTTCAAACCGCTTTTTGCTGCTCTGGGTGAGTGTACACGAAGCGCAGGGAAGTATCAAGATGACAGCAGGGGTGGGAAAAGGATGTTTAAGGGGCCAGACGTCAGCATGGCAGGTTTAGTGATGAGCTGCGGTTCTTCTAGCTGGTGATTCCTGCAGCAGCGAGGGCAGGGACTGTCTGTGGCAGCGCAAGCGAAAGTCCCAGGGCTGGAAGAAATCAAGATAAAACTCGTTGCAGCTCAGCTCTCACCCACGGTTGGTGTTGAAGTGCTGCCCTCGTTAGGGCTGAGTGCGAACCCAGAGGTTGTTTCCGGCCTGGGGCCCCGGGGGAGAGGAAATTCAGCCTGCCCGGGAAGCAATCCGAGTGAAACCATCCGAAATAGCTCCTGGGAACACCCACTGCCTTCCCCAGCTGACCCTGCACCCCGGTCCCACCGGCTGCTGGGAATTCCAGCAGCAGGGAATAGGGGGAAGGCAGATGTGGTGGGATCCTTCAGGTTTTCCCCAGGATGAAGGTTGGGAAGGAGAGCCCAGCACCTCTGGAGAGATGATTTACCAGGAGCACAATGCCTGTCCTGATCCCTGGAGGGATTGGTTCCAGCCCTGCTGTGATGCTGCAAATGCCAGGGAGGAGGGCCTGGCACAGAGCAGCTGTGGCTGCCCCAGGATCCCTGGCAGTGTCCAAGGCCAGGCTGGATGGGGCTTGGAGCAGCCTGGGACAGTGGAAGGGGGTTGGAACTGGGTGGACTTTGGAATCCCTTCCAACCCAAACCGTTCTGGGATGGGCTGAGCCGTGACCCCACACACTCCCACATCTGCTCTGATGGGGAAGAGTCTGGAGTTCTGGGCTGCTCCCCCACCCCTGGAAAGTCCCTTCACAGCCACCAGAAGGTCAAATTCGGTGGCACTTCAATTCTTGGCAAGAGGAGGAGGAAGAACTGGGACAAAACCCAGCCCCTTCTGGATCTGGGTGCTGCCCCCGCTTGCACCAGCCGTGGCTGGAAACCCCAAAGGACCTGGGGATGCTGCTGCTCCTGACCCTGCACTGCCCGGTGGGGAAAGCCTGGGGTGGAGAAGGGACTTTTTGGGGTGCTCTGATGCCCCGGGAGCAGGCACAGGAGGTGCCCACCCCGTGCAGATGTGGGGGTGTCAGAGCAGGTGGGCAGGGGGATGATTTCACCTGGCCCAGATTCCCTCACCTGCTGCTGGAGGATCTGATGCTGAGGATGGCAAAACACAGTATTTATACTATAAATACTGTGTGTATATATATATATATATATATATTTAGAGAGAGAGTATATATATATATATATATATATATATATATATATATACTTTATATAGTATAATATATATATATAGTGTATACATACATATATATACATATATAGTCTGTGTGTATATATATTTATATATATATATATATATATACACACACTATATATACATCTATAGTATGTATACTATAGATATATATATATATATATTCTCTGTGGAGAGGGATGGATCCCTCACTCCAGGCTCAGGGCTGGGATTCGTTCCCGGTGTCCAGCCGGGAATGTTACCGCAGACTCATCTCCCTCCTCCCTCTCTGCTGGGAGAGAACCCGGCGTGGGCAGCCAGGTTGCATCAAACCCCCATTTAGCTCTTCTCTGCGTTCATTTGCATAAATTGCAGCTATTAGGGGAGGGGAAAATAATCTGGAGAAAGTCTCATCACCGCGGGTGACGAATCTCTCCCGTTCGTCACGCTTCCGACGTGACCCTCTTCTGGCTGGTCACATTCCTGGTGGAGAGGTGGGGAAAAAAACCGGAATAGAAACAACCCCAAGCGGAAGAAAAAGCAGCCACAAAACCCAGAGACAAATGAGGAGCTGGAAAAACTTGAGGCATTCACAAAGAATTTTAGTTGGGTTTGTTGGTTTTTTTTTTTCCCCCCAAAACTTTTGTTGACTCCCGACGGCTTCCCTTGCCAGATTTTGGTGAGGAGTGCCGGCTCTACTGCTGTGCCAGGTTTTTTCCAAGCCTGGCTTTTCCCAAAGAGCCGCTGCTGCCCAGAGGAGCCGTGCCCGCCTGCTCTTTGTCAGGGATTTTCTTCCTCCAGCTCAGCGCTGCCTTTGGAAGTGTTTATCCCGGTGTCTGGATACCCTAATTTAGAGCCTGCAAGCCGAGGAGGGTTTTGGAGGGATGCGCTGGCCGGGAACTGAGGTTTTGGCAGCTCCTGCTGGATATTCCCGTGAGGAACAAACCAGGCTGGAGAGTCGTGCGGGGAAAAGGGAAAAGCCTCTTCCTTGGATCTCCTCTGCTGCTGCTTCCAGACTCTCTCCCTTTGCTGGGGACCCTGATCCTGGGGCAGAGCGGTGCCCTCCCCACCCCGGGCTCCTTCCCCAGCTCTGGCTTCCCCAGACTAAACAGGATTTCAGCCGTTCCCTCTTTGCAGGCGGCGGGATTTGGGGATTCACAGCTCCCTGCGGTGCCAAAAGGATGCGCTGAGAGCCTGGGGAGGCACCAGGGCTCGGAGCACAAGGATGGGGAACCCTCGGGTTGGGGATACCCGGGGTTTTCCTCCCTTAGAAAAGTGTTTTGTTGGTTTCTTTCCTTCTTTCTTTCTTTCTTTCTTTCTTTCTTTCTTTCTTTCTTTCTTTCTTTCTTTCTTTCTTTCTTTCTTTCTTTCTTTCTTTCTTTCTTTCTTTCTTTCTTTCTTTCTTTCTTCTTTCTTTTTTGTTAGGGTTTTTTTGTTTTGTTTTTTTTGGGGTTTTTTTGGTTGTTGTTGTTGTTTGTTTTTTTGTTCTGTTGGTGGTGGTTTTTTTGTTTGTTTGTTTGGGTTTTTTTTTTTTTTTTTTTTTTTTTTTTGTTTCCTGGGAAGATGCACCGAGCATCTTAAACACGCCCAAACCCCCCCCGATTTAAATAAATGGAGACAGGGCTGCTCTCCGTGTCTCCCCATCCTGACTGGGACATTGTCACCAGCAGAGGGAAGTTTTGGTGCGCGGTCCCTCCGCTTTGGGAAGACAACAAACCCGCTCTGAGTCACCGGCTGCAATCCCTCCGATTGTTTCCAGCTGCAGGCTCGTCCCGGGGGGACAAAAAAAAAAAAAAAAAAAGAAAGAAAGAAAAAAAAAATACAAAAAGCCCTGGGAAGTTGGGAATTGTGCCGACAGCCGCGGGCTCGTCCCGTGGGGGGTCCCAGGGATGCAGCCACCTCCTCCTGCCGTGTTTCCAGCACCGCATCCTGCCAGGGGAAGGAAAACCAGGGGAAAGAAAAGCAGGAGAAGGAAAAGCAGGGGAAATAAAAGCAGCCCCGCGGTGGAGGGAGTTGGGCAGGAAGGGGGCGATGGAGCAACGCCTCGGAGTTGCACAAGGCCAGCTCGGGCAGGGTTTGTCCCGGCCGTGGGATGACCGGAAAGAGCAGGGAAAGTGGTTTTTGGAGTTTCCAGCACAACAAGGGCGAGTCCCGGGGAGGCTGCAGCAGGCGGGGCTGGGGCGCAGGGAGGGAAGGAGGGGTTGGGATCAGGGTGGGAGTGGGGAGGGAGAGCAGGGAGGGGTCACCCGTGGGGTGGGGAGGGTGAGCGGGGAGAGAGGGATGGAGGGAGACAGGGAAGGGAAAAGGAAAACACCTGTCCGAGCCTGGTGTGCGTGTCGGGCTGGGCGGGCGCAGCCCTGCGTGTCTGCGGGGGGCGGAGGGGTTTGTGCCCGAGCAGGGAGCGCAGGGGTGTGGGGGGCACAGCGAGGGGTCCCGCCGGGGGTGGGGGGCTGTCGGGGTGTGTGTGTGAGTGTGTGTGTCTGTGTGTGTCTGTGTGTGTCTGTGTGTGTGTGTGTGTCTGTGTGTGTGTCTGTGTGTGTCTGTGTGTGTCTGTGTGTGTCTGTGTGTGTGTGTGTGTCTGTCTGTCTGTGTGTGTGTCTGTGTGTGTGTCTGTGTGTGTGTCTGTGTGTGTCTGTGTCTGTGTGTCTGTGTCTGTGTGTTTGTCTGTGTGTGTGTCTGTGTGTGTCTGTGTGTGTCTGTGTGTGTGTCTGTGTGTGTGTCTGTGTGTCTGTGTCTGTGTGTGTGTCTGTGTGTCTGTGTCTGTGTGTGTCTGTGTCTGTGTCTGTGTGTGTGTCTGTGTGTGTGTGTGTCTGTGTCTGTGTGTGTCTGTGTGTGTGTGTCTGTGTCTGTGTGTGTGTGTGTGTGTCTGTGTGTGTGTGTGTGTGTGTCTGTGTGTGTGTCTGTGTGTGTGTGTGTCTGTGTGTGTGTGTGTGTGTCTGTGTCTGTGTGTGTGTCTGTGTGTGTGTGTGTCTGTGTGTGTGTGTGTCTGTGTCTGTGTGTGTCTGTGTGTGTGTGTGTGTGTCTGTGTGTCTGTGTGTGTGTCTGTGTGTCTGTGTGTGTGTGTCTGTGTGTGTGTGTGTGTCTGTGTGTCTGTCTGTGTGTCTGTGTGTGTGTCTGTGTGTGTGTCTGTGTGTGTGTGTCTGTGTGTGTGTCTGTGTGTGTGTGTGTCTGTGTGTGTCTGTGTGTGTCTGTGTGTCTGTGTGTGTGTCTGTGTGTGTGTGTGTCTGTGTGTGTGTGTGTGTGTCTGTGTGTCTGTGTGTCTGTGTGTCTGTGTGTCCATCGGTGCGCGCTGCGCGTCCCCGTGCGGGCGGCAGGCGGCGGCAGCGACCGGGATTACATGGATCACCGGGATCACCGGGATCACCGGGATCACCAGGATTACAGGGATTACAGGGATCACCGAGACCGGCCCCGCTCCTTCTCCTCCCCTCCATCCCGGTGAGCATCCCGGAGCTGCCCAGCGCTACCCGCCCGAGGCCACCGAAAGCAGAAGGACGTGGAGCTGCGGGAGCGAGTCCGGAGGAAATGCTCCAAAAGCTGGAGCTGCTCTGGAGCCAGGCTGGGAGAGCTGGGGGTGCTCACCTGGAGAGGAGAAGGCTCCAGGGAGAGCTCAGAGCCCCTTGCAGAGCCTGAAGGGGTTCCAGGAGAGCTGGAGAGGGACTGGGGACAAGGGATGGAGGGACAGACACAGGGAATGGGACACTGCTAGAGGGCAGGGATGGATGGGATAGTGGGAATTGAGAATTCCTGATGTGAGGGTGGGGAGGCCCTGGCACAGGGTGCCCAGAGCAGCTGTGGCTGCCCCTGGATCCCTGGCAGTGTCCAAGGCCAGGCTGGACAGGGCTTGGAGCAGCCTGGGACAGTGGAAGGTGTCCCTGCCCATGGCTGGAGGTGGAATGGGATGATTCTTAAGGTCTCTTCCAACTCAAATTCATTCTTTCTTCTCTCCATCCCTTTTTCCTCCCCATCTCTTTTTTCCTTCCTTCACGAGCAGCCTGCACTTCCTTGGCGAAAAAATCCCCAAAAGATTTTAATCTCAGTCCAAGGGGAGAGGAATCCCGAACTAAAAAAACAAAATCTCAGGAAACATGACAATAATTAAATTCAAACGGGCTGGCTGATTGCTTTAGGCATGGAAAGGTTGTGAACCCCCCATGTGAGGACTCCCACCCCTCTGAGTGTCCGTGTGTCCGTGGAGCTGCCCTGCGGACACACAGCCTGTCCCGAGGAACGGGCTGGGCGGGGCAGGCAGCTCCCAAATGTGCTGCCCATGTGTCCCGCTATTTCCCATTGAATTTCCAGCCACCCCGAGCCCTTCTGTCCCCATTTAGCCGCCTCGCTCAGCCCTAAAATCCCTTTTAGCCTCCAACGCCGCCGGGGCTGCATCCGTCTTCAATTTAAAGAACAAATCCTCCCGCCTGCAGGCGGAGCGGGTCCTGCCGGGCTGGGTGACCTCGGTTTTGGTCACAGCGGCTGCAGGGGACACGTGTCGGGGGGGAATAACCTCTTCACCCAGCCCCGAGAGGCTCGGCGGGACAAAGGCTGCCGGAGCCAGGGAAATGCGGCCGGGAGAGGATTTGCTGGAGAAGCTGTCAGGGGCAGACAAAGGCAGGAAGCAGATAAATGCAGGGAACGGGGCTAATTGCTGGGATTAGTCACCCCCCGAGCCCTCGGGGGCTGCAGGGGTCAGGGCTGGAGGCCCCAGGTCAGGCGAGGAGACATGAGTTGGAAAGAGGATTTGAGGGATGCTTGGGTTTGTTAGAGCCGTGGGAAGGGCTGGATCCCACCTCTGATGCTGCTCCCAGGGCAGGCCAGGGGATCCCAGCTTCCCCAGGAGCTGCTCTCGGTGAAACAAGATGGGATTTAAGGTCCTTTCCAACCCAAACCATTCTGGGATTCCCTGTCCACTTCCAGCTGGGGAGGAGCTGGGCAGATTCCAGGGGCACCTAATCCATGCAGCAAACAAAGCCTAATTTGTCAGCCTAATTCTGCAGCAAACTCTTGATTCTGGGTATAAACACCCAAGGAAGGGTCTCAAAGCTGCAGCAGCTCAGCCCAGCAGGTGTTGGGGTCAGAGCCCAGGGATGGGGCAGGAGCAGACCTGTGCTTGGGTTTTAGGTTGGATGTCAGGGAAAGGCTCTTCCCCCAGAGGGTGCCCAGGGAATGGTGACATTCCCGAGGCTGCCAGAGCTCCAGCAGTGTTTGGACACCAGGGATGTGCAGGGTGGGAATTTTGGGGTGTCTGAGCAGGGCCAGGAGCTGCACTGGCTGATCCCTGAGTCCCTCCTGGCTCAGGGCACTCTGTGATTCCACTCTGTGCTCTGTGAGTGATGGGGACAGGCAGTGTGTGCGCCGTGCCCTGTGCTGTGGGGACAAACACCAGACTCCTTGGAAACAGCGCTGGGCTGATTTTCTGATTTTATCTCTGCTGTGAACCCGCTCCCTCCTGACGGATGCTCCAGCACAAACCCATCCAGGCTGCTCTGCCTGCAGATGCAATCCCCTCTGCCAGGGAATTTGCTGGAGCCTGGACCAAATAAGGAGCTGGTGGCTAATCTTGGGGAGCAGGAATCAGTCAGTGTCAGGCTCAGCTCCGTGCTGGGGGCTCACAGGGCTCCTCACGCTCATCCGGCAGCTGCTGGAGTAAAAACAGCTTTGCAGCAATATTTAGAGAGAGGAAGGAAGGAAGGAAGGAGAGCCCCAAAGATTAAAAAAAAAAAAAAAAGTTTTCTTTACCTTTATGTCTTAAAATACATTGTAGAACCTGCAGCATTTCTTTGGGCTGGGGCTCAGATGTCTCAGAAAGTTTTTCCATGTGGGAGCAGAGTTTTCATCCTGTGAGTCTTCAACTCCCTGGGGTGCTGGGAGATCTGAGCTCCACTTTCCAGCAGCCTAATCCTGGAATCCCAGAATGGTTTGGGTTGGAAGGGACCTTGAATCTCATCCCATTCCAGACACCTTCCACTAGACCTGGTTGCTCCAAGCCTCATCCAACTTGGTTTTCCTCCTCTCCATACACTGAAACCTTTTCCTAAATTTCTCTCCAGCCAAGTTGCCCAGGGTGAAGAAACCCTCACTTTATAAAAATCTTGTTTGTCCATGCACCCCGTGGTGTTCTGGACCCCATAATTCCAACTCTCCCACAACACCTGTGATGCCCTGAGCAGAAAGATCTGTGCTGGGTTAGAGTTGGAGGGTGGGAAATCACCTGCAGCAAGGGTGGCTGTCCTTGAGGATGCACCTCAGCAAGTCCTGGATCCATGGGGAAGTGTGTCCATCCCTGGGGAAGTGAAGTGTGTCCATCCCTGGATCCGTGGGAATTGTGTCCCTGCAGTGGGCCAGGGTGAGGAGATGCTGAGTCATGAGGCAAAGCTGAGTCAAGGAATTGAGAGCAAAATTAATGAGAAGTGTTCCCAAAAATGGAGATGTGGAGAGCTGGGTGCTCCTGCTGTCAGCTGTCTCTGGATGCTCCCAGGAAAAGAAACAGCCCCAGGGAAGGCAGGGAGATGGAGCCAGCAGGAGAAATCCCTGAGGATGGCCTGAAGGGATGCAGAGCCACCCCTCAGGAGGGGCACAGCCACCCAGAGGGTCCCAGAGCTCACTCAGAGCTGGTTCCTGCTGCTGGAGAGCTGGGCTGGGGGCTCTCAGGTGGCTCCTGAGGGTTGAGCTCAAACCCAGAACTGTGCTCACCTCCCTGGGCCAGGGGTCTGGTTTAATTGTCTGTTTAATTCTGTCTGGCTTTACAGAGCCTCAGAAATGCTGCTGTCACGTTTGGCTGGTATTATCCAGCAGATTCCAGCTATTAAGGATGGAGGAAATTTCTTTCTATCATTGCATGAAAGGAGGGAGCAACCAGCTGGGGATCAGGCTCTGCTCCCAGGGAACAAGGGACAGCAAAGAGGAAACAGCCTCAAATTGTGCCAGGGGAGGTTTAGATTGGATATCGAGAAAAATTCTTCACAAAAATGCTTGTCCAGCCCTAGCACAGCTGCCCAAAGCAGTGGTGGGGTCTCCATCCCTGGAGGGATTTAAAAACCATGTGGATGTAGCACTTGGGGACAGGGGGCAGTGGCCTTGGCAGTGCTGGGGAAGGTTGGACTCGATCTTAGAGGGATTTTTCCAACCTAAACAATTCCATGATTCTGTGAGGAGGGTCCCCAGAGACATCTCTATTCCTTAGGACTGAGGCCAGAGCAGTTTCTGGTGCTGATCCAGGGAGCTCAGGGGTGCAGAGCCCTTTCCTGCAGCAACCACAGGATGCTCAAGGCACATCCAGGCTTTGTGGCCCTTGCTGCCAAACCTCCTGACCTTGAACAGGGCTGGTTTCTGATATCCAAGGGGAGAAATTCTCCCAGGGCTTTATGACAGTGACCCACTAACCCAGCTGGCAATGGGTTATGCTGAGTGAGCCCGTGCCAGCACTGCCTGAATCCTGCCCTGCAAACATCCCAAACAGCCCTGGTGCATCCTGTGAGCCTGTGCTGAGCTCTGCAGCCCCAGGCACGCTCCCACCCCCTGGAACCACACTTCCTTTCTGCCTGCCCCAGGAGAGCTGCTGGTTTCCTGCTGCTGCCCTTATCTCTGCAGGGGCTCAGCAATTCCAGCACTGCCAGGCTTGGGGGAGAGGCTGCCAGGATTTCCTGCCTCAGCAGCCTCTGAGCCAGGGATTCCTCTGCTTTTCCTGCAGCCCAGGGGAAGGTGAGCCTTCAGCAGGACAGGGAGGTGCTGGCCCCCCTGCTAGCCACATCTGGCAGAGTGGGACCAGTGGTTTGTCCTGCTTTTCCCAGTTTGGCACAGGGAGTGTCTGCTGGGTGGGGACAGATCCATCCTCAGCCCCATCCCAGATCTTCCCCCACTCCCATAATGTCAGCACATCTGTTTCTGCCCAAAATGCCTCCCAGGAAATGGCTCTGGATTGTTTCCATGCCCAAGCTGAGAGAAGGGATGAACCCTGCAGCCAGAGGCACATGGAAGTGATTACAGGGATCACCACCACCCTTCCCAGCACAGGGTGTGGGCGAGCACAGCCTGTCCCATCCCCATCTTCATTCTCACCCTCATTCCCAGCCCCATCCTCATCCCTATCCCTGTCCCTATACCCAATCCCATCTACATCCCAAGACCTATTCCTATGACCATCCACATCCCCATCCTTGCCCCCTTGTTCCTCATCCTTCCCCATCCTCATCACTATATCCATCCTCATCTTTGTCTCCATCTTTATCCCTGTTCCCACACCCTCCCTGTTCCTATACCCATCCCCATCCCTGTCCCATCCCAATGTCCACCCTCATTCTCATCTCCTCATCCCTGACCCCATCCACATCACAGTCCCCATCCTTATCCTCATCCTCTTCCTCATCCCTATCCCATTCCCTGTTCCCATCCCCACTAAAGCTCCCAGCTTCTCCCAAAGCCACAGGGATGCCCATGCCAGCAGGTCTCTGCTGCCAAGGCCAGGACAGGACTCCAGCTCTTCCCAGTTGCTATTTTTTTTAACTGACTGGTGCCAGTTTGGCTCAGGGAGAGGGGAAAATGCACTTTTTAGCATCCTAAAGACTGCAAGAGACCTGGCAGCTCCTCCTTCCTGGTCCAAGGATTCTCAGGGCCATGGCTTGGATTTTCAATAGTCCCCAAAGATCTCATGGAGCAGCAAGGCTTTCCTCCCTTTCCCTCCCCCACTCCCTGCCCCCTCTGCCCATTGCCACCTCTGAGGTGTCACCAATTGCCACCATTCCCCATGGGAGTGACATCCAGCTGGGATCTCACCAGGCAGAGGAGCTGCTGGCCCCCTGCAGCTCCCAATTTCCCTGGAGAGCCATGGAGGTGTTGGAGCTTCAAAGAAAAGCCACATTTTGGCACATTTGGGAGGCTCCTCAAAGGCTGCAGATCGTGTCCAGCTGGCCTGGGCCCCACTCAAAGTCCTAATGGTTTTCCATGGCCAGGCAACGACTCCTTCCAGGGGCTGGAGCCAGCCAGCTGCTGCAGCCAAGGGCCAGAGGCTTCTCCAGATGTGGCCTGGCAGTGACACTCCCTGGAACAGCCAGACTTCCAAACCAGCTCAGTCCCAGCACCAGCAGGAACTGCTTTCCAGGCTGAGCAGGGTGCAGGGGATTGCACAGGATGGAGGGGACAGTGACAAATCCCTGTCACTGCAACAGACAGGGATGGAGAGTGTCCAGCTGCTCCCCATGTGAGGATTCCTGTTGGGAATGCCATGAATGTATCCCTGATTATTTTCTCTCGACAGCCTGCAGTGGTTTGACACTTCCCTCCTTGTTATCTGGCATTCTGTGCATGGCTGTGCCTCGGACAGATGCAGTCTCCGGGCCAGGGAAGGGGGAAACACTGCAGGAAGCAGGAGCAGAGCTCTTGGCTGCTCCCAGCCCGGATTTCCAGGGAGTGCAGCTGCCAAGATTTGAGCTCTTCCTCCCCTCCACCACTGTGGTGCTCCCAGCCCGACCCCCCGGCCCAAAAGCAAACCCTCCTGGGTCCATCGGCCTCCCTGCAGGGAGATGATGGATGGTGGGACACAGAAAGGATAAACAGCGCTGACCCCGCGCTGGGGGGCCGCTCGCTGAGCGCCTGCCAGGCGAGCTGCACCACACATTTTGGCCGGGGCTGCCCCTGTCCTCCCCCCCTCGGATGAGGAGTCACGTTTCTTCCCGGCTCAAGGGAGCGGGATCCGAGGGAGCGAGCGGGGAGCGGCCAGAGCCTCCCGCCCACGCCGCGACCCCGGCCCCGACCCCGGCTGGACACGGGCCCGGCCCCGGGGGCGGCGCGGAGATGGGGGGGTGCGGGGCTATGGGCGGGAATGCGGGGGGGGAAATGCGGGGTTCCAGGGAAAATGCGGGGCTCCAGGAGGGAATGCGCGGGGAAAATGCGGGGCACAGAGAGGGGATGCGGGGCTCCAGGGAGGATGCGGGGCTCTGGGGGGTGATGACAGGCTCCGGGGGGGGATGCGGGGCTCCGGGGGGATGCGGAGCTCCGGGGGGATGCGGGGGGGAAATGCGGGGCACAGAGGGGATGCGGGGCTCCGGGAGGATGCTGAACTTCGGGGAAAATGCGGGGCTCCGGGGGGATGCGGGGCGCGGGGGGATACGGAGCTCCGGGGGGATGCTGAACTTCGGGGAAAATGCGGGGCTCCGGGGGGATGCGGGGCTCCGGGGAAAATGCGGGGCTCCGGGAGAATGCGGGGGGGAAAATGCGGGGCTCCAGGGAAAATGCGGTGCACGGAGAGGGAATCCCACTCTTCTTCCCGCTATGGTACCCGCTCCCCCCGAGATGCCGGTACCGGCCCGGGGGATGCGCGGGGATACGGAATGGGGGGGGAAGCTTCTACCCTGGATGGATTTTGGGTAAAAGCTGATTGGCCCAGGACGGGGACGGCCGCTGCTTGGCCCCGCCCCTCGGGCTACTCCCTGTCCCGCCCCGCGGGGCCGGGGTCGCCCCGTCCGGTCCGTGCGGCTCCGCTGGGCTCCGCTGGGCTCCGCTGCTCCGCTCGGCTGCTCCCGGTCCCGCCGGGTTCCCGTGGCCGGTGTGGGGATGCGGGCGGTGCTGGCGGTGCTGGCGGCGCTGCTGGCGGTGGGGACAGCCCTGTCCCGCCCGGGGCTGCTCCCGCACGGCCCGGCCCGCGGCGATGCCCGGCTCCGGCCCGGGGATGACGAGAGCTCTCCGGGGCTGCTGCTCCGCAGCGCCCTGCGCCTCTACGGCCGCTCCGCCCGCCGCCTCTACGTGAGTCCCGGCCCCATCCCCGCTGCCCTCTCCTTCCCTGCCCTCCTCCCCCCGGCCCCGCTTCCTCCTCTCCATCATCTCCCTCTCTCCCTCCATCTTCGCTCCGACCATCTCTCCACCCTCCGTCCCTCCCTTCCAGCCCTGTCTCTCTCTATCTCCCCACTCTGCTTCCCTCCATCCCTCTGCCCCACCATCCCTTCTCCTTCTGGCTTTTCACCCTTCCGTCTTTCCATCGTTCCTCCCCCTCACCCCCTTCCTCCCCTGCCTTTACACCCCCTCCTCCTCCTCCTCCTCGTCCTGCCGCCACTGCCCGTCCATGCGCACCCACCGCACGTGTTTTTCTCCATCCATCCATCCATCCATCCATCCATCCATCCATCCATCCATCCGTCCGTCCGTCCCGCGGTGTCCTGCCCGCTGTCCCCGGCTGCGGAGGAACAAGAGTGCTTTCTGCTCCGCAGCTGTTCCCCGCCCGCAGCGGCTGCAGCTGGGATGGCCCCTGAGCCGCAGCTCCCTGGGGGATGGAGGAGCCCGAGGTCTTTGTTTTCTGCCCGGCCGGATGGGGCCACGCGGCCCCGGGGCTCTCAGTGCCCCGAGGAGGGGGGGACAGGGCAAGGGGACAGCAGTGGTGGCACCTCCGCAGCTCCTGAGCGCCCTGCACCGCTCTCCCTGCAGGTGGGGACCAACGGGGTCATCTCCACCCAGGATTTCCCCAGGGAGACCCAGTACGTGGATGACGATTTCCCCACAGACTTCCCCGTCATTGCCCCCTTCCTGGCCGACCTGGACACCTCGGGGGACAGAGGGAACATCTACTACCGGCAGGATGGCTCTCAGGACGTGCTGGAGCAGGCTGTGGGATACATCCAGGCTGGCTTTCCCCGCTCTGCCGGCGCCTTCGTGCCCACCAATGCCTTCATTGCCACCTGGGAGGACGTGGGTGCCTACCAGGAGCTCTCCCAGGACACCCAGCCCTCCACAAAGGTGAGGCTGAGGGGCTGAGCTTGGATACCTGTCCTGAGTGTCATGGGAGGATGAGTTTTTCTGCTGTGGTACCCAAAATGTTGAGTTTTTTTCTTCCTGAGCAGCTGGAGGGTGGCTCCATCCATCCATCCTTGGGTGAGCACCAGGAGGAACATGGAGCTGTCCCCCTCTGCTCAGAGCTGTTGGCCAGAGGAGGTTTAGAGGTTGCCTTCATGGCTGGAGGTGCTTGAACAAGGACATGGAGTGTCAGGATGGCTTCACATTGCTTGGATCAGATGTTAGGATGTGAGGGTGGGCAGGCCCTGGCACAGGGTGCCCAGAGAAGCTGTGGCTGCCCCTGGATCCCTGGAAGTGTCCAAGGTTGGACAGGGCTTGGAGCAGCCTGGGACAGTGGAATGTGTCCCATGGGAGTGGAATGAGATGAGTTTTAAGATCCCCTCAACCCAAACCATCCCACGATTCTGACTCTTTTCAGACAAAGCTTTCCAGTGCTGGTAGCTCTGGCTTTGCAGGGCAGGGGGCAGCTGGGGGAGGCCCTGGTTTAGGTCACCCATTGTCCTCCTGACCTTTACTGGTGGCTCAGGGCTGGCCCTTCCTTTTGGCCCTGTCCTGACCACACTGGTGAGGAACCAGCTCTGGAATTTCCACTGTGGGCTGATTTTTTGGAAAACAAGCTCGTAGGTGGTTTGCCAGGTCAGGGGGGTGAGCTGTGCTCTCCACCCACGGGGCTGATAAGGTTCCTGTCCCCAAAAACACCGAGCCATGAGCTGTCACATCAGGCTGACAGTGACACTGACAGTGCATGGACTCACTGAATAGGATGAGCTGCACCAGGAAATCTCTGGTGACAGCTACCCAGAGCTGGGGGATGGCTGAGGGGCTGTCACCCAAAGCCCAGCAGCAGCCACCAGGTCCCCAAGGGCCACCAGGAGCCATCCCCCCACTCCAGGGCCCTTCAGGAGGGAAGCCAAGCAAGGCAAGAAGCTGAGGTTTGGAAGGAGACAAGGCACATTTTTTCCTCTCATTTAAAAGTTGGGAAAACAGCTGAAGAGATGCCATCAGGGGCCTCACAGTGACCTCGAAAGAGCAGCCTCCTCTTCTATTCTCTTCCCCTGTTGTGTTTTTTTTTTTTTCCCCTCTGAGAAGTTTGGATCAGGCTTTAAAATGAAACTGGTATCGTTTGGAAATGGGGAGCTCCAGGGAAAGCTCCTGAAATGCAGCTTGTGCCTGTGCTTAGCTGAGCTCCCCCTTCACCAAAACTGCTAAAAAACTCCCCAAACATCACTTTTATTTTTTTTTTCTTTTTCTTTTTTTTTCCCCTGACCAAATGTGTTTATGGAAACGCTGCCCTCCTGCTGCTCAGAACCAGGATTGACTCCAAAGCCTTTCCCCCTGCCCTGGAAAGTCACAGCTAATCCCTTTGGAGCCCCAAAAGTAGTAAACAGGGTTAAGATGGGGATCAGAGGATCCCCAGACCCCCTCTTCGGGTCCTGCTGGGGCGGGAGGTGTGGCAGTGTCCCCCCAGCTCCTTGGGACACGCTCCTGGTCCCTGCAGTGACATTTTCCCGGGCTGCAGAACGGGACCAGGCTGAGCCTGCTCATGCAGGAGCCGAACTTGCCCTTTTGGGCTGGAATTTGCCCTTTGCAGCGCTTTGCTGGGGGCTGCCCCCCTCCTTCCCTCCATCCCCCCGTGCCAGCGCATCGGTGTCACCCGGCGTGTCCCCCCCGGCAGAACGAGCCCTGCAGCTGCTGCGTGGGGGAGGAATCCAGCCCCGGGGGCAGGGGGTGACTCCACCCCCCCTCCGGCTTTTTTGGCCGCCTTTTCGGGGTCTCTGAATGCCCCGAGTGTGTGCGACAAGCACAACAAGGCTCTTTATATCCCGCGGGGCTGCCAGGAAATCCAGCCGTGCTCCGGGGGCCCTGCGCCCCAAAATCGGGGAATGGGGGTGGAGGGGGGGCAGCCCCCAGCCTCCCTCCCGCTGCTGTGGGGGTGAAATTGAGAGTTTGATCATTTTTCCAGCTCGGTGGGCAGCACTCGGAGCTGTGTCCCGGGGGAGCAGGGGCTGTGTGGGGCTGGGCTCTCCCTGTCCGCGGGTTGTGGCCGTGGTGCTGCTGCCTGGCACAGCCCCAAGGCTCGCAGGGCTGGCAGGGCAGGCAGCCAGCCTGCCTATAGCGGGATGTATGGGAAGCTGGGAGTGTTTTTTCCGGAGGAAACCGAGCTAAAATTGTTCTCAGGGACGAGCGGGGGGTGCGGGTTTTCCTCTGGAGCAGGGGGGTGTCAGTGGGGGACAGGAGTGAGGGGCTCCCAGTGCGGGGGTTGCACGGCCAGGGATGCTCTGGGGACAGCCTGGCATGAGGGAGTGGCCTGGCTGTGCCATGGGGCCCGAGGAGGATGCTGAGCATCTTCCCAGGGTGTGGCACTTGGGGATGAGAGGCTCCTGCTCTTCCCCAGGCTGATCCTGGAATGGTTTGGGTTGGAAGAGACCTTAAAGAACATCCAGTCCCACCCCTTGCCATGGGCAGGGACACCTTCCACTGTTCCACACTGCTCCAATTGTCCAACCTGGACAATTCCAGGGATCCAGGGACAGCCACAGCTTCTCTAGGAATTCCATCCCAGCCCCTCCCCACCCTCCCAGCCAGGAATTCTTTCCCAATATCCCATCCATCCCTGCCCTCTGGCAGTGAAGCCATTCCCTGTGTCTGTCCCTCCATCCCTTGTCCCCAGTCCCTCTCCAGCTCTCCTGGGGCCCCTTCAGGCTCTGGAAGGGGCTCTGAGCTCTCCCTGGATCCTTCTCCTCTCCAGGTGAGCACCCCCAGCTCTCCCAGCCTGGCTCCATGGAGGAGCTCTCTGTTGCAGGGCCCTTTTGGGGTGTTTGCATGCCCTGTGGTGTGTGTGGGGCTGCCTCTCACATCCCTGTCCCCTTCCTTCACTCTGCTGTGCTCCTGCCCCTCCATCCCATCCACGTGTGCCACTCTCCCTTTGGCAGCTCAACACCTTCCAGGCAGTCATAGCCTACAACGACGAGGACACCTACGCCATCTTCCTCTACCCCAGTGGTGGTCTCCAGTTCCTGGGGACACGACCCAAGGAGTCCTACAACGTCCAGCTGGAGCTGCCAGCCAGGGTGGGCTTCAGCTGGGGGGACGGTGATGACCCCAAGAGGGACGGGCTGTTCCACAGCCTGGCCAGCAGCGAGCAGGCTCTGAGGAGCCTGGAGAGGTGAGTGGCACCTGGGGGCTGTGGGTGTGGGCAGGGGCAGCAGGGTCACCTTCTGCCATCCCTGCAACCTTTTAGAGCCTGAAAAATTTGGGGAGTGAGCTGGAGGTGCTGGGCTGCATCAGGAGCTCAGCTCCACATGCACAGGAGCTGTTTTGGGTCCTGGAGGGGTGGTGCCACCTTTGGGTGGCATGGCTGTGATGATTTTTGTGTGTGCTGTGTCCACAGGGAGAGCAACACGGGAATTCCTGGCGTGTGGGTTTTCCACGTGGGCAGCGCCGAGCAGGTGGAGCCGGGGGGTGGCGAGGGAGCTGCTCCTGCTGTGCCTCACCCCAACCCTGGCACTGCCAGCTACCCCCACACACCCATGGCCCAGCGTCCCAGCCACGCGTCCCACAGCCCCGTGCTCCTGGGCTTTGTCCCAGGAGGGAGGAGGGACAGTGGCACCCTGCAGAGCCACTCTGCCAACCCCTCCTCCTACAGCTCCGGCCACCACGGCGTGGGCGTGGAGGAGGACGTGCATTTCAACCCTGATGGTGAGTGACCACAGCCCCTGCCATGACCCAGAGGGGACAATGACCCCAGGGTGATGGCCCAGTGGGGACAGTGACTCACTGAAAAAAGTCCCTGGCTGGAAGTTCACCCTGTCCCAAGTGGCTGGTGCTGGAGGAGCCTCTCCTGCAAAGCTGCTCAGCCCAGTCTCACTGCTGAGGAGTGATGCAACCCTGCCAAGGGAAAAGACAGGATTATGGGATGGGGTGGGATACTCAGGGGACAGTCACAATTGGCCTGGCCACCCTCCCTGCCACCGAGCCAGCTGTGGAGCCGCCGCGGCACGTGCCCAGGGGAGCAGAGCCCCATCCACAGCCAACTGCCTCCCAAAAATACCCTCAGGAATTTGATCTCAGTGCCCTCTCTGTCAGATCTGCCTGAAATCAGGCAACAGGTTCCAAACCCTCCACCACCCCTCTGCATCCCGGGTGACCCTCTTGGAGCCTCCACTGCCAGCTGGCTCCTCTCCAGGCGGTGTTTTCAGGGCCAAGAAGGCAAAACCCCCCACCCCCCGCGAAGGGTGGCCTTGTCATCGTGTCCCCACCCTTCCCCTCTGTCCCCAGCGTTCACCTACAGCGCAGCCAGCAGGGAGACGTGCGCCCAGCACCACGGGCGCTGCTCCCCTCACGCCTTCTGCACCGACTACGCCGCCGGCTTCTGCTGCCACTGCCGCGCCACCTTCTACGGCAACGGGCGGCAGTGCCTGCCCGAAGGTACGCGGGGCGGGCGGCGGGCGCGGCCTGCCCCTCTGCCGGGCCGGCCGCTGCCAGGGGTGCCCCTCTCCCCCCCCAGGGGCCGTGCATCGCCTCAACGGCAAGGTGAGCGGGAGCCTGAGGGTGGGCCGGGCGTCCGTGCGCTTCCAGGACGTGGATCTGCACGCCTACATCGTGGGCAGCGACGGCAGGGCCTACACGGCCCTCAGCGGGGTGCCCCAGCCCGCCGCCCATGCCCTGCTGCCCCTGCTGCCCCTCGGGGGGCTCTTTGCCTGGCTCTTCGCCCTGGAGGAGCCCGGCGCTGAGAACGGCTTCAGCATCACCGGTGAGAGGGGATTTGGGATGGGAGTGGTCAGGGGGTTTGGGGGAGCTCTGGGGTTTCGCCAATCCCTCTCTCAGCTCTTGCTGTGAGTCGTCATTGGTGTGCTGGAGTAGCAGGGAAGGACATTTTGGGGTTGTCCCTGTGTAGCTGCCTGGGCTAGGATGGTTCTAGCTTCAGGCTGCTGCAGGAGTCTGGATGTGGCTGTACGCGGAGAGTCGTGTGTATTAACCACAGTGACTTCTTAAGCGTGAGAAGCTAAAGAAGCACTTTGTTAAAAAACTGAACTATATTTATAGAGTGGTTCACAAGTCTCAAACAGGACAGTAGTTCATTGGACAATAGGAGAAAACACCTCCTGTCACCTACAACACAAAACTGTTTCGCAGTCAACACCAGGTGTTAATCTCTGTTTATTAATTCCTTTCTGTCTACCAGAAAGTTATCATCCTGGGAAAGGTTTAGGCCAGAGCTGAGAAGTTGTCTCAGCCTGGGAAAAAGCTTCCCAGCCTGAGAAAAGAGAAAAAGAACTCAGAACCTGAAAAGGGCCTGGCAAACTCTGCTGGGGCCTTCAGTGGTGTCCACATCTGGATAGCTCCAGGAGCCCCTGAGGCAGAGGTCAGCTTCTCAGCTAGCTAGGAATGAGATTTTGGGAGTTGCTGTAGAGGTTCTGAAGATAGCTTTATTTCTTCAAAGGGTTCTACCAGCAAAATCCAGATACATAGCACAGCATATAGGGTTTAGGGGGATTGGGATTCTAACCAGTAAAATTGTAAGTTGAGAACTATCCCATTACTTTGAGATTCTAGGTGAGAAAAGACCAATCATCTAGTGAAGTTAAAGACCAATAGAAATCTAAAATGATAACAGAGGTGTCAGTAGGGGATAACATTTCTCGTGAAAAGTTTCATTGCCTCAGGGTGTGAGATCCCAGGGGCTCTTCTCAGGGACAGTTGTATCATCCACATCCCTCCAAATGGTGCCCGTTCCCTTTTCCTGCCCAGGTGCTGAGTTCACCCAGAGCCTGGAGGTGATGTTTTACCCCGGTGGGGAGACAGTCCAGGTCACTCAGACAGCCGAGGGCCTGGGGCCGGACAATTACTTAAACCTCAGGACACACATCCAGGGTGAGGTGCCATTCCTGCCGGAGAACGCCACCGTCCACATCACTCCCTACAAGGAGCTCTACTCCTACTCCAGCTCAGGTAAGAGTGGTTCCTCCCACACCACCCTGAACAAACACCCGAGGCACGTTCCTAACACCGTTTCCCCCATCCCACGGCGCTTGGCAGCCGTGACATCCTCAGGCCAGCGGGAGTACGTGGTGCTGGCGGGCACTGCCAACCAGACCTTGTCCTACCGCCTGCGCCAGAACGTCACCGTGTCGGGGTGCCCGCACGCGCGGCCGCCGGCGCGGCAGCAGCTCTCGGTGGCGCGCGCCTTCGCCCTGTTCGACGGCCACGAGCACGTCCTGCGCTACGCCCTGGCTGCCCGCGTCGGCCCGGCACCAGGTGAGCACCAGCACCATCCACTTTCTTCATCATCTTCTTCTTCGTCTTCTTCTTTGTCTTCTTCTTCGTCTTCTTCATCTTCTTCGTCTTCTTCGTCTTCTTGGTCTTCTTTGTCGTCTTTGTCATCTTCATCTTCTTCTTCTTCTTCATCTTCTTCTTCTTCTTCTTTGTCGTCTTCTTCGTCATCTTCTTCTTCTTCTTTGTCTTCTTCTTCGTCTTCTTCATTGTCTTTGTCGTCTTCATCTTCTTCTTTGTCTTCTTTGTAATCTTCTTCGTCATCTTCTTTTCTTCTTCGTCTTCTTCATCTTCTTCGTCTTCTTCGTCTTCTTGGTCTTCTTTGTCGTCTTTGTCATCTTCATCTTCTTCTTCTTCTTCATCTTCTTCTTCTTCTTCTTTGTCGTCTTCTTCGTCATCTTCTTCTTCTTTGTCTTCTTCTTCGTCTTCTTCATTGTCTTTGTCGTCTTCGTCTTCTTCTTCGTCTTCTTTGTAATCTTCTTCGTCATCTTCTTCTTCTTCGTCATCTTCTTCTTCTTCTTCTTCTTCTTCGTCTTCTTCTTCGTCTTCTTCTTCTTCGCCTTCTTTGTCTTCTTCGTCTTCTTCTTCTTCTTTGTCTTCTTCGTCTTCTTCGGGATTGAATGCACAAGAGAGACGGAATTTCGTGCTCGGAACTAGAGGTTTATTAATTCTTGTCTATGTTATGATGGGTTCTACAGCGCTTGTAGCTAACAAGATAAAAATGGAGACCTGTCTCTCTCTCTCTACAAGGTCTTTTAAGGCCTAATGGTGCAATGTCCTGGTTTGAAGGACAGGTGTCTGCCAATAGAGGCAGAAGCTTCTCTTTGAAATGGAGAATGTAAACCCCCTCCCTACAAATTATTATAATTTTGAAATTAAGGGGCTCTCAGGCAAAGGGATGGGAATTAGGAATAACAGTTCTTTACTAGGAAAATTCAAATAGAAATGCAGCATTACACAGAACAATCCCAACCCTGCCAGAGTCAGAATCCAAGCTGACACCCGTCAGTCAGTCAGGGTGTTGGCACAGTCCCATTCAATGGTGGCTGCATCCTCCTGCAGTGGCAGATGTGGTTCAGCTGGAGCAGTGCTCCTGGAGAAGGTGCAGTTTCCTCTGAAGCTCCAGGGATGACGTGCAAAGGTCTGGCTTTCCTCTGGAATCCAGTGGAAAGAAGGTGCCTTGGTGTCCAAAATGTCAGTTTTTATCTGGGTAGGAAAGGCTTGGCTCCTCCCCTGGCTGGAGCATCTCCCAGTGGGATGATGGAATTTTATCAGTCATGGCCTGGGACTCACTGGCCATTAACAGGAGATATCTCCTGGAGGGAGGATGAGCTGTGGAAAGATAAAGATGATTGCCCAGCTGGTATAAAGATGGCCCATGAGCAGATAATGTGTGCCAGGAGATCAGGGGCACTGCCCCACCCAGTTCAACAGATGGTGCTAGAATAGACATTTCTGGCCACATCAACCCAACACATCCAATTAAGAATGAACACATAAATTATTTTTACTTTTAACCCAATAACCAGTGACCCGCAATGCGGGTTTTTCTATCCAACCATTAAAAGTACTGCCTAGACCCATGAAGCAGAAGGTGAAAAAGAAAGACACCTCCACCCTAAAACCTCCATCTTGCTATTGCTAGAATATATTAGAATATATATTAGAATATTTAGAATATATTGCTAAATTCTAAAACCTTAAATCCTAAGTTTTCCACCATGTGATATGACACACTTCTATTCATATTACCCCTCCGTTACTCAGTTTTGGAGCCTTCTCCATGGCCTCAGGTCAAAAGCAGTGTTTTCTTGGGCATCAGTGCCTGCCAACACAGAAAGCCTAAAATTCCCATTTTCCAGGGTTCCAACAGGCACCCACCCCTGGGTGCCCATCATTTGCCAACCCAGGGTGCCAGCCATCAGCAGGGATGCCTGCATGGGGTGTAAGTGGGGATCATCACTCCCAGTGTCTCACAGATCTTTTATTCCCCCCAACACCCCCCTGTGCCCGCAGATGACGCCCAGAACCCCGTGGTGAGCCCGTGCCACGCTGGCAGCCACGCGTGCGAGGCGCCGGCGCGCTGCCAGCCCGGCGTGGGCACCGAGTACACGTGCGAGTGCCCGGCCGGCTACCGCCCAGATGGACGGGGCTGCCGAGGTCAGCGGGGCTGGGGGGAGCTGGGGGGAGCTGGGGGGTCTCTGCCCCATCAGGCACCACGGTGCTCACTGGTATTTGGGGTGCTGGGATGTCACAGAGCTTCACCGAGCATAGGGGTGCATCAAGGGGGGAAACTGAGGCAGGGTGCTGGAGGTGCCTGGGGAAGCGCTCCAGGAGCGAACAACAAAGAGGAGGGGGAAAAAAAAAGGAGAGTCAGGAAAATAGCCAAATCAGTTTTTGCTTTTCAGTTTCACACCAAACTTCACATTGCAAATTTAGCTTTCAAATTTGGAGTCCCTTTCCACATGAAGCTGCCCGGTGCCAGTGATGCTGGTGCAGAATTCAAGGATCCTGCCTTTCGATAAGGAGCAGGTTTCCTTCTAAAATCCCAGGTTAAGTGACCAATCTGATCACTTAATTACAGGAGAAGGAAACCAAGTTCTAAACCACAAATAGTCGGGAATATTGGTGTGTTTTGAACAAATGCTTCTTTATCAAAATGATCACTTTATTGGTTTACCAAAAGCGATCTCGTTCTTTTTTCCCTTCTATTTTGAGCTGATTAGAAAGTTAATTCTGTAGTCGATTCAGTTCAGTGACAGACAAGGGATGGGCAGCGTGGGGCAGGATATTCCCTGCCAGACCATGAACAAGGGGATGTCCCCCCACCATCAGGGTGTCCCCTCCTTTCCCCAGATGTGGACGAGTGCGCCGAGGGCCTGAGCCAGTGCGGCCCCTTCTCGGTGTGCCTGAACGTGCCGGGCAGTTTCCGCTGCGAGTGCCGCGGTGGCTCCCGGCCGGCGGGGGACGGGCAGGCGTGTGTGCGTAAGTGCTGCCCCCAGCCGGGGTGTCCCCCGCTCCTGTGCCCATGGACGTGCCCTGAGCACCCCTGCCCTGTCCCCACAGCGCTGAGTGACCCGTGCGAGGCCGGGCGTCACCCCTGCGCTCCGGAGCGGGCGCGCTGCCTGTCCCGCGGTGACGGCCGCGCCACCTGCCAGTGCCTGCCCGGCTACAGCGGCGATGGCATCCACTGCTCGGGTAAGGTGGGACCCCCCAGCACAGCAGGGCCCTGCAGGGGTGTCCCTGTCCCCTGCTGACCCCACCTTCACCCTGCACAGACGTGGATGAGTGCGCCGAAAGCCCGTGTCACCCGGCTGCCACCTGCTACAACACCCCGGGCTCCTTCTCCTGCCGCTGCCGGCCCGGCTACGCGGGGGACGGCTTCCAGTGCACGTACGGTGAGGTGCCCGCTGCCCCCGTGCCCCCTCTGCCTGGCACTGCTTCCCTGCCCTCACTCTCCTCTTCTTTCCCCAGCGGTGGAAGGGAACCCGCAGCGCCTCACGCCCTGCCAGCACGCGCAGATGTACCCGCGGGAGGTGCCGCCCCTGGGGGACGGGCACGTGCCCCAGTGCGACGAGCAGGGCCGGTACCGACCCCTGCAGTGCCACAGCAGCTCCGGGCACTGCTGGTGCGTGGATGCTGCGGGGCAGGAGATCGCCGGCACCCGGACAGCGCCGGGCACCACCCCACCGCGCTGCGGGAGCCCAGGTCAGTGACACCCTCCAGGGTGAGGGGAGCAGGGCTGGCTCCTTGGGCGTCTGGCTGGTGTCCCAGGGTGTCCTGGTGTGAAGGACAGGTGTCTGCCAATAAAGGCAGGAGCTTCTCTTTGAAATGGAGAATGTAAACCCCCTCCCTACAAAGTATTACAATTTTGAAATTAAGGGGCTCTCAGGCAAAGAGATGGGAATTAAAAATAACAGTTCTTTACTAGGAAAATTCAAATAGAAATGCAGTATTACACAGAACAATCCCAAACCCTGCCAGAGTCAGAATCCAAGCTGACACCCGTCAGTCAGTCAGGGTGTTGGCACAGTCCCATTCAATGGTGGCTGCATCCTCCTGCAGGGGCAGATGTGGTTCAGCTGGAGCAGTGCTCCTGGAGAAGGTGCAGTTTCCTCTGAAGCTCCAGGGATGATGTGGAAAGGTCTGGCTTTCCTCTGGAATCCAGTGGAAAGAAGGTGCCTTGGTGTCCAAAATGTCAGTTTTTATCTGGGTAGGAAAGGCTTGGCTCCTGCCCTGGCTGGAGCATCTCCCAGTGGGATGATGGAATTTTATCAGTCATGCCCTGGGACTCAGTGGCCATGAACAGGAGATATCTCCTGGAGGGAGGATGGGCTGTGGGAAAGATAAAGATGATTGCCCAGCTGGTTTAAAGATGGCCCATGAGCAGATAATGTGTGCCAGGAGATCAGGGTCACTGCCCCACCCCCCCACCCCCGTTCAACATATGGTGAGAGAATACACATTTTTGGCCACATCAACCCAACACACAGTGTCATCCCACTGTGGCCCAGCTAGCTGCCAGCCCAGCCATAGTGAGTGGAGGGGCCCCATAAACTAAACGGCCATAAATTAAAACTTGATATGTTTCAGCTCAGCATGAGGAAGAATTTTGTAAATTCTGGAGCCCTGAAAAAGCTGCCCAGGGAGTGTTTGGAGTCTCCCTCTCTGGAGATATTCCAAACCCACCTGGACACATCCCTGTGTCACCTCCTCTAGGTGACACTGCCTTGGCAGGGAGGTTGGACTGGAGGTTCTCCTTCCAACCCTAAAAACTCTGTGGCTCTGTGACCCTCTGCCCAACCACCCTTCTGGGGCTCCACTGAGGGCTGCTGAGTGGGTGCATCGAGGGGTTTGGGGTGTTTAGGGTGCCCTGGCCCCTCGGGTTACAGCGGCTGTGACCATTGGGCCACCTCCTGTGTCAACTTGCGATGGAGGAACAGCTGTGGGAGCTGCCCCAGAGCAAGGGGTGCCGAGCAGCTCCAGGCGAGCCGCGTGGCACCCCCTGAGCCCGGGCTGGGGGCGTTTGCTGCCGGCAGAGTCCATCCAGCAGCTGACGCCCTGCGAGCACGCACGGATGTACCCGCGGGAGGTGCCACCCCTGGGGGACGGGCACGTGCCCCAGTGCGACGAGCAGGGCCGGTACCGACCCCTGCAGTGCCACAGCAGCTCCGGGCACTGCTGGTGCGTGGATGCTGCGGGGCAGGAGATCGCCGGCACCCGGACAGCGCCGGGCACCACCCCACCCCGCTGCGGGAGCCCAGGTGAGCGCCCCAAAAAACATCCTCAGGGTGGGGGGCACACCCAGCAGCGAGAGGAGACGCAGGTTGGTGACCGTCCCCTTGCCGTGGCAGAGCCCACGGAGCGGCCCCCCAGCATGTGCGAGCGCTGGCGGCAGAGTTTGCTGGAGCACTACGGGGGCAGCCCCCGCGGGGACCAGTACGTGCCGCAGTGCGAGCCCGGCGGCGACTTCGCCCCGCTGCAGTGCCACGGCGACAGCGGCTACTGCTGGTGCGTGGAGCAGAGCGGCAGGGAGATCCCGGGGACGCGCTCCGAGCCCGGCACCACCCCGCCCTGTAAGAGCCCCGGAGCCACCCTGCCGCGCTGGCACTGCCCTGCCCCGGGACAGTGCCACCCGAGCCAGCTCTGTCCCCTCCAACACGCCAGGTCTGCCCAGTGTGGCCCCGCCCAGCGTCCGGCCCCAGCCCCGGCCCGACGTGTCCCCCCCGGCCACCGGGACGTTCCTGCTCTACGCCCAGGGCCAGCAGATCGGCTACCTGCCGCTGAACGGCACCCGGCTGCACAAGGAGGCGGCCAGGACCCTGCTGTCCCTGCATGTACGGTACCCTCGGGCTGGGGATGGGCTGCCACAGCGGGTTTGGGGTGTCTGAACCCCTTGTCTGAGCTGGCAGGGTTTGAGGGGTCACCTCTTGAGGGTTGGTGTTGGTATTTGGGGTGTTGGTGATGCTGGCTGATTTGGTGGGACTTTGGACAAGTGGCAGGGGGAATGGATTCCCGATGACAGAGAGCAGGGTTGGATGGGATATTGGGATGAAATTATTGACTGGGGGGGCACAGGGTGCCCAGAGAAATTGTGGCTGTCCCATCCCTGGCAGTGCCCAAGGCCAGGTTGGAGCAGCCTGGGACAGTGGAAGGTGTGGCAGGGATGCCACATCCCGTGGCAGGGATGGAACTGAGTGATGTTTAATGTCCCTTCCAAGCCAAACCATTCCGGGATTCTATGGATTCTCTTTCCACCTCCCTCCATCTATTCCCAGCAGAGAGACAGGGCTCAGACAGGTCCCAGACCTGGGGTTGCTCACAAGGGAAGGAGTTCAGGTGCTCCCAGAGCTCTCCAGGGTTGGTCACAGCCCAGACTTCCAGGTGCAGGGCTGGCCTTTCTTCTTTCCTCGGACTCCCTTGGAGCATGGCCATGTTCATCTCCAGCCAGCTCAGACCAAGGCAGAGGAACGGGGAAATCTGAGCCAGGACCCTCCCTGCCCCCTGGGGAAGTGAAGGACCTTGCCAAGTATTCCCTCTCCCCATCCTGAAGGTTATTCCCTGGGCTGGCTTCGCTCTTGGAGCACCCTCTCCTTCAGGCAAAGAGTTCAAATCCATCTGGATGTGGTGTGAGCCTGACCAGCTGGGCTAAAACCCTCTGCTACAGGACTCAGCTGGGCTAAAACCCTCTGCTGCAGGACTCAGCTGGGTTAAAACCCTCTGCTACAGGACTCAGCTGGGCTAAAACCCTCTCTGCAGGACTCAGCTGCAGGACTCAGCTGGGTTAAAACCCTCTGCTACAGGACTCAGCTGGGCTAAAACCCTCTCTGCAGGACTCAGCTGGTTTAAAACCCTCTCTGCAGGACTCACCTGGTTTAAAACCCTCTCTGCAGGACTCAGCTGGGTTAAAACCCTCTGTGCAGGACTCAGCTGGTTTAAAACCCTCTCTGCAGGACTCAGCTGGTTTAAAACCCTCTGCTGCAGGACTCAGCTGGGTTAAAACCCTCTCTGCAGGACTCACCTGGGTTAAAACCCTCTGCTGCAGGACTCAGCTGGTTTAAAACCCTCCCTGCAGGACTCAGCTGGGTTAAAACCCTCTGCTGCAGGATTCAGCTGGGTTAAAACCCTCTCTGCAGGACTCAGCTGGGTTAAAACCCTCTGCTGCAGGATTCAGCTGGGTTAAAACCCTCCCTGCAGGACTCAGCTGGGTTAAAACCCTCTCTGCAGGACTCAGCTGGGAGGGTGCAGTGGGAACCCCCTGGAGCAGAGTTGTGCTGTGGGAATGGGATTTGGGTGTCACTCCCCAGGCAGCCCCAGCGCTGCTGGTGGGCTGGGGCTGCTCCCTGAGCCTCCTGCAGGATGTCACCCGTGTCCCTGTGCTGGCCCTGCAGGGCTCCATCGTGGTGGGCATCGACTACGACTGCAGGGACAGGATGGTTTACTGGACGGACGTGGCCGGCAGGACCATCAGCAGGGCTGGCCTGGAGCCGGGCTCCGAGCCAGAGACCATCATCAGCTCAGGTGGGTCCTGCCCCGTGTCACCTCCCACAGCCACAGCTGCTGCCATTGCAGCTCAGGGGCCTCCCACCGATGGGTACCTAAACAGAGGCCAGACTGAATTAAGGGAATAAAAAGCAGTTATTATAATATATTATTATAATATAATATAATATAATATAATATAATATAATATAATATAATATAATATAATATAATATAATATAATATAATATAATATAATATAATATAATATAATATAATATAATATATCTAGTATTGAAATTTTTTAGTTCCTGAACAATGGGGTCAGATTTTCTTTCTGCATAAAATCACCAAGTTCAGTGAAACTTCCAACCCTGATAGCCAGGCTAGAAAGGATTAGAGGCTACACATATATATTTATATTTATATTTATATTTATATTTATATTTATATTTATATTTATATTTATATTTATATTTATATTTATATTTATATAGTTTAGTTTAGTTATAGTTATATTTTTACTTTTATTTTTATTTACATTTTTATTTTTGTTTTTATTTTTATTTTTATTTTATTTTTATTTTTATTTTTATTTTTATTTTTAATTTTATTTTTAATTTTTATAGTTACAGTTATAGTTGTAGTTAGTTATAGTTTAATTATCTATATCTATATCCATATCCATATCTATATCTATATATTTATATATATTTTTATTTTTATTTTTATTTTTATTTTTATTTTTATTTTTATTTTTTATAGTTACAGTTATAGTTATAGTTAGTTATAGTTTAGTTATCTATATCTATATCCATATCCATATCTATATCTATATATTTATATATATATATTTATTTTTATTTATATTCTTATTTATATATTTATATTATTTTTATTTTAATATATTTATACATTTATATTTATAGTTCTAGTTATATTTTTACTTTTATATTTATTTTTATTTTTATATATTTATCCATATCTATATCTATATCTATATCTATCTATATCTATATCTAATCTATATCTATATTTAATCTATATCTATATCTATATATCTATATCTATATTTATGTTTATGTTTATTTTTATGTTTTTATTTTTATTTTTATTTTTA
Organism: Oenanthe melanoleuca; assembly: GCF_029582105.1. NCBI lineage: Eukaryota > Metazoa > Chordata > Aves > Passeriformes > Muscicapidae > Oenanthe > Oenanthe melanoleuca. The sequence continues at coordinate 58,408,367 of NC_079339.1, forward strand.
TTTTTATTTCTATTTTTATTTCTATTTTTATTTTTAATATATTTATCTATATTTATTTTTATATTTGTATTTATATTTATATTTATATTATTTATATTTATATTTATATTTATATTTATATTTATATTTATATTTATATTTATATTTATATTTATGTATATATATATATATGTATATAATTTTTTTGTTTTTTTTTTTTACTTTGATTTTTACTGTTCCCTTTCCTTTCCTGTTCCCTCCGGTGTGGCAGGGCTGCTGAGCCCCGAGGGGCTGGCGGTGGACGCGGTGGGGCGGGCGCTGTTCTGGACGGACAGCGGGCTGGACAGGATCGAGCGGGCGCGGCTGGACGGCTCCGAGCGGCGCGTGCTGGTGCACGGCCAGCTGGTCAACCCCCGCGCCATCGCCGTGGATCCCGTCCGGGGGTGAGCTGGGCGCCCTGCTCTGCCCGGGGCACGGGGTCCAGAGCTCTGCAGGCTCCTGTGCAGGGTGATCCCTCAGTAACCAAAGCACTGATAGTTAGAGGGGTTATTTATTACAGAGCACATTGGTTTCAGCAGTACATGGTGGGGTGATCCCTCAGTAACCAAAGCACTGATAGTTAGAGAGGTTATTTATTACAGAGCACATTGGTTTCAGCAGTACATGGTGGGGTGATCCCTCAGTAACCAAAGCAGCTGATGGTTAGAGAGGTTATTTATGACAGAGCACAGCAGTCTCAGCAGCACACGGTGGGGTGATCCCTCAGTAACCAAAGCACTGATAGTTAGAGGGGTTATTTATTACAGAGCACATTGGTTTCAGCAGTACATGGTGGGGTGATCCCTGAATAACCAAAGCACTAATGTTAGAGAGGTTCTTTATTACAGAGCACATCAGTCTCAGCAGTACATGGTGGGGTGATCCCTGAATAACCAAAGCACTGATAGTTAGAGAGGTTCTTTATTACAGAGCACATCAGTCTCAGCAGTACATGGTGGGGTGATCCCTGAATAACCAAAGCACTGATAGTTAGAAGGGTTATTTATTACAGAGCACATCAGTCTCAGCAGCACACGGTGGGGTGATCCCTGAATAACCAAAGCACTGATAGTTAGAAGAGGTTATTTATTACAGAGCACATCAGTCTCAGCAGCACACGGTGGGGTGATCCCTGAATAACCAAAGCAGCTGATCCTTAGAGAGGTTCTTTATTACAGAGCACAGCAGTCTCAGCAGTACATGGTGGGGTGATCCCTCAATAACCAAAGCACTAATGGTTAGAAAAGTTATTTATTACAGAGCACATCAGTCTCAACAGTACACAGACAAGCAATAGCAAAAAGCAATGGCAAAAGCAATGGCAACAAAGCAGAAAGGCAAAAGGCAAAAGGCTGGTGCTAAAAGCAGCAATGGCTCAAAGCAGCAATGGCTAAAAGCAACAGCTCTCCCTATACATAGTGTTATATAGGATTTTTCTAACAAGCTAAGATGCAAGCTCAGACCACCACTCTTAACCTGTTAGAATTCCAGTTTCTTAGCACACCAGGTTATGTATAAAACTATGCATACAAACTGTCTTGTTCTAAGAAATGTCAGCAATATTCTTACTACAGGTCTGTTATGTCAAAATCCTGTCTACAACTGTGGTTCTAGAGCCTCTAGTGCAGATATCAGTGTGTTTCAACCTTCATTAGAACACTCACTGCTCCTCTGGCATTTGAAATCTTTCACTTACTAAAAGCATTAGAACTTACCCTAAAACTTATTCAATCCCTGCACTCTGATTTCTCTCTGAAGAATTCAGAGAGACCCCTAACTCACTGACTCCAACAAAATCCCACAGGGGTTTTGCCATGGGTCTTTGCAAGGTGCAGAATTCCTACAGTAATTTTTCATGGGGCTTTGCAAGGTGCAGAAATCCCACAGGGGTTTTTGTCATGGGGCTTTGCAAGGTGCACAACTTGAACCCTGTGCTGTTGGGAAATGAAAGTTTAATAAGAAGCTTTTATAGATGTATAATAGTGTCCTGGTTTAGGGAAAATTTGGGAGAAAAGCTCTGAATGGGGTCCCCTCTAGGAAACAGATTCAAGCAGTCTCTCCCCTAACAGGTTCAGGAAGAATTTGAAGAAAGAATAGAAATTACATTAAGTTTTGATATAGAAGAATTGTTGAGCTAGTTTTATTAGATAATTAAGAAGCTAAAGGGAAAAATGAGTTGAAAGGAGTTTTTATGATTTAGAGTAAAGGATAAATTTATTTTAAACAAAAGATGTTTTTATTAAGCAAAAGATTTTTTATGAGTAAACAAGAAAGCCAATGTTGCAAGTAGAAAAAAAAATCTCAACATTTTCTACTGCAAGAAAACTGAAAAACAACTTTTAGCTTAAACTAGAACTTGCTACCTTTTTGTAATTAAAAAACAGCAACATGAATATGGTAATGATAGTAGTTATAATAAGCTATAAGTAATAGTAAAAGTATTGGGTAGTTGTTATCTAATATGATATTTTGTAAAGAAAATTATATAAAATATTGTAACTAGCACTAGAATGGGCTTTAAACAAAGCCCAGCTTTTTACAGCTGATGCTGACCTGGGCTTAACTCTTGTTACCCATGACCTGTAAATTACTGAATCATCTGAATACAACAAACCACAAAATTACTGAATCATCTGAATGCAACAAACAGAATTTTTGGAGAATTTAGAGCCCCACATCCCTCGTTTCAACTCTTACACTGCCCATCCTGTAGGAGGGATTGGCTCTGCTCCCCAGCTCTTCTTTTTATTTAATAATTCAAGATTTGGCTAAAAGGGCTGGTTTAGTGTCAGGATGAAGGTTATTTTGGAAAGCTGTGCCTCCAGGGTGCTGTTGGGATACAAAATCTGCTCCTCCTCAGACTCACCCTCCTCGAGGAGCCGCAGTTTGGGTCATAAACATGTTTGGTATTTTCTGCTTTGCTTGGAGAGGTTTTTTCTTAATCAAATAAAGATGGTTCAGGCACTGATAAGGGGAAAACCAGGCCTTGCTCCTGGCAAGAAGCAGGATAATGTCCCACCACTCCTTACTGTGTGTCCTGTTTGTGCATTATTTCCCCAGCAACCTTTACTGGACGGACTGGAATCGTGAAGCTCCCAAAATTGAAACTTCCACTGTCAATGGAGCCAACAGGAGGGTTCTGGTGCACACAGACATTGGTTTGCCCAATGGCCTGACTTTTGACCCCTTCTCCAAGCTGCTGTGCTGGGCAGATGCAGGTAATGTCCCCAAGGATGGATCAGGGAATGAATGTCACACTGAGCCTCGAGGGAAAATCCTGGATGTCTTCAGCCCAGTGCTACCTGTGGGCTGCAGTGTTGTGCCAGCTGAGGTTTAGATTGGATTTTAGGAAATATTTCTTCATGGAAAATGGTGTTGCTCAGGGCAGTGGTGGAGTCCTTGTCCCTGGAGGGATTAAAAACCTGTGTGGATGTGGCACCTGGGGACACAGAGCAGTGGTGACCTTGGCACTGCTGGGGAATGGTTGGACTTGGTCTTAGGGAGTTTTTCCAACCTGAATTTTATGATCCTACATCTTTAGGCTGAAAAGCTGTTTCAAAATGTAATAAATCAGGAAAAGGGGCTCTTCCCCCAGAGGGTGCCCAGGGAATGGTGACATCCCGAGGCTGCCAGAGCTCCAGGAGTGTTTGCACAGCCCTGCCAGGGATGCTCAGGGTGGGATTGTTGGGGGGTCTGTGATCCTGTGAGTGTGTGAAACACAAGGAACACATTTGGTGTGGCACTTCCAGCGGGCTGGGGAATGTTTTGTGTCTGAGCAGGCACCAAACACCTGGAGTGCACGTTCCCGGACGGCAGCGGCCGGCGCGTCGTCCAGAGCAACCTCAACTACCCCTTCAGCATCACCAGCTACGCCAACCACTTCTACCACACGGACTGGAGACGGTGAGCAGGGCAGAAACCATCCCCTGCACAGCTGGGAATGCTCAGCTGCCCTCCCTGGGAGCAGCCCCAGATCCTGCAGAGCCCAGAGCTCTCCTGAGCGGGGCTGCAGCAGCACCTGCGCGGAAATCTCAGCACCGAGTTGTTGTTTAGACACAAGCTCAGCTCCCTGGGAGGGACAGAAAAAGTTTGGGTTTGTTTTTTTTTTAACTAAACTTGGCTCAGTCTCTGGATCTAGATTAGGTCCAAGGAAAGATCCTGTCCTCAGCTGTTCCCTTTGCCTCGGCAGCAGGAACTGGCCTCTCTTCCCTCTCCAGCTGGAAGCTCTCACTGCTCCCAGCCAGGCTTGGGTTACAACAAACACTTAAGAGCTTGCCACGCTTGGAGGAGACTCTCAGGGAGATAATCTCTCCTTGGAAGGCTTTTTCTGTGGCTGCATCAGCAGAGAGAAATGCACTGACTGAGCTGGAGGAGGATTTACAGGGCAGATTTCATTCCACTTGTCCTGCAGGTGTTCAGACCAAGTTTATCAGCTTAAACATAAATATGGGGAAAACTCAGTTTTTAGGTGAATAAAACACTTCTTCCTTTTTTCACCAGGGATGGGGTGATAGCTGTAAATAAAGAAACAGGCTCCTTCACTGATGAGTACCTTCCAGAGCAGCGATCCCACCTCTATGGGATCACAGCAGTGTATCCCTACTGCCCAGGAGGTAAAACCCACCCAAACCCCAGCCCTTGGGAATGCTGATGGCTAATGGGTGCCTGGCACACTAAAAATCTCCATTTCTCCCCACAGCCAGGAAATAGGAACTCCATTTTCAAGGTAACAACCATCTTTGCACCCAGAGGAATTTCAGACCCAGAGAACTGTCGCTGCATACGAGGAAAATCCCTCACCAAGGCCAATGAAGTGCCCTGCTTTCCTGCAAAAGATTTTCAAGTATTTTTTATAGTTATACCTCAAGACTTTACTACTGTATTTTTTTACCAAGTGGAAAATGTTGAGATATCACCAAAAAAAAAAAAAAAAAGGTCCTGGGGAGCTCAAGCCATGACTCGAACTCTTGCTCATGCAAGATTTAAAATGTAGCTTTTTTTTTTTTTTTTACTTCAGTGTTGTATTTTATTGGAAGAATGGATTCATTTTTCATAGTTTTGACAATCTGACCAAGAGGTCCTTTTATCCAAAAAAAATTAAGTGCCTGTGGGAAGCTGTGGATGCAGAAAATTACTGGGTCTAAATAACAAACAGCCCTGAAGACAGAGACTGTGTGTACTCCAAAATCCTGCAGAACAGGGATGGGATGTGCCAAAGGCATTGAAGATTTTCCAGAGGATAATTCTGTGTTTTCACCACTGCCTCCATGCATGTCTTTTAGTATTTATATTAGAAGAATATGCTAGAATTGATCTGTTCATGCTTGTTGGGTCTTCCAAGTGCCTTCCTAGACCTACCCAGTGCAGAGCAATACATGTTCAGAAATACCAGTTACCTTGTAATGCTTCACTTTTTCTAGGTTATTTCAATAATTGAATAAAAGAGGTTGGTTTAAGTTTCCCTTTGGATTCAGTTTTTCACTGTTTCAGTTGTAGGGGAATATTTCAGCACAGGGAAGCAGCAAGCAAGCCAGAAGCAAGCTGTTCCTCAGGAAAAGAAGATTTGATGTAACATTCCCCTCACAGTAAAAAAGAGACACATACACACAAAAAATCCTATTTAGCAACTCAGAGCTCACCAGAACCATTTACCTGTTTCCCTCAATTTCATTTATTTAAAGAAAAAACCTGGTAATTCATCAGAAGTCAGGATTCAATTTCCTGTTTTCTCTCCAAACAGGCACATTAATCCAAGTGCATGCTGCAGTGGGAGCTGGGATTCCTAATTGCACTAAGCACACACGGGGCTCAAAGCTTTTCTCCCTTCATCTCCCCACTTTGCCCAGTCTGTGGTCAGTTTTGGGGTCAGCAATGATGGCCTGGACAGCCACAATGGCTTCGTTGATTTTGGTCTGCAGCTCCCGGAGCTCCTCGATGTGCAGCAGCCGCAGGATTTGGGCGGCCTCGTTGATAACAGCATCTGGGGAGGGGCAAGAGAGGAGCTGCAATTATTAATCCATCATTTCATCCAACATCTTAAGCTCTGTTAAGGAAGTTTTAATGCTCTGCATGTTGTTCCTGGTGGTGGTTTCAAAAAACCAACGAAGAACGATTTTTCCTGCTGCTGGAGAGGGATGAGGGTGGTGGCCAAACCTTCCCCACCCTCCTGCAGCCCTGCAGGGAATGAGGGAATCACAGGCTGCAAGGACCTTAAGGATCATTCATTCCAACCTCAATGCTGCTGTGAAACACTCCAAGCAGTGATTTAAGCCAACCTCAGGTCTGCTCCTTATCAATAATCCAAGCTGAGCTGCCTCGATGGGGTTTTAGGAAAAAAGAGGCAGCTGGAATCCATGGAAGCAGCACAGCTGTCCTCTGCTGGTAGCAGCAGGATTTACAAACAGCAGCATGCATTCCTTGGGCTGCCATTAAAAGCTGTTATTTAAACAGATTCCAAACAGCTTGGATGGAGGCTTTGCTGTTCCAAACCCAAAATGCTCAGGAGTGCTCATAAATAACCAGCTGGGAGGGAGGAATTCTTTCCACTCCAGGGTTTTTTACTGTCCACATCAGCTCTGGATTTGACAGTAATAACTCTGTCAAAGGCAAACATTCCCATTTAAAAGTCACATTAGGAGCAGTGCTCACCTCCCGTGTCAAATCCAAGAATGTGCTTTTCCAGAGCAACAGGCAGACCCTGGAAAAGGAAAAAAAAAAAATGTTTAAATTGTCATTTTTAGATGTTTGGTAAATAAAATCAAGTACTGCAGCAGGTAACTGGAGGAGAAAATATGGGTTTTGCTTAGCCAAAGAAGTGTGAAAAGTTTGAAACAACTCCCTTTGTGTCCCAAAACACCAAAGCCAGAGAGTTATTAAAGAAAAATCTTCCTGCTTCAGGATCCCTCACTGGATACACAGAGCCTGCATTCAATCCTTAAAAGGCCAAGAGCAGGACTGGGAGCCATCACCCAACCCAGCAGCTTCCCAGGAAAACAAAACTGGGCTTTCTTAGAAACTTCTGCCTTTCAACAGCTGCCAGCCCTGGAGCAGGGGCTGATTGCAAAGAGCTGCAAGAAATTCTCTGAAATCAAGTTTTGCTGAGCTCACAACATCCCCAGAAGCATCTGCTCAAGTGTTAAGCTTGGGAATAAAGGAAAATATTCCATTTTCTAAACAATATCTCTATTAAAATGCTCCAGGGCAGAATTTATTAGTGGTTATTTCTAAGTATTGCTGTGTTTCCTTTGCCATGACAGCTGCAGAGGAGTGGTTACACTAAATCATGACTCAGGGAGCTTCAACAAGCACTTAAATTAGATTTAAAATTAGATTTAAATTCCCAGAATTCGTTTTTACTACCCTCAGTAAGTTTTTTCAACATTTGTCAAAAGCCTTGCATTTTGCACAAGAAAAACATCAGAGTTCAATACCATTAATTTCTGCAGGGATGGGGTTGTAAAGCTTTTAGACAGTGAAAATTTCCTTTAAAGGCTTTTATACAGATGGGAAAAACAAAAAAGAATCTGAGTTGATCAAAACAAACATTAAACACAAACTGGTGGCTGCAACTCATTTGCAAAAAATGGGGTTTTTCCATGGAATTTATAGGAAAATCCAATCTTAAAAATCCATCTCCACTGTTAAAATTGATGATAAAAATGCCACTGAAGCCACTTCAGAAAGATTCCAGAAATATCAGACTTCCTACATGGATTTTTTGTAAGAACTGAGGTTTGTAATTTAAGGTTTTAAAGAGCTCCCTGCCAGCCTGGGGTGCTCTTGAGGAAAAATTGTCTTTTTTTTTTGTCTTTTTTTTTTTCCCCTCCCAGTTCTTTGTGGATAAATTCCTTTTCCTCCCTTCTCCCAGAGTTTGATCCTTTTTGGGAATCTGCCTTTGGAATCCCCACAACAAGCTCATGATCCTTCAAACAGGGAATAAAGTAAAAAAAAAAAAACAAACAAAGAGCACTTTTACATCAGGAACTACACAAAACTTCATTCCCATAATTCCCATAATTCATAATTTGAATTATGAACACTGCACAAAATTTGGCCATTTACAAATCAGTCAAAATGTGAAAAATAAATCTAATTTTCCTTTTTTTTATCTTTTAATTCTCAACCCAGCCATCCTCTCTGCTCTGGTGATATTTCCATTTTTTCCCCATGAAGATGCTGATGGTCCATCCTGGCCCAGATTTTCCTTTTCTCCACACCCATGTGGCATTCCTAAGGAAAATCCAATCTCAGATTATTTCACAGAGACATCTCAGCCCTGCTGATGCTCTGAAGATTTATCAGAGATAAATTTTTTCCTGGCAGGAAAAAAAAAAAAATTCCCTGTTCCCCCAAGAAAATCCCATTTTGATGCCAGCTGTGCAGCTATGAAAACAACAACTAAAAGCTGCTTTTTATTAAAATTACAGAACCCAAAATGAAGACAACAGGCTCAGCTGCTTTTTTTATTTTCCTGCTTTTTGAGCAGTTTGATGGATTTGCAAATCCAGAGCTTTGATTTATCCTTCCAATGCTTCTGGAAATTGCAGAGCACCTGTGATTCCCACTTGGAAAACACCATCAGCAGAGTGATGATAATAAATAAAAAAGGAAAGGAAAAGGAAAGGAAAAGGAAAAGGAAAAGGATAGATAGATAGATAGATAGATAAATAAATAAATAAATAAATAAATAAATAAATAAATAATTTTTGTGAACACCTGGGGAAAAAAAAAAGAAAAAAAAGAAAGAAAGAAGGAATTTGGGCTCTTTGAGCAGATCCAGCTGCTGTAGCAGGGATTTCATACACCTGCAGGGCAGGTGAGGCTGCCTTTCCCAACCTTTCCCAGCTTTTCTCAGCTCTGTTAAATGCTGGAGAAATCTGGGATGATGAGGAAATCACAAATTCAAAACTCACAGTCATCCCCTGGAACATCTTCCCAACAGACAGCTCGTGGTTAGTGAAGAATTCTGCAAAAATCTGAGCTGGAGGGCAGAAATTTCCTTCCCCACTCTTTTTTTTTGGGGAAGAGAGGAGGGAGGAGATGGATTTCCAACATCCCATTCCTTGAATTTGCAGGAAGTTTCCACATGAAACAAAACACTCCACACAAGGAATGTTTCAACACCTTTATGCTAATTCCAAAGAAAATCCAGGTTGTGCATTTCTCCTCACACTCCAGTCAGGGTAATCCTCTGGAAAAGAACTCAGGGAAGAACTATCCCATAATTTCTCACCCAGGTATATTTAAATGGAACAAAAGCAGCTTTGTGTTCTGCTCCCCATAACCCCCCAGACCTGCTGCAATCAGGATGGGATAAATGAAGCTTCCACCATCCTCCTAAATGAAGTGTTGGAACAGAACTGGTTTTGATTGAGATCCCAGAAGTTTATCTGTATTAATTAACATGGAATAATTAACCCTGGCCATGGTACAAACCTCCTTGGACTGGCTGGCTTTGGCTATGGCATCCTGTGTCAGGCGCTCCTGCACCAGAATCCGAATTGCCTGGGAAAACATGGGAAGGGAGCAGAAATTAATTAATATCTTAAGGAATTTATCAGTCATTCCAAGGGAAAAGAGCCAAAATTATAACCTCAAACACAGTTTTGTGAGGTTTTTTTTTGGAAACTCTTCCAGCCCTTAAACTTTTCCATTTAGGAATAATCTTGGTGTGTAGGATCTCAAGGCAGCTTAACCAGAAGTGACAAGGACATTGATTTCACACCAATAATTGCTGCCACTCCTGGCACAGAAGCTGCAAAAAATGCAAAAAAATAGCCTGGAAAGCTTGGGTGAAAAAGGAGGCTCAGGAGGGAGGAACCAGGTGGGGGTCAGGATTTCCTCACAGGGAACAAGAGACAGGAAAAAAGGAAACGGCCTCAAGCTGGATTTTAGGGAAAATTTCTTCCTGGGAAAGGTTGACAGGCATTGGAAAGGGTTTCACAATGGTGGAATCCCCATCCCTGGAGGGATTTCAAAGCTGTGTGGATGTGGCACTTGGGGACATGTGGCACTGGTGGCATTGGCAGTGCTGAGCTCCATGATTTAAAAGTTTTTTTCAACCTAAACAAATCCATGATTCCAAAATGATCACAACCCCAAAGCAGCAGCCACAATCTTCTTTCCTTGAATTCTCACACCTTTAACTCTGCAGCAATGCAGCTCCTCTGGGAAGGAAATGCTGCCCTGGGAAGGAAATGCTGCCCTGGGAAGGAAATGCTGCTGGCAGCAACTTTTAGGAGGTGCTGAACCACCTCCCATATGCAGAAAAACCCAGAGCAAGGCATCCCAGGCAGGCTTGGAAAAGACTGAGAGCAGAAAATAATTAATTTTAGCTTTGGGGAACAAGAGCAGCCTTGACTTTGACAATCCTGGTGCTCATCTGTTTTCTCTGGCTCCAGCACATGGGGTAAAATCCTATCAGAGCTATCAGTTACTGATACCTACAGCTCCAAATGCCTCCAAAAATAACTGCAGCAATAGCAGGCAGGCAGATTTCCACAGGAAAGAAGAAGTGGCTCTGTCAGACACATTGCTCAGACTCTCCCTGATGAGCAGCCAGAAGTGACAGAAGCAGCTCTGTGCTGCTCCCCCAGCATTGCTCCCAGTTTTGGTCATGATTAAAGTTGAGCAAAAACCAGAAAGTTGTCACTTCAATACTTCCAGAAATCTGTCACTGAAGGAAGTGGCCTGGACAAAGGAATGGCTTGATGGGGAGTTTAATCCCAGCAGTGAAACCAGACCTTGGGGAAGAGAATTCCAAGTGCCTCTGGCATTAGGAAATATCCAACTGTGCCCCACAGATGCTTTCTGACCAACTTGCCAGGTTTAAATAAAATGGGATGTAAATATCTGTTCACCCTGGCCAGATGTCTGGTTCTCCCAAATCATCCACCCCTGAGTGTCCAAGCCTGAACAGGGATCAGAAATTCCCTGCAAATCTGCTTATTGTGGGGGAGAATTCCAGAGTTTGATTGACACCTTCTAATATCATCATCTCAGCCCCAAAACCAGCTTTGCATTGTTCCTGGAATGTGGATTTTCACTGCAGGAATCCACTCTTACTGGAATTAAAAGAAAATTCAGGCTGGTTTTGCCCAAATCTGTCTGACAAAAAGAGATGTGGGAATAGTGACAGAACTGTAAATATATTTATGCAGAATTTTACACCCAGTAAAGTCTGCCAGCCCTGGGAGAAGATCTGAAGGAATTTTGGAAAGACCTGAGCTCATTCATGCTGCTAATCCTAAATATCACATCATGGTCTCCTCTCCCTACCTGATATCCCTTTTCACTGATTTTTTTGGGGGTTTTGAGGTGGTTTTTGGTAGAGATCTCCACACTCCTTAAAAATTAAAAAAGGATATTTTGGGAAGGAAAAATAGGAAATCATACTGGAGAGAAGGAAAAAAAAATGGATGGAATAACTGCAGGCTGAAAATTCCTTAAGAAACCAAGTTACCATAATATTCTTCCAAGAATTACAGCTTACATTAAATAAACTTCAATACCCACAGCTTTTGGTTTCTCCAAAATAAGTTTAGCAAATATCACAACCATTGTCATGAACAGAACTTTATAAGGTTTTTTTTAATCAGTGAAATGCTTGTGTTTTAATGCCAAACAAAATTAAGTTTATTCCCATATTATGACATGATCAAGTAGGAACTTGGGATTTTACACTTTCATCAATAATAAATTTTTAATTTCAAAAAACACAGTAGGGGTTTGACCCCAAATCTATAGAGTTCCACCAGAAAGTCAAAAATTTTCTTAAAGGCATAAAAAAGATGGTTTAGAAAATTAATTAGCCCACTTAAGGCACTTAAAACTTGTAATTAGTTGTCAAAACTAAATTAAACTGATTTCAGTAATGACAAGGAGTAAACAATTCATAGGATCAAAAGAAAAAGGAAAATTTTAACTGTAGCTCCTCCCTTGGATGTTGTTTTAAAACATCCTTGGCATCATTAAATTTCATTATTAAAATTTTTAAAAATTATTAAGAATGTATTAAATTAATTTAAAATTTATTAAAAATTTAAATTTTTAAATTTTGGAGTTTCTCTGAATTTTTAGCACTGCAACAGAACTTTCTCCTTTGAGGATGTTCCTTAAGGAACTCAGCTAAAATTGTTTACCAGGATAATTCTCCCTGCATGAATTTCCATGATTTATCTTCTGTGCTCTTATCTGCTTGAAATGAGATTTTTTTTTTCCTATCTTTGCTTAAAAATTCATATTTATCAGCACCTGCACCTCAAGCTGTGACAGACACTGGGGAAAAAAAGGAAAAAAAGAGGTGGGAAAAGTGTGAAACTCACCTTGAGCATCACCAAGTAATCATCATGTCTCTGGATTTGTAGCAGATTAGCCAAAGCCATCACCCCAGCCTTGAAATCAGGATTATTCACTGGAAAAATAAGGATTATCATGAAAAATTTTATAACTATCATTTTTTAAAATTTAGCTACATAACCAAGTGAAGTGTTTGAAAATAAAGCAAATTACAGGCAGATATTCTCTTCTGTGCATTATTTTTATTATTCTGTATCTTTTTATCTCTGCACAGCAGAAATCTGCTGCTGGTGAGGGCAGGATCAATCCCTGTTTTCTTGGGGATGGAGGAATGGAAAAAGATTTGGAAGATTTAGGGTTGATTTTAGCACTTTTGATTTACTGTGACCGTGCCTAGCAGGAAAAAAAAAAAAAAAAATTAAAATTATTATGACAGAATAGCTGGGCAAGATTGAGCCAACATGAAAATCCTGCCTTAGATATTTTTATTTTTTAAGGCATCTTGCTACTCCTCCCTCACCTAATAATTATGATTTACAGAACAAAACTATTTAATTTAAATTTATTAAAAAATCAGCATCAGAGGATTAACCAAATTCCAATGTGAGGGACACACAGGTGTGGAGCCCATTCCCACCCAGGAGTCTGTGGCACACTCACCATCCAGGTTAATCAGTGGCTCTGCATTTTTTGCTGTATTATCAGCATTTTTAGCACCATCAGGGGTGGAATCCTTGTATTTGTCAGCTGCAGAATGAGGAGGCAAACACAAAAATCATCAGGACTAATGGCAGGAAGAACTAACTCAAAGTTTAGCAGCTGGATTTTTGGGGGGTGGTGGTTGCACAAGAGCTTTGTGGGTTTATAAACTGATTTTTGGCTTTAAAAACTGGGATTTTGGAGCTCCCCACTAATGATACCAAAAGCTGCCCATCATGAGGGACTGAGACTCACATTTATATCCCACTCCTGTCCTGGGCAGAGCTCAGCCCTGCAGGAATTACTGGTAATGGAAAAACAGCACTTTGCTGTTGTTATTTTGCCACCAGCAATTACATTTGTATTCCCACTCTCTCTGCTGTGACTGGGGACATTGAACTCCACTTTTTTATAATCTTGCCCTAGTTCCCAAGGGTTCCACATCCACTCCTTGTTAAAGAAAAATAAAATAAATAAAAAAATTAAGGGGGGGGTCTAAGAATAACTTCTCTGAATAAATGCAGTACTAAATATAATGCATTTAATACACTTCACAGGAAGTTCTCATAAAGGCAATCCCACAGGGAGAAGGGGATAAATATCTGCAATGGGATTGGCTCTCTCCAGAAATAAAATTTAATAGCCAATGCAATTATGCTGCTCCAGTCCTGTGGGAGCTGAAAAGAAACAGAGTATGGGGTGGAAAAAAACACAAGAAATTGTGGTTTATTTTTTAAAGAAGTGAAATATACTTTTGACACTGAGTGATTTTGATGAAAACTTAAAACCAGTGAGAATGTATGGAAGGGGAAGGAGCTGGTGGTGTGTGCAAGGGCATTGTGACATCACAGCACATTTGGTGACAGAGTGGGGGTGACACCTCACGTCCCCAGGCTGCAGAGCTGCAGCTGCCAGCCAGGGATGGTCTGAGCAGGATCCCAGCAGGATGCCCAGCCTGGACCAGTTCCTGCTGCTGGCCCTTGGGCTCAGCTGCTTCTACTCTGGCAGCAGCAGCCGCTCCTGCCCGCCCTCCTGGGCCACCCTGGTGTGGGATGTGCCCCCCCTGGAGAAGGGCAGTGCCCACAAGGGCACCTCCCTGACAGAGCTGCTCTTCTGGAGCATCTCAGCCCTGAGCCTGCTGCTCCTGGGGGCTTTGCTCAGCTGGAAAGGCAGGAACTGCTGGAGAAAGGTGAGGGACAAGGGCAGCAGGGAGGTGGTGGAGCTGGGGACAAGGAAGGGCCTTCCCAGACTGGGCCCAGTGATGGAAACTGCACAGCCCACTGTGGAGATAACCAGGACAGGTTTAGCATTCCATAAGATGGGGTTTAAAGGATTTTTCCAACCCAAACCATTCCATGATTCCCACACCCTGAGGTCCCTCTGTCACCACTGTCACCCTGTGCCTTTCAGAGATGGGAGCATAGATGCTCCTGCAGGACCTCCAAGCTGCTCTCCAGGCTGAAGGAAAATCCTGACTCACTGAAGCACTACCTGAAGCACCTGCAGAAGTGCAGGGCATCCTTAGTGGAAGTGCTGCAGGTCAGGCTGGATGGGGCTGGGAATAACCTGGCCTGGGGTTGGACTGGAAGGTCTTTGCAGGTTCCTTTCAATCCAAATCTCTTTGTGATTCTCCAGAAAAAATAGGAAGAAAATACAAGAAGGCTTCAAGGAGGAGACAACACCCTTTTGCTCTTTGCCCATGAACTCCCAGCTCTAGCAAGGCTCCCAGGAGGGCTGGGCAGGGGGTGGAGCTGCCCCAAAGCACAGCTTTGACAATAAAGGTTCTAGGTGAAACTGTCTCCAAGGTAAATGGAACATGGAATGGATGCTCTAAGAACAGAGGGAGTGACTCTGCACTGGGACTGCTGCAAAAGAGAGGAATTCCTGGCTGGGAGGGAGGTAGCACAGGGTCCCAGAGAAGCTGTGGCTGCCCCTGGATCCCTGGAAGTGTCCAAGGCCAGCCTGGAGCAGCCTGGGATAGTGGAAGGTGTCCCTGCCATGGATCTTTAAGGTCTTTTCCAACCCAAACCACCCTGGGATTCTGTGAAATTAATCAAAAACCCCCATTCCCCTCCCATTTTGGGAAATTAAACAGATTCCCTCATACCATTATCTCCATACTCCAGCCTCACAGCCAAGCCAAGAAGCCAATCCACTGTCTCCTGTCGTTCCTGTATTTTGAAGGGACAGTTCACATCTTTCATGTACTGGGGAGCAAAAAGAAGAGAAAACAAATGGATTTTAGTGACCTGGATCAAGCAGCTGGGAGCACAGAACTGTTGTGTGAACAATCACTCTCCCACAGGCCTCACAGAAAATATTAATTAACAAGAGGTGCCACTGTGAAATTCCTGCTGTGGCATCTGATCCGTGTTGGAGTGTCCCAGTCCACCTCTCAAGCTCAAGTCTGACACCTGCTAATGGAATTTTCATTTTAAATAATGTTTTTTAATTGTCAGACTGCACCCAGAGAAGCCAAAATGCCCTTGCTTTACTCTCTGCCCATGTCACAGAGCAAATGGAACAAAGGAAAGGGGAACAAACTGGACAAAGCCTTCCCACCTGGAATGAAGCCACCTGCAGCTTCCACAAACCTGAGGATTCCCTGCAGCAGGGAATTAGCAGAAATTTTAAATTAGCAGAACTAATTTTCCCTTTTTTCAGGGGTTTTGTACAACAAGAGAGGATAAAAACAGGCTGAGGTTCTGTCTGTGCTGCTCTGAACCCAGAAAATGAGATCCAACCCTGGCTGCTGCCAAGGATCCCAAAACCAGGACGTGGTGACATTCTGCTGTGGCCCTTTGCTGCAGGGCCAGAAGTGCCACACAGCTGGGAAAAGGATGCCAGGGGTTGGAAAAGCAGGAATTCCCTGGAAATTATGGAGAGGACACTCTCACCAAGCCAGGAATTCCAGATATTCCCATTCAGGTTCTCCCTGAGCACTGCAAGTCCTGGGCAGTGAGCAAAGCAAGAGTTTCCAGGAGGGAAAATAAAAGTTGGGATGAATTGGGAATTAAAAAGCAGGGAAATGGGAACCAAGAGGAAAATCCCAAGAGCTTTGTGGTGGCTGGAAATGCTCAGGAGAACAGAGATCACCCAGAATCCATGGATGCAGAAAATCCATCTGGAATGACAGGAGGTGCAGGGATGAGCTTTCCCCCAAATGCTGGCAAAGCTGCAGGAGCCTCACCCACCTCCTTTTGGTACAGGAGCAGCATTAATGCAGAAAAAATTTGTTTATTTGCAGTCAGCTTTCCTTCTGCTTCAAGAGCTGAATCAAATCAGGCAAAAAAATAAATAAGATGATACTCCACCTATTAAACAAACAAAGCTGAAAGGAAAATATGCAGAAAATTGTCCCATTGTAATAAACTCCCTCAGTTTGGCTTCAATAATACATTGAAATTCCTAGAAATGGGACAGGACAAATCTCCAGAGTTATTTCTGTTCCACAGCTGCAGCAGCTGTGAAAGATCCTTTACAGCAGCAAGGAAATACCTTCTCAAAGGATTTGGGCCAGTCCTCACTGTGGATGTTCCTCAGATTCCCTCTGTCCTCGATCTTGTAGTGTCTGATTTTCTGGTCCTCCAGCCAGACAATGAAATTCCTGAACTCTGTTTCATCTGTGGGGAGGAGGAAACAAGGCAGGAATTTTAAAATATCTTAAATTTTGATCCCATTCATACAAACCTGAGCACTTTTACCATTAAATCCCCATACTTATATATAAAAATACCCACTAAAAATGTGCATTCTCTGACCAAAACTCAACTCTATTTTTCATATAAAAAAACCATTAAAATTGTGCATTCTCTGACCAAAACTCAACTCTATTTTTCATATAAAAACCCATTAAAATTGTGCACTCTCTGACCAAAACTCAACTCTATTTTTCATATAAAAACCCATTAAAATTGTGCATTCTCTGACCAAAACTCAACTCTATTTTTCATATAAAAAACCCATTAAAATTGTGCATTCTCTGACCAAAACTCAACTCTATTTTTCATATAAAAAAACCATTAAAATTGTGCATTCTCTGACCAAAACTCAACTCTATTTTTCATATAAAAACCCATTAAAATTGTGCATTCTCTGACCAAAACTCAACTCTATTTTTCATATTAAAAAATCATTAAAATTGTGCATTCTCTGACCAAAACTCGACGCTGAGTATTTTTCATTTTTCAAACTTGCTGTAACTGACTGACCTCATTAAAGGCATCAGCCAACAGATTCTTTTTTATTGGGAATATAACTATAATTTATGAAGCACGGAGAGAAAGGTGAAAAAATAACAGAGAATTTAAGTTTCTAACTCTGCTTTCAGCACAAACACGACACGTGTAGCACTGATCCCAAATTAATTTACAGCATAAATACTGTGGATGCACATTTTTCGCTCGCTGACCCAAAATCCAGTTTTTGGGGCTGGAATTGCACAATTGTGGCGCACACGGGATGCTCACACTGGGTGACACGGGAGGCCACAGCTCCAAGCCCAGCTGGGGGGATTTGGCTCTGGATGAGGTTTTTATGGAATTATGGGATGGTTTGGTGGAAGGGACTGTAAATAAAGCCAAGCCCGTCCCATCCCATCCCGTCCACTGCGCTCACCCCTGCAGTTGAAGCCGGCTGGGTTGTGGTAGTCCAGCGCCGACAGCTTGCGGCGGAACATGGTCCCGGTACCGCAGCCGGCCCCGATCCCGGTGCCGATCCCGGATCCCGATCCCGGTGCCGGTCCCGGTGCCGCCGCCGCCTCCCCCGTTCAGGCCGCGCCGACGGCACAGCCCGGGCCGGAAGGAAGGGAGCGCCCGCCCCCCCGCGCGGCGTTCTGCTCGCTGATTGGTCAGTGTGGTGAGCGGCGGCCGCATCGACCAATCAGAGAACGGGACGGGCCGCCGGGAGGGGAAGTTGCCGCGGTGCCTCGGGTATGGACGCGGCGCCGGGGGGGGCGGGGCCGGGGGTGGGGCGGGGTCAGAAATGGGCGGGGTCAGTTCGAGGGGCGGGGCTTGGGCGCGACCCGGCGGGGAACTGGGGAGTGCTGGGATGTGCTGGGAGTTGTACTGGGGATACTGGGAGCTGTACTGGGAGTGCTGGGCTGTACTGGGAGTGCTGGGCTGTACTGGGAGTGCTGGGCTGTACTGGGAGCTATACTGGGAGTGCTGGGCTGTACTGGGAGTGCTGGGCTGTACTGGGAGCTGTACTGGGGATACTGGGAGCTGTACTGGGAGTGCTGGGCTGTGCTGGGAGCTGTACTGGGGATACTGGGAGCTGCACTGGGAGCGCTGGGCTGTACTGGGAGTTCTGGGCTGTACTGGGAGCTGTACTGGGGGTACTGGGCTGTACTGGGAGCTGTACTGGAAGTGCTGGGCTGTATTGGGAGCTGTACTGGGAGTGCTGGGCTGTGCTGGGAGCTGTACTGGGAGCACTGGTGAGCTGTGCTGGGAGCATTGAGCTGTACTGGGAACACTGAGAGCCGTGATCTGTACTGGGCAGCACTGGGGTGAAGGTTCCAGAAGGGTTTTTCCCCCGGGGGGGTTTTCCCTGGGGAAGACGAGGCCACCCCTGTCCCCTCCCAGCCCCAGAGCTGCTGCAATATTCATCAATATTCATCAATACTCATCAATATTCATCCTGGCATTTCCTCCTGCCAGCCCTTCCCAGCGCTCCACCTGGCACTGGGATGGATCCAGGGGGGTTCTGCCTCCCCTTCCCTTTAGGATCTTTCCTCTCCCATCCCCTGGATCTCTTCCAGCTCTTCCTGGGGTGGTGTCAGCAGGGCAGGGACGCCCTGTCAGCTCAGACTCCTTCAGGTTTTCTGGAATTCCAGAATTCCAGAATGGTTTGGGTCGGGAGGGACATTAAATCCCATCCAGTTCCACTGTCCCAGGCTGCTCCAAGCCCTGTCCAGCCTGGCCTTGGACTCTTCCAGGGATCCAGGGGCAGCCACAGCTGCTCTGGGCACCCTGTGCCACCCCCTTCCAGCCAAGAATTCCATATATCCAACCTAAACTTCCACTCTTTCAGTCTGAGCCCATTATTCCTTGTTCCTGAGGAAGTGTCCCTCTCCCATGTCCCTCTCCCACCTGTGTTGGGTTGATGTGGCCAGAAATGTGAATTCTGTCCCATCTGTTAACCCAGCTGGGGCAGTGCCCTTGATCTCCTGGCACACATTATCTGCTCATGGGCCATCTTTAAACCAGCTGGGCAATCATCTTTATCTTCCCACAGCCCATCCTCCCTCCAGGAGATATCTCCTGTTCATGGCCAGTGAGTCCCAGGGCATGACTGATAAAATTCCATCATCCCATGGGAGATGCTCCAGCCAGGGGAGGAGCCAAGCCTTTCCTACCCAGATAAAAACTGACATTTGGGACACCAAGGCACCTTCTTTCCACTGGATCCCAGAGGAAAACCAGACCTTTGCACATCATCCCTGGAGCTTCAGAGGAAACTGCACCTTCTCCAGGAGCACTGCTCCAGCTGAACCACATCTGCCCCTGCAGGAGGATGCAGCCACCATTGAATGGGACTGTGCCAACACCCTGACTGACTGACGGGTGTCAGCTTGGATTCTGACTCTGGCAGGGCTGGGATTGTTCTGTGTAATACTGCATTTCTATTTTAATTTTCCTAGTAAAGAACTGTTACTCCTAATTCCCATATCTTTGCCTGAGAGCCGCTTAATTTCAAAATTACAATAATAATTTGGAGGGAGGGGGTTTACATTCTCCATCTCAGAGAGAAGTTCCTGCCTTTATTAACAGACACCTGTCCTTCACACCAGGACACCACCCCACAGCTGGAGCCACACCTGGGCCAGCAGTGACACTCAGCTTGGCACCATCCCCAGGTGTGCCACACATTGCCCATGCCACCAAGGGTGACAAGGATGGAGCCAGTGAAACCTCCTGCCTTCCTCACCTTCCCAACCCATCCTTGGATTTCCCCACATTTGAGAACCCTCCCTGCAGCAGCAGTTTGTCCCTGGGACAAACCCACCCATGGGAGACGAGCTGTGCCTCTCCTCTCCCTGCTGCAGAGCTGTGGGGCCTGCAGCTAATGACTGCAATTAGTGCAGATGGGTTCATTGTCATTAGGGAGCCGGGCAGGGCCCCACTCTGGCAGCACATCTCACCCACGCTCTGCCTGAAGCTCCACAGCTCCTCCTGCTCAGCAGATGCTGCTGCTCCGAGGTGCTGCTGAGCCCGGGGAGGTGAGGATGGAAGGGAGGGTGTTGGAGCTGGAGGGGAGCCAGGGAGCCAGGGAACAGCTGAGCTGCTGGCAGGCGAGGAGAGACTTGGCTCCTTCCTCCCCAGCCACAGCATTTTGCTTTGGAGCTGCTCTGACGGACAGGGAGAAGGATGGAGGGGCTGGGGGCTGGTACTGGTGCTCATCAAGGTGCTTGGGAAGCACAGACCCATGCTGGGCTCAGTGCTGGTGCTTTTGGCTCAGAACCCACGGTGCCACCTTGTTCCTGACCCCAGGTAAACACTCACCCCTGAGTGAAACTCCCCCTGTGAAGCTGCAGGGAAAATTCAGGATGTGGGGAATTTGCTCACAGCAGAGTAGGTTTGATTCTGTAGTCAGTGTTTTGGTAGTAGAGTGAGTAAGAATCATGGAATCATAAAACCCTGGAGTGGTTTGGGTTTGAAGGGGTGTTAAAAATCACCCAGTTTCACCCCATGCCATGGCAGGGACACCTTCCACTGTCCCAGGCTGCTCCAAGCTCTGTCCAGCCTGGCCTTGGACACTTCCAGGGATTTGGGGCAGCCAGAGCTGCTCTGGGCACCCTGTGCCAGGGCCTCCCCACCCTCCCATTAAAACATTCTTCCTTATATCTGAGTCTGAATCAACCCTCTTTTATATTAAAACCCTTTTGGCTGTCTCTCCAGGCCCTATAAAAACCTTCCTTAAAAGGTTCCTTTAGGCTCTGGAAGGGGCTCCCTGGATCCTTCTCCTCTCCAGGTGAACATTCCCAGCTCTCCCAGTCTGCTCCAGCCCTCGCAGCAGCTCCATGGCCTCCTCTGGATTTGCTCCTGTGCTGAGTGCCAGGGCTGGGAGAAGGGATGGACAATGAAATTGGAAATTTTAGATGTCTCTCAATTTGTGAGCCAGGAGCAATGTCCCACCTTGAACGAGCCTGTTCCCCCTGAAACCCCAAGAGGCTTCACTTCCCTCCCTACAGGCAGCAAAACTCCTGCTAAAGCCTCCCTGACAGGGAAAACCCCCTTGGGAACAGCATCCAACCAAACCAGCACGGGATCCCACCTCCCCAAGGGTTGACAAGCACAGAGCAGCATCTCCAGAGGCTTGAAACAAATCCAAAAGTTTATTTCCAACGAGTACACAGACCATGTGGGATGGGGATGCGCTACACCACGACTGGCTTCTGCCTACAGCCACCCCCTCCCCAAAACCTGCTGCTGCCAGGGTGGCAATCCACAGACAGACACCACCAGCAACCTCTGCAGACAATAAAAGTCCTTTTTTCCAGTACTCCAGATTTTTTGTTTTCTTTAAAAGCCCAGGGGTAGTGGAATGTTGTTTGAAACCAGGCTGGAAATCCAGCATGGGGATGGAGGGATGGGTGGGATTTTTGTTGTGAGGAGGGGAAACAACCTTGGCAGGTGATCTCTGCTTGGCTAACAAAGGCAGATCTGTGTAAATAGAAATACTGGGGTGAAATACCTGGCAGAACACCAATGGCAACACCACAACCAACAGAAAATCAAGCCCAGCAACATAAAACACCTTCAAGGAGTAGTTTGGGTTAATTCAAAATCTCCCCCTCCCCGCTCCCCCATATTCATGCAGGTTTATTTCATCCTCTAAGTTATTAAGAATTCGAGTTGTAAAATAGGCAAGTCCTTAAAAAAATTATTACAAACCACTTTTATGACAGTGCTTGAGAAGGGGTGGGGTGGGAGCCCCGGGTCAGACCGGCTGCACTTCACTCTCTGTGACAATAAATCAGATTAAAAAGAAAAGACAAATCTCAGGATGGGGTTTTGACATCTCTGCCTGGCAACTCCAAGAGTGAAACCAGCTGCAGAGCAAACCACTTCATCCACCCTTCATCCCAAAGCTAGGGGAGCTGTAGTAAAAAGATCAAAACTGGGGGAATTAGGGAGGGCTGGGACCATCTAGGCTACTCGTGGCTTATAAACATTCCCAGGTGCCAAAAGTTTGGAGTCCAGTGTGAGGAGAACTGGCCTTCCCTGTAGAAGAACTAGAAAAAGAGTATGAAAAGGTAGAAAAACCAAAAAGCACTTTTTTCACGGGCTAGAAAGAGTTACCAAAAGGTACCTAAAGATTTTTGCCCTCCAGGATCCACAGGGATTTTTAAGCTCACTCCTGATTCAGAACTGGTCCAGTGGGGTCACCACAGAGCCCCAAACCCCTTTGTGACACCCAGCTGACTTTGTACACAAATCCCCACGTTATGATTCCCAAAGTTTCCCAGGAGGATGGATGAGCAGGGGAAAGCCAGGAGGTGTTTAGCAGCAGGAAGAAGAGACAAGCCACGTCCACAAAAGTAGGGACCCAAGGAGGAGCCCAAAAAGGTGGCATGTGTCCCCTGGGAGCTGGGAGCAGAGCTGGGAATAACTCCCCAGGCTGGCAGGGAGCCCAGGCCGTGTGTAAACAGGGAATCAGGCACCTCTGGAAGGGGCAGCCCCACGGCTCCCCTGGCCCTTCCCAACGTGGGGAGGGGGGAGCAGGAACGGGAGAGGAACGGGGGCAGGAAGGGGCAGAAACATCCCAACAGAAAGCAGCATCCCATGGTGGGACAGCATCCCTTGGTGGGACAGCATCCCTTGGTGGGACAGCATCCCGTGGTGGGACAGCATCCCTTGGTGGGACAGCATCCCATGGAGAAGCAGCATTCCATGAAGGAGCAGTATTCCATGGAGGAGAAGCATCTCACCATGGAGCTGTATCCCACCAAGGAGCAGCATTCCATGGTGGAGCAGCATCCCAGCATGGAGCAGCATTCCATAAAGGAGCAGCATCCCATGGTGGGACAGCATCCTGTGGAGGAACATCATCCCATTTTGGAGTAGAATCTCACCATGGAGCTGTATCCCACCATGGAGAAGCATTCCACAGAAGAACACATTCCACCATGGAGCAGCATTCCAAGCAGGAACAGCATTCCATTTTGGAATAGCACCCCATGGTGGAGCAGCATCCCACCCTGGAGCAGCACTTCATGGAGGAACAGCATCCCCTTTTGGAGTAGCATCCCACCATGGAGCTGTCCCACCCTGAAGCAGCATCCCAGCACTGAACACCACCCCAGCACTGAACACCACCCCAGCACTGAACACCACCCCAGCAACATTGCAGAGCAGCCCCAAGGGAAGGAAGTGCTACCAGGAGCCAGGAGAAGAGCAGGACCGAGCGAGGAGGGCAGAGGCACAGAGGTGCAGGAGGAAAGGAAAGACCCGGAAAGAAGCGGCCAAACTTTGATTTTGGGATTTCTGGCTCGCCCTGCAGCTGGGCTGGCCCCTGCCCTGGGGCAGGAGGTATTTCAGGCACGTCTAAGGCATCTCAGGAGCTCTCTCTGCTTTCAGAATCGCCTCTGGTTCCTCCCTGCAGCTTCTTCCACCAGCACGTGGTGCCGAGCGCTAGGAAAGAAAAGTCTGGAGCGGATGGAGGGAATGAAACTCTCATGCACTACCACTGAATGTCACCACAGGGCTATGGGGCACCAAGCACGACACAGGAATCACTTGTACTTGCAGAACCAAAGCTAACCATAGAGAGGATGGGATAAAGTGGGGTTCTAGGGGGGACACGGAGTGCCGGCGTCCCCTCGACCCCCCTGCTACGCTACAGCCAGAAATGGAAAAAGCACAAGACCAAACACTGAGTAACAGCACAGCCACCTAACCTGTCGCTATATATTGGACAAATCAAAAATATTAGCTTGGAAAGAAACCAACAACATCATTCCAAGAGGGTTATACACATCCCTAGCAGTTAACTTTGCTCAGCACAGCTCTGGTGCTTTAAATATGGAACAATCAAACAATTTTGTGAGCAGAAAAGTGACACGGATTTATTCTTTACATGTTTGGTTTTTTTGTTTTTTTTTTTGTTTTGTTTTGTTTTGTTTTGTTTTGTTTTTCTCTTCCTAGGCAACTCTACAGACTTCAGATCTTTTGCCTTGCAATGCAGATCATCTGATTCCCCCAAAGGTGGCCAGGTTCTTTAAACATGCACATCTCTGTAGCTTCCAGGCCGTATTTTTTTTTTTTTTTTTTAATCTTATTTTTGTTTAAATTCTGCGGACCAGCAGGTCGTCCCCATTCCTAAAAACTCTACATCAGTGTTCAGGGTGGCCTGAGTGCCTGTCAGGCTCTTCCAGGGTTTAAAGGATCACACAGAAGAACTTCTTCTCTCTAAAGGGGTTTTCTGAGGCCGGGACTGGGGTCAATAGAGGGTCCTCCTTGGCGTGGGCTTCACAGTAAGCCATCAGGTCTGCTGCTGCTTTGGACACCTGCAAAAAGGAGCCATGAAATCAGGGGTTAACTGCACCACCTCCTCAGTGCCTTGGTGTCATTCTCTTCTGTCTTCACTCAGAGGCAGGATTAAAAGGCAGGAGATGAATTTTCTCCTGTTTGGACTTGGTTGTTTATTAAATCTTATCTAAAGTACAGAGAGTTCTGGTTACCAGCTAAAAGTGAGCAAAATGGAGATCAACTCAGCTAGTTGCAAGGTCTTTTAAAGCTAAACAGTCCAATAGAGAATTAACACCTATATTATTTATACTTTTGACCCAATACTAAACTCCTGTGACCTGAAGTGCAGCAATAACTATCCAAACAAAAATTACAACCTTAAATCGTGAAGAAGAAAGAAAATAGAAAAAGACAACACCCAAAATCCTCATCTTGTCCCATACCTATTACTATATTCTAAAAGCCCATATTTCAAACCCTTCACCATGTGAAATCACACACTTCTAATTAACTACACACATAATTTTAACTCCATCACCCAAATTTGGAAGCTTCTCCAAGGCCTCAGGTCTCAAGCAGTGTTCTCCAGGGGGTCAGTGCCAGAAATCTCAAAAATCCCAGATTTCTGGGCTCCAAGAGGGAGGAGCCCTGTGTTAGGGACGTGCCACCTGGAGAGGTGCCACCAGCAGGGAAGGGCTGGCAGCATCTCTGGGCAGATCTGAGATGAGAACCTGACTGATGGTGCAGCAGCACATCCCTGCTGGGGCTGGTTCTGGGCTGTTCTGGGCTGGTTCTGGGCTGGTTCTGGGCTGGTTCTGGGCTGTTCTGGGCTGGTTCTGGGCTGTTCTGGGCTGGTTCTTCACCTCTGGGCTGGCTCTTCACCTCTGGGCTCTGAGCTGCTCTGTCAGCCTGCATTCCCATCCCCAGCCTTCCCCCATCCCCATCCTTCACCTGACTTGAGCATCCCTGTGGCTCTCCCACGCATCCCTTGGCAGGAACATCCACAGCAGCATTTCCTGCCCTGCTCTTTATTCCAGCAGCTCCCAAGCCAGCAGAGCTCATCCCATCCCTGGAGCATTCCTCTCCCTGGATTTAAGCTCTCAGCAAGGAGCTGGGATGCCTTGGGGACAGTGACTCCTTCCCACCACCCCACAGGGCTCCAGGTGATGCTTCTCACCCCTGGGAACACCCAGGGATGGGGCTTGGAGCAACCTGGCAGGAGGATGGAACAAAAAGAGCTTTAAGGTCTCCCCCAACCCAAACCATTCCTGGATTCCCTGATCCCATTTCCCCCTGCCTTCAGCCAGGATCAATTAAAACAAGAGCATGCCCCACAAACACCACCTGGCTCTACATCCCAGCTCTCTTTGGGCAGCACCAGCCACCTCCCAGCCCCCCCAGGAGCAGCTCCCAAGGATCCCCACCTTTATCCTGTCGATGTTGGCCTCCATCTTCAGCTGCTCCACCAGCTTTCGGGCTTGTGCTATGCTAGCAGTGTTGTTGCTAGCCATGGGCAAGCCAGGAGCTCCCGGGATGGGCTGCAGGCAGCAACACACCAGGATCAGCAGCTGGGCTGCTCCCAGCCCTGCAAGCCCCCCAGAACTGAAAATCTTACAGAGGAAAAAAAAAATTAAAAAAATAAAAAGAGGATGGGAATTACAATGAACTAAACAAAAACCTGGCAAAAAAAAAATAGGGGAAAATAGAGGAATGATTGAAGAGAATAAAGATGGATTGCACATTCAGGAGTGGCTTGGGTTGCAATACAGGATGTGACCAGAAATGTGAATTCTGTCCCATCTGTTAACCCAGCTGGGGCAGTGCCCCTGATCTCCTGGCACACATTATCTGCTCATGGGCCATCTTTAAACCAGCTGGGCAATCATCTTTATCTTCCCACAGCCCATCCTCCCTCCAGGAGATATCTCCTGTTCATGGCCAGTGAGTCCCAGGGCATGACTGATAAAATTCCATCATCCCACTGGGAGATGCTCCAGCCAGGGGAGCAGCCAAGCCTTTCCTAGCCAGATCAAAACTGACATTTTGGACACCAAGGCACCTTCTTTCCACTGGATTCCAGAGGAAAACCAGACCTTTGCACATCATCCCTGGAGCTTCAGAGGAAACTGCACCTTCTCCAGGAGCACTGCTCCAGCTGAACCACATCTGCCCCTGCAGGAGGATGCAGCCACCATTGAATGGGACTGTGCCAACACCCTGACTGACTGACGGGTGTCAGCTTGGATTCTGACTCTGGCAGGGCTGGGATTGTTCTGTGTAATACTGCATTGCTATTTTAATTTCCCTGGTAAATAACTGTTATTCCTAATTCCCATCTCTTTGCCTGAGAGCCCCTTAATTTCAAAATTATAATAATTTGTAGGGAGGGGGTTTACATTCTCCATTTCAAAGAGAAGCTCCTGCCTTTATTGGCAGACAACTGTCCTTCACACCAGGACAGTGTGGAAGGGAATGGCACATTCAAAGGGAAGGGAAAAGAATGGAGGCTACTCTGACAGACATTCACACCTGTCCTGATTGGTGAGCTCCAAAACTCCAAATGTTTATAAGCAACCACCTACTAATTTTTAATTGGAAAGAGATGGGGAGGGAAGAGCAAATTAAAGAGGTGCTCATGGATATCACTCCACATTCTAATTCCCAGACTTCATCCCACAAATCATCCTGTGACTCTGGGCCACAGACACAGCCTTGACAGGTTGGTACCCTGCTGCCAGCCCTGCAATGCCCCAAAGATGGGCTGGGGCTGCACGTGGGGAGTGTTGGAGCATCAAATGAGGGGGTGAGGATGGGAGAGGCCAACCCTGGACACAAGAGAAAAGAAACAATGGGATGGATTCCACTGATTGATGAATGGAAAAGGGTATTTGCCTTTACAAACAAACTGCAGGTCTGCTGAGAAATGAAATTGGATATTGAAAGGTGAAAGAAGCAATGGGGAAAATCATGAATTCCATAAGAATTAAAAATTTAAAGGGAAGGTTGTACATTAGAGGGGAATCTCAAGTGTCAGGTGTTTTGGGAAGTCTGTGCCTCTCAAGTAGGGAGAAGGAGAGGGAAATGCAGCCAGGAAATTGAGATAAAAAGGGAGGCTCTGTCCTCCCAAAATTCTACAGACCCCAGGGGAATGCCCCATGGCCTCTCCCTTTATTCAAATAAAGTTAAAGGACTCCTCTGTCTCCTTTTTGGACATAAACCTCTGGTTTTCATGGATTAATTTTCCTGACAAGGGATGTCCCTTAGGTGACACTGGGGCTGTCCAGAGCCCAGCTGAGCTGTGCTCTGGGGTTTGCTGTTCCATGAAAACCTGTGACAGCAGCAGGAACAGGATTCAGTGCCAGGCTCATTCCCTGCCCACCATCCAGCCCAGCGTGTGTCCAGCACCCCTTGGCCTCCCTGGCTTTGTCCCTGCTGCCAATTTGCACATTGAGATGCTGAACAGGATGCTGGAGTTTCCTGTTTCTGGAGATTTCTCCCCCAGGCAGGGGGGGATGCTCATTAAGGCCAGGCTGGCTCCTGGATGTTTTTCTGGCACTTTCTACCAGCAGTAGCTCTGGCAGAGGCAGCAGCACCCCAGCATCCAGCCCCTCCTGCCTGATTTGGGCTGCCTGACAGCTCCAAAATGGTTTTTTTTTGGGATATCTTGCAATAGCAGGGCACAGCAAGACCCCTGGGTGATGGGACAAGCCCTAAAATAAGGGAACTGTGGTGTTTTAAGGAAAAGGTGAGGGCATGCCCAGCTCAAGCTCAGCTTAGGGGCTTTAGAGTGTTTGGAGAGAGGGATTTATAGGAGGAATGAAGCTGGCACTGGTGCTGTGCCTGGAGAAGAGCCATGCCAGGGCCAGCTGGGGTGTGAGGATGAGGAGGGCAGCACAAGGAGGGGTTATTTTTTTACCAGCAGCTGATCTCTCCAGTGATTTGTGCCTCTCAGGGAAGCTCTGCTCCTCTTGGCCCTTCACTGCCTTCAAACAAAGAGAACAGAGAACAAACCTCAGCTCCCTGGGAGCTCCATGCCAGCCCAGAGAGCCCAGAGGTGCAGGGTGGCACATCCCTGCACGCCCAGCCCCCAGGGACACTTTCTGTTTGCATTCAGGGAGGGTTTCCAGCACAGCAAGAGGTTTCAGGCAGTGGGCAAGTGGCCCAGGGCTGCTGGCAACCCTGCTGGAGGATGCACAGGGGCAGGGAAGGGATTCTGGGGCAGGGATTTCAGGGTATCCCTTTTAGGGCATGGATTTCAGGATATGGATTTTGGGGCATGGATTTCAGGGTATCCATTTTGGGGCATGGATTTCAGGGTATGGATTTTGGGACATCCATTTCAGGGCATGGACTTTGGGGCATGGATTTTGGGGCAGGGATTTCAGGGTATCTCTTTTAGGGCAGGGATTTCAGGGTATCCATTTCAGGGCAGGGATTTTGGGGCATGGATTTTGGGGCAGGGATTTCAGGGTATTCATTTCAGGGCAGGAATTTTGGGGCATGGATTTTGGGGCAGGGATTTCAGGGTATTCATTTCAGGACAGGGATTTTGAGGCTGGGATTTCAGGGTATTCATTTCAGGACAGGGATTTTGGGGCAGGGATTTCAGGGTATGGATATGGGGGCAGGGATTTCAGGGTACCCATTTCAGAGCAGGAATTTTTGGGGCAGGGATTTCAGGGTATCCATTTCAGAGCAGGAATTTTGGGGCAGGGATTTCAGGGTATCCATTTCAGAGCAGGAATTTTGGGGCATGGATTTTGGGGCAGGGATTTCAGGGTACCCATTTCAGGGCAGGAATTTTTGGGGCAGGGATTTTGGGGCATGGATTTCAGGGTATCCATTTCAGGGCAGGAATTTTGGGGCAGGGATTTCAGGGTATCCATTTCAGAGCAGGAATTTCAGGGTAGGGATTTTGGGGCATGGATTTTGGGGCATGGATTTCAGGGTATGGATTTTGGGGCATCCCTTTTAGGGCATGGACTTTGGGGCAGGGATTTTGGGGCATGGATTTCAGGGTATCCATTTCAGGACAGGGATTTTGGGGCAGGGATTTCAGGGTATGGATTTCAGAGCAGGGATTTCACTGCCTGCTGCACAGAGCTCAGGGTGGGATAGAAGGAGCATCTCCTGGGGAATGCTGCTCCTGGCTGGATCTGCTCTGCTTTATATATACTTTATATATATATTTATATATACTTTATATAAAGAAGTATTGCCCAGAATGAGCAGAGAAAGCTCCAAAAACCCAGATTTGTGAGATCCAACACAGACCCAGCTCCCTGCCATGGCTGGAGGCTCAGCTCAGCCCTTGCATTGTTTCCCTGCTGGTTTATCCCATCTCTCCCTCCTTTTTTTTTTTTTTTTTTGTTTGTTTTTTTTTGTTTGTTTGTTTGTTTGTTTGTTTGTTTTTTGTTTTTTTTGTGGCTGGAGCAGCAGGGTGCATCCCTCCTGCTTTTCCTTTCCCTGCAAAGCCATGGAATTTGGAGAGCCTGGTTCTGGCTCAGCAGCTGGGAAAGCTGGGGCAGGTTCAGCCAAGCTGCTGCTGCCTGGTTTGGGTGGACAGAGACTTTCCCAGGCAGCAAAGTCACCCCTGGAGGTGTCAAAGTGTGGAGGTGGCACTTGGGGACATGGGTTAGTGGTGGGATTGACCGTGCTGAGATCTTAGAGGGCTTTCCCAACCTAAACAATTCCCTCTCATTCACAGGACCTGCTCCAGTGGCAGGGAATCACTTCAGGGATGTCATTCCATGTTTAGGATCCATGGGAGCAGGGAGGGCTGCAGAGAGCATCTGCATGGCTGCTACAGCCCTGGCCCTCGAAATAATTCTGTATATCCCACCCTGCTGCCACCTTTAAATAATTCTGTATATCCCACCCTCTAAATAATTCTGTATATCTCACCCTGCTGCCACCCTCTAAATAATTCTGTATATCCCACCCTGCTGCCCCCTTTAAATAATTCTGTATATCCCACCCTCTAAATAATTCTGTATATCCCACACTGCTGCACCCTCTAAATAATTCTGTATATCCCACCCTCGAAATAATTCTGTATATCCCACCCTTTAAATTATTCTGTATATTCCACCCTGCTGCCCCCTCTAAATAATTCTGTATATCCCATCCTGCTGCCACCTTTAAATAATTCTGTATATCCCACCCTTTAAATAATTCTGTATATCCCACCCTGCTGCAACCCTTTAAATAATTCTGTATATCCCACCCTCTAAATAATCCTGTATATCCCACCCTCTAAATAATTCTGTATATCCCACCCTGCTGCCCCCTTTAAATAATTCTGTATATCCCACCCTCTAAATAATTCTGTATATCCCACCCTCTAAATAATTCTGTATATCCCACCCTTTAAATAATTCTGTATATCCCACCCTCTAAATAATTCTGTATATCCCACCCTTTAAATAATTCTGTATATCCCACCCTTTAAATAATTCTGTATATCCCACCCTGCTGCCCCCTTTAAATAATTCTGTATATCCCACCCTGCTGCAACCTCTAAATAATTCTGTATATCCCACCCTCTAAATAATTCTGTATATCCCACCCTGCTGCCCCTTTTAAATAATTCTGTATATCCCACCCTGCTGCCACCCTCTAAATAATTCTGTATATCCCTTTAAATAATTTCCCCCCCGGGGAGAACCTGGGGTGTTGATAAGATAAGTAACAAAATAAAATAATAATAAATAAATAGCAAACTCATAACAAAAATAAAACTGCAGATAACAAAATAACATAATATAATAATAATAAAAAAATATAAAAATTAAAAAAAAAAACAGAAAAGCAGCAGGTGACACTTCAAAGTGAGCTGGTGAATGTCCCACCTCAGAAAACAGTGGAGTTATTCCCACAGGGCAGCCACAAAATCAGCTTTTAAATCCCAAAGAGAGGATGTGCCCACCAGGAGTAACCCCAAAATTCCATGGGTTTTTTTAGTTTGGACTGGATTTATCATAGAGAGATGGAATGGTTTGGGTTGGAAGGGACCTTAAATCCAATTTAATTTGTATTTAAATTAAATTGATTTAATTTCAATCCTTAAATCCAATCCCATCCCACTCTCCACCATGAGCAGGGACAATTTCCACTGTCCCAGGCTGCTCCAGCCCCAATGTCCAGCCTGGCCTTGGGCACTGCCAGGGATCTGGGGCTGCTCTGGGCACCTGTGCCAGCCCCTCTCCACCCTCACAGGGCAGAATTCCCAATTCCCAACATCCCATCCACTCCCTGAGTCCTGTCCTTGTCCAAAGCCCCTCTCCATCCTTTCCATCCCTTGGCACACCCAGTGAATAACCCACAGCCCCTCTGCACAACAAACAAACCCCAAAACCAGCAGATCCCAAACTGTAATTACAGTGCAGAGCCCAGGAGAGACAACAGCCATGTCCTGGTGTTAAACATCATTAGCATGGGGATAATGAGGGAGCACTCATTAACCTGTGGGCTCCAGGGCAGGAATCCCATTATCCACCTGCCATTAATGAGGGAAATCAGGCACTGCTGGATTCCCCTGGCAGTGCCACAAAACTCCTCTCACTGCAGGCAGAGCTCAGCATGGGCTCTCTGATCATGGCAACACCACGAAATTTGGGTGTTTTTTACCTTCATGCTTGGGATTTCTGCTGCCTAGAGCCAGGAGCTGAGCTCTGATGGAGAGGATTTGGAGGTTAATTGGGATAATGCCAGCACTCCAGCACCCAAATTCCCCAAATGGGGTCAGGCAGGGCTCTCTGCATCCACCACATCTCCAGTTCTGCCTCTGGAAGTTCCCATCCCAGTGAGCTGCACTGCTGGCAAATACAATAAACTTCCCTCTACATGCCACACTCAAATATTTTGGCTTCTTTCCCTTGGATCTGAGGATGTTTTCCAGGTTGATTGCAATGAGTAAAGAGGAACTGGGGCTTGAAGGAGTGGAGGATGCTCCAGCAGCTTGGCTTGGCTTAAATCTCTTCCCTGTGAGGGTGGTGAGAGCCTGGCACAGGTTTCCCAAAAAAGCTGTGGCTGCTCCTGGATCCCTGGGAGTGTCCCAGGTCAGGTTGGATGGAGCTTGGAGCAACCTAGGACAGGGGAAGGTGTCCCTGCCATGGCAGGAGTTGGAATAAAATGGGCTTTAAATCCCTTCCATTCTGGGATTCCATGAAAAACCTGGCAAAAAAAAGTCTGAACAGGAAAATTTTGCTGCTGATTTTTGCTAGTTGGGTCCCTAAGTTCCAAAAAAACCCACCTCATTTGTTTCTGTCTGCTGAATGAAGAGCCTTGGATGCATTGGAATGACATTTTTTTTTTCTGTCACCCACCCCAAACAGGCACCAAAAATTGGGATTTAGGCAGGCAAAGAGCAAGGCACACCCCTGATTCTGTGAA
The DNA here is from genome assembly GCF_029582105.1 of Oenanthe melanoleuca. Classification (NCBI taxonomy): domain Eukaryota; kingdom Metazoa; phylum Chordata; class Aves; order Passeriformes; family Muscicapidae; genus Oenanthe; species Oenanthe melanoleuca. Next base: position 58,441,246 of record NC_079339.1, read on the forward strand.
TTCTGAGAATCCCTGGTGCAGCTGTGCCAGCTGTCCCAAAATCATCTTTTATCCATTATTTGGAGCAGCAAATGTGGGTGTGGAGCAGCTGCTGGGGTGGGATGGGGTTTGAAGTGCTCAGGGCAGGGAGATCCATCCCTGCTCCATCCCAGTCATCCCACAATGGCACAAACAGCCCAAAACTGCAAAAAGAACATCTCAGAGCCCTCCTGCTGAGCTGCCATGCCATGCTCCCTGCCAGCCTGGGCTCTGGCACCTGCAGGAGTCACTGGAGTTCCCCTGCCAGCAGCAGCTGCTGCAGCACAGAGCTCAGGCTGAGCAGCATCCTGGAACCCTGCACCCAGCTCCAAATCTGTGGAGTCAGAGCTAACCACCCCCAAAAAGGTTTTCATCCTCTTTTTGATGGGTTTTAGCTCGAGGTCTGCCTGGGTGGAGAGTGGAATTCTCCTGAATGTTTAAAAAAATGGCATTTTCCCATCCCTGGCAGTGTCCCAGGTCTGGTTGGATGGAGCTTGGAGCAATCTGGGATAGAGGAAAGTGTCCCTGGCATGACAGGGGAGGAAAAAAAGGAGCTTTAAGATCCCTTCCAACCCAAACCACATCACAACTTTATGATTTTAAGGCTGATTAATTAGTGCAATCACCCTAAACAGGCACTGCCATTACAGGAGGGGTCTCTCAGAGCACATTTTGCCCTCTGTCCCTGTCCAGGTTCAGGGAACCATCCCTGGGAAACACTTCCTGACATTCCTGGAAGTGCAAACAGCCCCTGAGTGAGATTTCAAGGTGACCACAGGACCCCTCCTGCACCCCTCAGGCTCTGAGAGGCTCTTTGCCCACCCAGCTCTGCTCCTTCCCAGCTCTAAACCAGTGGAACATCCTCTCCTGAGATGGAAGAGGCAAATTCCAGAATTCCAACCACTGGAGGGATTTCAAATCCCTGTGGATGTGGCACTTGGGGACACATGGAATGACCTCAGGGAGCTTTTCCAACCTGAATGATTCTACCAAGGAATAACATATCCAAAAACCAGGGAACAAGGATGCCCAAATACTGAGGAATGCCCAGTTACTGGGGAGTTCAAGGATACCCACATAAAAGGCAAATAAGAAATTCCCAGGTGCCTGGGGAATAATGATTCCCAAAAACTGAGGAATAAGGATGCCCATGAAGAGGGAAAAAATAATTCCCACATTATTGAGGAATAAGAATGCCCAGATAAAGAGGGAAAAATAATTCCCACAATCTTGGGGAATAAGAACACCCAGATACTGAGGAATTAGGGTGTCCAAATATTGGGGAACATGGACACACAAAATTCTAGCATTCAGTTTTCCAGACTTTTTTTTTTTTTTTCTCTGCTTTTCACAAAACCCATCTCTCCCCTCTGAAGCAAAAGGAAAAGCAGGAATGAAACAGAAAGTGCTGACAGTGGCCAGGGTGAAACCTCTCTGTTCCCTCACACCACTGAAAGCAGCATCACCCACCCCAAAAACAGCAAAGCAGCTTCCCTGCTCCTTGATTTAAAAAAAAAAAAAGAAAATCATATTTTCCAGCCCTGATGCACCAGCATTTTCCACTCAGTTGTGGCAAAGTGGGTGAATCCCAGTGGGACAGGCAGGATTTTGGGGAGAGCAGGGATCAGTCTGTTCTTACCAGGCAGGCATCACCCAGGGGGGTGGATCCAGAAAAAGGGGGGTTTTTGGACAGAAAAGGGGTTTTTGGACAGAAAAGGGGTTTTTGGACAGAAAAGGGTTTTTTTTAGACAGAAAATGAGGGTTTTTTTGGATAGAAAAGGTTTTTTTTTTTTTATAGAAAAGGGGTTTTTTGGTCCAGGAATGGTTCCAGGCTGGGTATTACAACAAAGAAATTTGTCCCAAATCTCATTCACACTGGGATTTCTCCATGTCCCTGTGCTTCCCTAGAGCTGAGCCCAGCAGGGTCTCCCAAAATCTGCCTTTTCCCCCCCAAAACCAGCCAGGTGCAGCATCCAGAAGGGATAACTGGGAACAGGGCTGGAGTGTGGGAATCCCTCGTGAGGGGCTGGATGGATTTGCCAAGCATCTTGTGGCTTTTGCTAAAAGCCATGGCTAAAAATAGGTGGCTCAGCTGAAAAAAAAAAAAATAAAATTGCTAAATATATCCAGAAAAATATAAAAATACTACAGGCAAAACAGAAAATAGCAGAGCCACGTTTTCCAGGGGGTGGGAGATGGGAGAGTCCCACTGATTCCAACAGGAGTTCCAGATCTGGCTGGGAAAGGAGACTTAAAACACCCAAATTCCACGTGTTTCACTCTTTCCTTAAGGAAAGAAAATGCTCTGAGCTCGATTTGTGCCTGTGAGGCAAAAAAAAACCTTCATCCTGAGTGGTGGTTCCAGCCACAGCTCCCAGGGAAGAATTCCTTTCCCTTCCCTATTCCCTTTCCCAGCCATTTTTTTTTTTTTTTTATCCTGAATGTCCAAAACAGTGTTTAAATCCCTGGGAAGCAGCTTGCAGGTCAGAGATGTGCTGCTAGATAAAGAAATGAATACATTAAAAGGCAACAGAGTGGGAAAAAACCCGAGCCTGTTTCCATGGAAACAGCTTCCTTATCCCACAGCATCCCATCCCTCCTGCCAAACACCAGAGGTGGGGTGGGCACCCAGTCATCCATCCCAGAATATTTTGGCTTGGAAGGGACTTTAAATCCCATCCAACCTCACCCCCTGCCATATCCAGGGACAGCTCCCTCCATCCCAAATGTCCAACCTGGACATTTCCAAGGGTGGGAATTATCAAGGCAACGAAAAGTGTCGTTTTTTTTTGTTTTGTTTTTTTTTTTTTTTCCCTAATTTTGCCCTGAAGGAAGAGCTCAGTGCTGGGATTGGCTCTGTCAGGGATGGGATGTGCCCTTCACCCACCTCCTGTGCCAGAGCTGACCAGGACAGGAGCCCAGGTGGAGTCAGGGTCTCACATTCCTGCTCTGTCCCTTTCCCTGGAGCATCCCTGCCTCCGTGGAAACTCTGCTCTCTGTTTTCTCTCAGGCCCCTCAGAGCTCAAACTGAAACAAACAGGAACCAACCTCAACTTCCTCTTCTTGTTTTTTAGGGTTTTTGTGGGTTTTTTAAAAAGATTGTTCAGGTGAAGGACCAGCAGACTGAGACACCTCCTCTGGTTCTTCCACCATTCCTGTGAGGTTTTTTGGCTTTCTTTCAGGAAAATCCTGGGAAAAAGTGGTGGTGCACAAGGGATGATCCCAGTGGTGGGAGCAGATCAGGCTCTGGGTGCTCCCTCACCTTGGCCAAATACTGGGGAGTAAGAATGACCAAATACCAGGGAATAACATATCCAAAAACCAAGGAAAAACACATCCAAATACCAAGGAATAACATTTCCACAAACCAGGGAACAAGGATGCCCAAATACTGAGGAATGCCCAGCTACTGGGGAGTTCAAGGATACCCACATAAAGGGCAAATAAGGAATTCCCAGGTGCCTGGGGAATAATGATTCCCAAAGACTGAGGAATAAGGATACTCATGAAGAGGGAAAAAAATAATTCCCATATTCTTGGGGAATAAGAATGCCCAGATAAAGAGGGAAAAAAGAATTCCTACAATCTTGGGGAATAAGAATGCCCAAATACTGGAGAGCAAGACTGCCCAAATACCAGGGAGTAGGGATGCCCAAATATTGGAGAAGTCAGGACTGCCCAAATATCAGGGAAAAAGGATACCCAGATATACTGAGGAATAAGAAAGCCCACACAGAGGGAAATACACATTTCAGATATTTGGGAAACAAGGATGCCCAAATACTTGGGAACAAGGATGTCCAAATTTTGAGGAATAAGATTGTTGGAATAATGAAGGATAAGGATGCCCAAATACCAGGGAATAGAATGTCCAAATACCAGGGAATAAGGATGCCCAGATATTAAAAAATAAAGATGCCCAAATACTGAAGGATAAGGATGCCCAGAAACCAGGGATTAGGGATGTCCAAATATTATAGAATAAGGATGCTCAGATACTGGAAAATAAAGATGCCCAAACACTGAGGAATAAGGATGTCCGAATTTTGGGGAATGGGGATGTCCAAATACCAGGGAATAAAGAATGTCCAAATCCTGAGGAATAAGGATACCTAAATACCAGGGAATAAAGATGTCCACATACTGGAAAACAAAGATGTCCACATACTGAGGAATAAAAATATCCAAATTTTGGGGAATGGGGATGCCCAAATACCAGGAAATAAGGATGCCCACACACTGGAAAATAAAGATGCCCAACCACTGAAGAATAAAGATGTCCAAGTTTTGGGGAATAAGGATACCTAAATACCAGGGAATAAGGATGGACAAATCCTGAGGAATAAGGATACCTAAATACCAGGGAATAAGGATGCCCACACACTGGAAAATAAAGATGCCCACATACTGAGGAATAAAGATGTCCAAATTTTGGGGAATGAGGATGCCCAAATCCTGGGGAGCAGGGCTGGCTGCTGTGACACAGAAGGGAAGGTGTCCCAGGCTGTGACACCCCAGATAAGGACACACATCCTGTCACACCATCCCCAGCTCCAACCCCCTGCTCTCCACCAGGCTCAGCCCTGCTGCACTTCACTCAAAATGAAAGTGCCTTAAGGTTTGATGGGGTTTTTTCAGGTTGGGTTGGGTTTTTAAGGTTTAATAAAATGTTAAACAACCCCCAGAGGTCACTGGGAGGCTGGAGCACAGGGGAACACACAGCATCAGAAATTCCCTAAAATCCCTGGATGGATCAGAGTATCTCCAGCACACAGATCACAGAATTCCAGACTGGTCTGGGTTGGAAAAAACCTTAAGCTCATCCCATTCCAACCCTTTCCACTGTCCCAGGGTGCTCATCCAGCCTGGCACTGAGCATTTCCAGGGATCCAGGGGCAGCCACAGCCCCACCACCCTCAAGGAATTTCTTATCTGCTCATCCAGCTCTGAACTCCTGACCCTCAATTAAGGGAAGCAGCCAGGAGCTATGATTTAATGCTAATTAACATATCCACTCATGGCTTCCAGTTTTTAACATCCTGCTCTTAAGTACTGGCCAGGGTCAAGATAAAGATCTTGATGGGAAGATGGGGAATGAGGATTGAAGGGGAAGATGAAGGGAGAGCTGCAAATTGAATTGTTTCTCCCAGCATCACATTTCCAAGAGGATTTGAAAAGGGACAAACCCACCCTGAGCCTCATGCAAATCACCCCAAATTCAAGGCTGGGGAATGGTTTGACCCCACAGTCTCAGGGATCCATGATTTACCAATTCCTGCTCATTGGTGTGGGGACACACACCCCAGAGGAATGGGGACAAAACATTGCCCTGATTTGGTTACAAGATCCCATTTTAGGGGCACCCTCCATGTGAGCACAGCAAATGGAAGGGAAAATGTGAATTTTGCCATGGCTGGTGCCAGGTTGCTGAACCCACCCCTCTACAAATCAGTTTTCAGCCCAAATAAACCCCAAATTTTTTTTTTTTTTTTTACTAGAGCCTCACCATTTCCCCCAAAAAAAACCTCCTGCAGCAGGCAAAGCATTTCTGGGCTGCAGAAATCCTCATGATGAGAAATCATCCTCCAACGATTTCACCCCGATCAAACCTTTATTAGAATTTTATTTTAAGTAACACTCACAAGGAGCCCAATGACCCTTTGCAGCCTCTGGGAATCACCCAACAAGTTGCACCAGCAGAGAAACAACCCCGTTAAGCAGCCCCATTAATTTGAGCCCCCCCTCCCAGGAATTACCTGAGACTGCTTTAATTAGGTATCCACCGTGCAAAAGAATTAATTAATTGGTGATAAGCACCTGAACCACATTACTCATAAGGCTCTATTTCAAGCTTCAACTACAGCAAACAGGTCACAGCCCAGCTGAGAGTGCAGGCAGAATTCCCAGGGCTGCTGCCTGGTATTTCTCTTCCCATCCTTGTCATGGAAGGAAAAAGGTTGGGAATTTTTTTTACCTTTTTTTTTTTTTTTTTGTCTTAATTTTCCTTCCATCCTTGGCCAAGCTGGACAGGGTTTGGAACAACCTGGGATAGTGGGAATTGTCCCTGGATGATTTCAAGGTCTCCTCCAACTCAAACCATTCAGGGATTCCATTTCTTTTCCTGGTTTTTCACAGCACCCAGAGCTGGTGCCTTCAGAACTACTCCAATAGTGGCTGCACCACGTGGAGATGGGAGTTGTGTGATAATTTTGGGGGATTTGGTGTGTTCTGGGCGTGGGTTGTGGGGTAAAACCCCGTTGCCTTGGGGCTGTGAGGGTTTCACATCCCCTAAAGGGAGTGAAGCATCTGCTGAGGGCAACAGCCCAATGTGCAGGTGGAGGATCCACATGGAACGGGGGAGGGCTTAGCAGGTTCCTGAGGGGGGAAAGAAACAGGAAAAGGAGAGGAAGAAAGGTATAAAAGGAAGAGGAAAAGAAAAAAAAAAAAAAGAGAAATAAAGAGAGGGGGAAAAAGGTAAAGAAGGGGGGGAAAAAAGGAAAAAGTTTCCCAGTGCATTCTGTATTTCCACAATCCACAACTTTGAAAAGGAATTTACTGTGGCTTGTGCTGGCTCTGACATTTCACAGCCTGGCAAAGCTGAGGATGTGAGGGGAGGGTCTCCAAGCCAGTGGGGATGAGGGCAGGGATGCAGGAAGGGATGTGGATGGGGATACAGGGATGTGGGCAGGGATGAAGGAGTGGATCAGGGCAGAAATACAGGAATTGATGCAGGCAGGGATGTGCACAAGATCTGGGGATGGATGTCAGCAGGATGTGGGCAGAGATGCACACAGGGATGTGTGTGGGGATGCAGGTGTGGATCAGGGCAGGGCTGCAGGCAGGGATATGGGTGAGATCTGGGCACAGATATGAGCAGGATGGGGGCAGGGATGCAAGCAGAAATGCAGGCAGGGATGCAGATGTGAATCAGGGCAGAAATACAGAGAGGGGTGCAGGAACTGATGCAGGCAGGGATGTGGACAAGATCAGGGCAGAGATGTGGGCAGGGATGCAGGAACTGAAGCAGGCAGGGATGGAGGAACTGATGCAGTCAGGGATGTGCACAAGATCTGGGGATGGATGCCAGCAGGATGTGGGCAGAGATGCACACAGGGATGTGTGTGGGGATGCAGGAACTGATGCAGGTGTGGATCAGGGCAGGGATGCAGGCAGGGATATGGATGAGATCTGGGCACAGATATGAGCAGGATGGGGGCAGGGATGGCTCAGGCATCAGGGGTGGATCAGGGCAGGGCTGCAGGCAGGGATGTGGATGAGATCTGGGCACAGACATGAGCAGGATGGGGGCAGGGATGGCTCAGGGATGTGTGTGGGTATCTGGGCAGGGATGCAGGAACTGATGCAGGCAGGGATGTGGATGAGATCTGGGCACAGATATGAGCAGGATGGGGGCAGGGATGGCTCAGGGATGAGGGTGGATCAGGGCAGGGCTGGGCCCTGGCACAGCTCAAACCAGGTTACCTGGGCGGGCTGGCAGAATTGGGTTGTTGGCGCTGCCGCTCCCGCTCGGCCGCCGGGCTGACCCACATTATCCCAATTAAATCTCACTCCCCTGCCCCTCTGCTGCCTCTCTCCCCTGTGCCCTGCAGCATTCAGGGCTAAAGTAGGCCCTGGTTAGGGAGGCAGAGGAATGAAGAATGAGGAGAGGAGGGCACGGCCAGCGTGGCAGAACTGGGGCAGGGACCGAGAGGCAGCAGCAGCAGCAGTTTGTGCTCAGCAGCTTCCCTTGCTGCAGGCCCGACCCAGCTGCATCTCCCCTGACCACAGTGCTCCTGCAGAACAGCAGAATGGGCTTTTCCTCCCCAGCTGCTCCCTCTGAGCCCTTCCCACACCACTCCCTGTCTCCATCCTCACCCACCCTGATCGCTCCACATCCAGCACCTCACCTTCCCCACAGAGCCCCAAGCCCCTGAAGCAGCCAGTTTTCCCCAGGAGCATCCCTGCCAGGCCTGCTGCTGAGCCAGGGGCCCTGCCTGTGCCCCCATGCTGCTCTGGAGCAGCCGCCAGCCCGGGCGCTGCTTCTGCACTGACACGGCAAAAACAACAAGGGTGGAAATGCTGGAGCCTGAGCAAGGCCTGGGTGAGGCAGCACAAGGCACTGGCTTCCCTCCCTTCCCATGCAGGGACCCCTCATGTGCTCCATTTATTCCCCTCTGCTCACCCCAGAGCTTTAATCCCTCTGGAATCACTGCCTGTGCACCACGATGCTCCACGAGCCTTCCCCAGGATTAAACACCTTCCCCTGCCTGCCTGCTGCTGGGAAATCTCAGTTTCAGTGGGTTTTCATATTTTTCCTGAGCTGTAAAGCCACTGCAAGCAGCTGCTCTTTGGGGGCTCTCAGTTCCAGGCAGGATGTAGGATTCAAAACCAGCCTAACTTTTACATCATTCCACAGAAACACTCACACAGGGCTTAGATTTTAGGCTTAAAAAATAATAATCAGCACCTCCCTTATTTGCTGCTCATACCTCTCCTTAAGCCTGGCTCACTGCATTAAAATAATCTTTTTATTCCCTTTATTCCTCATTTTTATTCACAGTGTGGATGGAGGAAGGAGGAGGGAGTTTCCCCCACCACTGGCATTAAGTGGGGAGTGAGGGAAGCACCAGGGGTGGATACAAATCCCTGAGCAAGGATGTGAGGCTGAGCAATTATATTAAATCAGCTGATAAATAATGCAAGGGATTCTGATGGGGCCAGCACCACACAAACACCACCAGCTCTCCAGGATATTAAAAATCCAAGGGAAGCAGCACAGGAACTGAACCCAAAGCCTTTCCCAACACCTACAGCTGTCCCAGGGTCCCACTGCAGCTCTGTCCCCACCAGGTTCTGCACAAAGCCATGGAATCCATGGCCTGGCCAATGTTCAGCATTTCCCAAGGTGGGGAACCTCTGCTTGGGCACTTCCCAGCTGGGTCAGAGCTGCTCCAGCACCAGCACAGGGCTGGAGGTGAATCAGAAGAGGATCAGAGAGGTGCTGATGGCTGCTCCCCAATTGAGGAGCCCAAATTGCTGCAGAGCCAGCAAAGGAAATCCCTGAGAAGGAATGAGGAGAAGACCTGGCCACGTTCCTGTGGGACATCCTGGGGACACCTGGACTCACAGCACAGCCATGGGGACAGCTCTGGTGTGCCCTGAGTGCTGGGGGAGAACAGGAATCCCCAATTCCCACTGTCCCATCCATCCCTGCCCTCTGGCAGTGTCCCATTCCCTGTGTCTGTCCCTCCATCCCTTGTCCCCAGTCCCTCTCCAGCTCTCCTGGAGCCCTTCAGGCTCTGAGCTCTGCCTGGATCCTTCTCCTCTCCAGGTGAACATTCCCAGCTCTCCCAGCCTGGCTCCAGCCTTGGAGCATCTCTGTGGCCTCCTCTGCACACAGAGAAATTTTCCTGTCCTCAGACCAAGCCCTGCCTGTTTCTCCTAAGATTTCTCCCAAGGTTCCTCCCAAGGTTCCTCCCAAGCCTCCTCTGGCTGCAGACATAACAAACCCCAAACCGTGCCAAATGTCCCATGCAGAGGCAGGCTGGCACTGTCCTGCTCTCCCCAGGTGACAGTGGCACTGTGAAGACATTTTGCTGAACTCTCACACCTCCTTTATCCTCCTTCCCTCCCTTCCCTGCACCTGCTCCAAAGCAAAACCAAGGAGGAATCAAATCAACCCTGAGCATCTCCCATCACTGACAGCTGGTGCTTTCTTACCCCAAATGACCCCAAAACCTCCCAGCCCACAGGAATTCACTGCTCCAGGGAGGATTTTAAGACAACTGAAGCCTGAAGAATCCTTCCAGCATCCCTTCAGGATTCCCCTTAAGTGGATCATGCCCCAGGCTGGGGCTGTTGGACACCTGGCAGTGCCATCCCAGGGGGATGCTGCAACAGGTTAAATATTCCTGGATGTCACCCAGCTGCTGGTGACAGCCCTGGGACACAGCTCAGATGGGAACAGGAGAGCAAACAGGCTCCTCCACATCCCTGCAGGCTGCACAGGGACACTGCCTGTCCCCACCACCACTCTGGCTTGTCCCTGGCTGCAGGGGCTCAGCACCAGGGCTGCTCCTTGGAAAAGGAGCCAGGAAAACAAACTGTTAAAATTACTGGTGTAAATTGCACGGGAATTTCAGGCACTGGCCATCACAAGGTGGAGTCCCCACCCTTGGAGGGATTTAAAAGCCCTGTGGAGGTGGCACTTGGGGACATGGGTGGGAATGGACTTGAGGATTTTTAGAGGGATTTTCCAACCTGAACAATTCCAAGATTTTTAAGCCTGAAGTTTCCAGGCACAGCAGCACCGACAGGACCTGACTTTAATGACCTTAATGACAATAATTAGCACATGGAGCCACCCCAGCAGTGTCACCATCCTCCTGGAGGTGCCAGCCTTGGGAACAGGGGCTCCAGCTCCTCCTACCCAGGCAGGGGCAGGAGGAGAGGGAGGAGGGGGATCCTCAGATGGATTCACCCTGGGAATGTGCCAGGATTCGGTTTGGTGGCACAGGGCACCGATGTCCCCGTGGTCCCTGCCTGTAGATGGGCACAGGCAGCTCAAAGCACAGCAAAAGCAGGAAGCAGCCAGGTTTTGGGCTGGGATTTGTCCCCCTGGGCACAGGATGCAGCAGGAGGAAGGATGCTGAGCACCCTGGTGAAACCAGGAACAGCAAGGAGTTTGCATTCCCATATTCCAAGGATTTTTTTTTTTCCTTTGTAGGGATCTCATGGACCCAGGAAGGAGCAGGGGCTCAGGCAAGGCAGCCCCACCCCACACAGACCCCTCCTGCAGGTCCATCCAGAACATTTCCAGCCAAAAAAGCTGTTCCTAGGGATCCTCATGGGATGGACAGAGCCAAATTCCCTTCCCAAAGCCCTGGGGAGAGCAGGAGAGGGCAGGAAGATAAACCTGTTAAAATGAGCCATCAGCTCATAAAGGAGCTTATCCTGCAGCACCCCTGGAACAGCCACAGCCTGCAGAGAGCATCACCCACAGCCCAGATCTCCACCACAAACCAATTAACCCGGGTCCTAACGAGGATGATGATGGCAGACATCAGGGGAAGGAAACTGCTGAGTGAAAAGCCAGGGAAGGACGAGATAAGGTGGAAACTGATTGTGTTTGGGAGGATCAGCAGGTCCTGGTGCAGCTGCTGCCCAGGAATTATCCAGGGGGTTTTTAAAGGTCCAGTGTCAGCTCAGAAGGATTTTTATTCCTATATTCCCCATGTGAAATGCAGATGAGTGGTTTTAGACTCCAGCTTTGGCATGGCTGTGTCCTCACCCCCCTCTGAGATCCCAAATTCCCTGATCCTGCATCCAGCTGCCTCCCCACCCACCAGGCACCACCATTCCCTTGCACATCTCTAATCAAAGGCATCACCAATTAATCACTGCCCTGATCCAACACCATCCCAGCCACTCTGGATGGGGTTTGGAGCAAGCCTGGCTTCTCCAAGGAGCCAAATCCACGTTCTGCTGGCAGCTGGATCCTGTCCTGCCCCAGGAGCCATCCTGAGCCTCCCACCAGCAGCAGCACCAGGAGACCCCCTTTGGGATTTTGGGGGGACAGAGTCACTCCTGTGCCCTAAAGGGACTGGGTTTGGGGGGTTTGCACCATGCTTGGGGCACCCAGAAGGAAAAATGCACATGGAGAGCTGGGCTGGAAGAGAGCAGGGGGTAAAACTGCAAGGGCAAGAAAAAATTCCTGGGTGAAAAAATTCTGGACCAGGATGCACCCACATCCTTTTCCATGGAATGGGGTTTTATTTCCCATTTATTGCCCCCATCCCTCCTCCTCACAAAGAGCCCAGAGAGGGAGAAGAGTGAGAAAAGAGCCTGGAAAGCAAGAAAAACTGAAAATCCAACCTAATCCTTCAGCTGGCTGTGAATACAGACATCACATCACATCCTGATTTCACATCCTGATCCAGGCACAGGAGGGAGACCCTTGGGGGAGTCAGGCTGAGAATTGATGCCACTCGTGCCTAAAATGGTGTTTTCCCAAAATCCCAGCCCCAAAATGGGGCAATCCCAGCCCAAATGGGGCAATTCCAGCCCAAAATGGGGCAATCCCAACCCAAATGGGGCAATCCCAGCCCCAAAATGGAGCAATTCCAACCCAAAATGGAGCAATTCCAACCCAAAATGGGGCAATCCCAACCAAATGGGGCAATCCCAACCCAAAATGGGGCAATCCCACCCAAAATGGGGTAATCCCAGCCCCAAAATGGGGCAATCCCAGCCCCAAATGGGGCAATCCCAACCCAAAATGGGGCAATCCCAGCCCCAAATGGGGCAATCCCAGCCCCAAATGGGGCAATCCCAACCCAAAATGGGGCAATCCCAGCCCCAAATGGGGCAATCCCAGCCCAAAATGGGGCAATCCTAGCCCCAAATGGGGCAATCCCAACCCAAAATGGGGCAATCCCAGCCCCAAAATGGGGCAATCCTAGCCCCAAATGGGGCAATCCCAACCCAAAATGGAGCAATCCCAGCCTCAAATGGAGCAATCCCATCCTCAAAATGGGGCAATCCCAGCCCAAAATGGGGCAATCCCAGCCCAAAATGGGGCAATCCCAGCCCAAAATGGGGCAATCCCAACCCAAAATGAGGCAATCCCAGCCCCAAATGGGGCAATCCCATCCCAAAATGGGGCAATCCCAACCCAAAATGGGGCAATCCCAGCCCCAAAATGGGGCAATCCCAGCCCCAATGGGGCAATCCCAGCCCAAATGGGGCAATCCCAGCCCAAAATGGGGCAATCCCAACCCCAAATGGGGCAATCCCAACCCCAAAATGGGGCAATCCCAACCCAAATGGGGCAATCCCAGCTCAAAATGGGCAATCCCAACCCAAAATGGGGCAATCCCATCCCCAAAATGGGGCAATCCCAGCCCAAAATGGGGCAATCCCAACCCAAAATGGGGCAATCCCAGCCCAAAATGGGGCAATCCCAACCCAAATGGGGCAATCCCAGCCCCAAATGGGGCAATCCCAGCCCAAAATGGGGCAAGCCCAGCCCCAAAATGAAGCAATCCCAGCCCCAAATTGGGCAATCCCACCCAAAATGGGGCAATCCCATCCCCAAATTGGGCAATCCCACCCAAAATGGAGCAATCCCAGCCTCAAATTGAGCAATCCCAGCCCCAAATGGGGCAATCCCACCCAAAATGGGGCAATCCCAGCCTCAAATGGAGCAATCCCAGCCCCAAATGGGGCAATCCCAGCCCCAAATGGGGCAATCCCAACCCAAAATGGGGCAATCCCAACCCAAAATGGGGCAATCCCAGCCCCAAATGGGGCAATCCCAGCCCCAAATGGGGCAATCCCAGCCCCAAAATGGGGCAATCCCAGCCCAAATGGGGCAATCCCAACCCCAAATGGGGCAATCCCAACCCAAAATGGGGCAATCCCAGCCCCAAAATGGGGCAATCCCAACCCAAAATGGGGCAATCCCAGCCCCAAATGGGGCAATCCCAGCCCCGTGGTGGCACCACTGGTGTCCTCCTGGAGCATCCCGCCCTGGGGAGCACTTTTTGGGGACAGGAGGGTCCCCAGCACCGTCTCTCCATCCCCAATTCCTATGGAAACAGGCAGCGCCGGCGCCGGGCTGTCCTCTCCCGGTGACTCACCGGGACCCAGGAGCCCCTGGAATTCCAGCGGCTGCCAGGTGGGATGGCCCCACCCCTCCCGGGAAAATCGCCTTTTTATCGCCTTTTTATCGCCTTTTCCCCTTGGCAGGAGGTGGCAAAGCAGCAGGAGGGATTGGGGGTTAATAGCAGTAATAATAATAATAATAATAATAATAATAATAATAATAATAATAATAATAATAATAATAATAATAATAATAATAATAATAATAACAACAGAGCTTCTTCAGCAGCTCACAGCCATCAATCCATGGGAATCCCTCTAGGATTGCCTGCTCCTGGTCCTGAGAACCCCCATGCCAGCCTCAGTCATCATCTCCCCCCCCCAGATCCAAAATGATCCAGCAAGGAGGAAACCCCAGGAGAACCTTCCTGCTGGTGCATGATCCATTGGGAGCCAAGCTGGGAATCTGGGAGAGAAGATGGGCAGTCCCAAACTGGGAATATCCCATTTTGGGGGAGAGGCTGCCTCCAGGTGATGCTGAGACTGCCAGGCTCCTGTTCCAGGTGAGCAGCATCCCTGCCTCCTCCTTCAAGGCTGGAAATGCCTCAAAAAGGCCCAAAATTGGTGCCAGGACCCCCCAAACCTCCTCCTGGAGGAAGGCCTGGCCCCAGGGCTTTCCTGGCAATAATTAATTGAGTCATATTTCAATCCAGCCAGCGGCCATATGGTAGGAAAGAGGATTAAAATCGCATGCTCCAGTTGCATTCAGGGAAATCCAGTTACAAGGAAAAGTCCTCAGTGGCTGCAGGCTGCTGCCAGGGGATGGGCTCCTGCCACCCATCCACACAGCCCCAGCCCCTTTCCCAGCAGAGAGGGGCACGGGGGGGCTGCTGAGGATGGATCAGGAGCAGGTTGGGATGGCAGGGGGGGAAATGGGGGAAGAAATCACCCAGAGCCAGCAGCAGGGACAGCAGAGGCAGATACTGCTGCTCCTGCCCTTTGGGTACCGTGCTCTAAGTTCATTAGGAGCTCATTAGTAATTGATTAATGAGGGGGTATCGCTGTGTGGCAGGATCCTCCTTAAATATAAATCATTTTCCACCAAGGAGGTGATCATTATGGAATCACTGATACGGTAGGAAGGGTCCTTAAAGCCCATTCCACCTCCTGCCATCCACACCTTCCATCATCCCAGGCTGCTCCAAGCCCTGTCCAACCTGGCCTGGAACAATTCCAGGGATTTGGGGAAGCCACAGCTTTTTTGGGAAACCTGTGCCAGGCCCTCCCCACCCTCACAGCCAGGAATTTCCTCCTAATATCTATTCCAAATCTTCCCTGTGTCCAGTTTTTTGCTGGATTCCCCCCTCCCACCGGGGCAGGAGAGCCCTGGACCAGTTTTCCTCGAGCTCATCTTTTCCTGGGAATCCTCCACCCAAAGCACTGCTGGGAAAAACGGGGATTTTGATGGAAATGCTGGGAGAGGGACAGTGCTGTAGGGATGGACATCACCCCAAATCCCTCCAAGCCGAGCTGGGGCTGATCCCAACCGCAGGGATTTGGGGTTGGGAAAGTCTCCCTGCTCCTTCCTTCCCGTGATTAAAGGAAAAACCGGAGAAGAAAGAACACTACGTCTCATTCATCCGCACGGAGAAAGCCCTGCCTGTGATGGAAATCAGCTGATTACGGAGGATCAAAGCCCCTAAATCCGACCTTTGTTGGGAGGCTGAGCTCCCGGTACGAGGCACCTTCCCGGGGAGCAGGGCGGGACCCCCGGTCCCCATCGCCCCCCGGCTCCGGGGATCGCGGATTTGGGGTTTGTGCCGCTTTAGGAGCGGCTGGGGGCCCACGGGGGGAAGTGACAGGGGGTGGCAGGGCTGGGGACTGCCCTGCCCAGTGCTCCCAGTATGGCCAGTGCTCCCAGTGCAGCCAGTGCTCCCAGTATGGCCAGTGCCAGCACACCCAATGCTCCCAGTGCGGCCAGTGCCAGCCATCCCAGTGCTCCCAGTATGGCCAGTGCCAGCCCTCCCAGTGCTCCCAGTGCAGCCAGTGCTCCCAGTGCCAGCCCTCCCAGTGCTCCCAGTGCTCCCAGTGCGGGCAGTGCCAGCCATCCCAGTGCTCCCAGTGCTCCCAATGCGGCCAGTGCCAGCACTTCCAGTGCTCCCAGTGCTCCCAGTATGGCCAGTTCCAGCCCTCCAAGTACCCCAGTGCTCCCAGTGCGGCCAGTGCGGGCAATGCCAGCCCTCCCAGTGCTCCCAGTGTTGACAGTGCCAGTTCTCCCAGCCCTCCCAGTGCGGCCAGTTCCAGCCCTCCCAGTGCTCCCAGTGCTCCCAGTGCCCCCAGCCCCCCCCGCCCCGCTCTCCCCCCTGCCCCCCGTACCTGGATGCGATGCCCCGGTCCCCGCGGGGCGGGCGGCGGCGGGACGGACAGACGGACAGAGGGATGGAGGAAGGGATGGAGGAGGGATGGAGGAGGGATGGAGGAGGGATGGAGGAGGGATGCGGCCGCAGCAGCAGCAGCAGGAGGAGGAGGAGGGTGGTCAGCAGCAGCAGCAGCAGCAGCCCCGAGCGGCGAGTCCCCACCCAGCTTTGTCTGCGCTCATCCCGCTGCCTACAGGAAGCGGCTCAGCCCCGACTTCCTCCTCCTCCTCCTCCTCCTCTCCTCCTCCCCCTGCTCTCTCTGCTCTGCCATCCCCGGTTTTTGCGGATCGCTTTTGCCCGGACCCCGCCGCCTCCTGCGCATCTCCCGTCCCCGTCCCTTGCATGGCCCCGGTCCCTCGTCCGCCCCATTCCCGCCCCACACACGCTCCGAGCCAGCCCCGCACCCTCAGAGCCTCCCCTGAACCCCCATCCTGCGCCCACACCCACAGTTCCCACACCCCGACATGCACCCGAACCCCTCCTGAGCCCATCACACCCCCTAAAACACCCTGTACCCCATTATAGCCCCTGAACCCCCCTGTACCCATCACACCCCCTAAAACAGCCTGTACCCCATTATAGCCCCTGAACCCCCCTGTGCCCATCACACCCCTAAATCCCCCGTGCCTATCACACCCCTGAACTCCCCCTGTACCCATCACACCCCCTAAAACACCCCCTGTGCCCATCACACCCCTGAACTCCCTCTGTACCCATCACACCCCTAAATCCCCCCATACCCCATCACACCCCCTAAATCACCCCTGTACCCATCACACCCCCTAAATCACCCCCCTGTACCCATCACACCCCTAAATCCCCCTGTGCCTATCACACCCCTGAACTCCCTCTGTGCCCATCACACCCCTGAACCCCCTCCCAAACCTTTCCCAACTCCAAAGTTCCCATTTAGGGCACAGCTCAGGGGAATCACTCACTATTTTATATTTTCTTTGCAGTCAATATGACCCCACATGCCCAGTTTGGGGGATTTCAAGTGAAATATTTTGGAGGCATGAGGGAGCTGATGGGGTTTTTATAAGGAGATTTTCCCTTTCCTCCAGCTGTGTCCTCATGGAAATCCTTCCCTGTGAGGGTGGGCAGGGGCTGGCACGGGGTGCCCAGAGAAGCTGTGGATGCCCCAAATCCCTGGAATTGTCCCAGAGCAGTGGAAGATGTCTCTACCCATGGTAAGGGATGGGATGGGATGGGATGATGGGATGGGATGGGATAATGGGATGGGATAATGGGATGGGATGGGATTTAAGGTCCCTTCCAACACAAACCATCTGGAATTCCATGATTTTATAAAAGGGGGTTCCTGTGCCCCCCAGGCAGGGCTGGGGCAGGGGGCACAGCAGAGCTGGGGAGGGTCACAACCCCCAAAACACCCCGAAACACCCCAAAACACCCCAAAACACCCCAAAAGAGCAGTGCCAGCGCCCACAGCAGCAGCGGGGGATGCAGCTCCCTGTGGGACCATCCCAAAAGGCGACAGCCGGGGCCGCAGCAGGGGACAGTGGCTGTGTGCCACCCCCCGGGCCAGGCTCGGCTCCAGAGCCTCGCTGGCTGCTCAGCCCGGGTTTCCCCTCGGTTTCCACAGCAACCCCCGATGACTGATTTCCTTCCATGACCGATTTCCTCCGCTGCCCTGCACACGGGGACATCAGCCCGACACCCCAAAAACGCACCCAGAGCGGTCCCTGAACCCCCCTGGCACCCAGGGGCTCCCCACCCCTCCACAGGGGTGCTGCATTAATTCAAAGTGATCGTTTCAGGGTGCCAGAAATTCCCTAAAAAGCCACCAGCACCCGGGGGCGATTTTTGTGACGATCTCCAGTTAGTCACTGGTGCTGATGGGCACATCCAGCCGTGCTCGTTTTGGGAGCGCTGATAAAAAGAGGATGCAGTGCCAGCAGGAGAAAGCAGGGAGAGGGAAATTCATTAGTAAATTAAGGATACCACGGCAACATTTCCCTTTTTCATCCTGCATTTTGCAGTTGGCTCCATAAAACTGGAATTTGCCCGTGGTCCCCCTACAAATCCCAAATCTCTGGCTGCCCCGGAATAGTGATGGAGCTGCAGAATTTGGGAGTGAAGAGATGGCCCCAGGGCAGGTTTTTTGTCAGAATGAAATCCCTGGGATGGTCAGGCAGAGCTGCAGGAGGGCTGCCAGCAGCAGGGAGCATCCCGGGGAAAAGGGCAGCGTGGGTGCCTGGGGACACGCTGGGATGGGAACTCCAGGACCTTTCCCTCCCCCGTGCTGAGATGAAGCAGGAATGGAGCTGAAGTCATCAAAGGGAGGGGGATTCATTAAATCCATTCCCATTTAGCCTTTTCTAAGCACGGGGAGGGGAGAGCTCCCTCCCCTCCTCACCCCCCGCCAGACCGGCGCAGCAAACCCTTCTCCATCTGGTTTTAGGAAAATTCCGGGGTTTTAAAGGGCAAGGATGAAATCTGGAGGCTAAACTTAGCAGCAGACAATGCAGTCCCCCTCCCAGAAGGGCTGATTCCCCTCGTGCTCCTCCCTCCTGCCCGAAAATGTCGGGTGGACGCAGAAATCAGCAATTAGAGCCCCGGCCCGCGATGGTCAGCGCCCGCCCCGCGGGCCCGGGGATATTTTTAGAGGACAAAGGGAATTTGCTGGGAACGTGCAATTATTCCTGCAGCCTGTGGAAAAGGCACTGGAGGGGAGGGGGCAGTGGGGTACAGCCCCACGTCTCCATCCCTGTCCCTATATGCCAGGATTTGGGGGAGGGATGGATGGCAAAGGGCAGGATCCAGGGAAAACAGGCTCTTCTTCATCATCATCATCATCATCATCATCATCATCATCATCATCATCATCATCATCATCATCATCATCATCATCATCATCTTCATGGAATCCCAGAGTGGTTTGGGTTGGAAGGGACCTTAAATCCCATCCCATTCCACCCCTGCCATGGCAGGGACACCTCCCACTGTCCCAGGCAGCTCCAGCCTGGCCTTGGGCACTGCCAGGGATCCAGGGGCAGCCACAGGTGCTCTGGGAATTCCATCCCAGCCAGGAATTCCCAGTTCCCAGTCTCCCATCCACCCCTGCCCTCTGGCAGTGAAGCCATTCCCTGTGTCCTGCCACCCCACAGCCTCTCCCTGTGAGAGGATAAATTCATTTTTATGAGGATCAAGAGATGCTGCAGGAACTGGAAATGGGGACATGCAAAGGCTGTGGGTGTTGGTACCTTCCACAGTTTTCCTGGAGGTGCCAGGACCAGCAAACCTGGCAAAATCACACGGAGAAGAACTGGCCAATTATGTTCTGAGTTTAATTAGATGGGAGGGTGGGCCTGGCTGCTGTGGAAGAGAAAGTCAGCACAAACCTTCCATCAGAGAACCCACGTGTGCCACCCAAAACCATCAACCCAGGATCCTGCTCGGGATCACATCTTGAACCAACACTGAGGAGCTCCCTGCCTTGGGGGAAAACTCACCTGCGTGTTTTCCAAATCCCATCCCACTATCCCACTATTTAGGGTCCCAAATCCCACCCCACAATTCCACTATTTGGGGTCCCAAATCCCATCTCACTATTTGGGGGTCCCAAATCCCATCCCACAATCCCATTCTTTGGCGTCCCAAATCCCATCCCACTATTTGGGGTCCCAAATCCCATCTCACTATCTGGGGTCCCAAATCCCATCCCACTATTTGGGGTCCCAAATCCCACGTATTTCAGGAGCTCCCCTGTGCCTCTCTCTAATTCCAGAACATTGGGACTGGCTGGCACTTCCAGAAAAATCACCAAAACTCAGGATTGAAAGGCTCAGCCCATCCACAGCCCTGCCTGAGGCAGGATTTCCCTTAACCTGAGGATGGGAGCAGAGAACACAACAAATGCAATATTATCCTTAAATTCACCAGAGTTCCACCTCTCCCTTAAACCTGGGAGCATTTCAGATCTGCAGGAGTCCAAGTGATGCAAACAACTGTCACTTTATTGTCACATCCAGCCCTGCTGCAAAAGGCACTCAACAAACTTCATTTTGGTACAAAAGAATTTCTCTCTGGGGATTTTCCACCTGATTCCATTTTCCTTGAGTTTTCTTTTTTTTTTTTTTTTTTTTTTTTTCCTTTATTTTATTTTATTTTTTTGCTCCTTTTGCAACACAGTCACTGGGCTCTCTCCCATCGCCCTGATGGGGAGATCCTTTCACAGAAAGGATTATTTTGTGCAGACAGACAGCTCCTTATTGCAGGGGGAACAGCCCCAAGGGCAGGCAGAAAAACTGGGAATAAATGGCACCTCTGTGTCCCCCATGCTGCTGTTTGTAGGGATAAACTCCATCACAGCCCCCAGCACCCAGTTCCAGCCCCATCACTCCATCCAGCCCTGGCTGCAGGATAATGGGATAATTCCCTCCCCATTTCTGAGCAGTATCAAGCATTTCTTTACACAATTTATCCCTTTTTTCCCTCCAGCTCTGTGTTTCTGCAGGTCCCATGGGGAGCACTCAGAATCTGGCAGAGGAGGAAAAAGAGGCTGGGGATGAATTTGGGGGATTTTCCTGCCTGTGCCAGCATGGACACTCACACTGCTGGTGCACACACTGCAAACCCAGCCCTGCATGGGGGGCTGGAGTCACAAATGTTATCCCAGAGCCCAAAGAGGGGTTTTGGGGGTGTTTGGTGGGGCCCCTGAGCCCCAGCAGCATCCCTCCAGCAGCCCTGTGTGGATTCAGGGAGAGGCTTTAGGCACCAGCAGCCTGCCCTGCCAACACTGGATATTGACTTAATTTTCAAAAAAACCCCTCAGGCAGGGCCAGATCAATGTCTGCAGTGCCCACAGCACCTCTCCCATATCCCAACATCCCAAAAGATTTTTTTTTTTTTTTTGTGCACTGTGCCTATAGCTATGTTCCATTTCTTTTGGTACCAGCTCCCCTTTCTCAGCTCCCTCCCCCAACATTTCTTATAAAAATAAGATTGTGCTTATTTATAAAAGAATTACAATTTTTTTTTGGTTTGTTTTTCTAAGAAAAGCTTCCAGTTTAAAAAAAAAAAACAAAAAAAAACCAACAAACAAACAGTGGTGTATCAAAATATGGCAGAACTTTGGCTGTAAATGGCTAAACTCTAATTAAAAATATCCACTACAAAGGCATTGTGCTGTGATAATTAACTCCACAGTGCTTCACCCTCTGGTACTGACAGCAAATATTCCACCTGGGCTGTCTGGCTTCCCTGGGACACACTCAGAAACCACTCCTGGATTTTCCTAGCACGTCAGCATCATCCTCTGGCAGAATTATTCCAGCTGTAAGACACCTAAAGATGCATGAAAAGCCTTGGGAAAAGAGAGCAGAGATGCAGAAGGAAGAGCCACATTGACAAGGTGGTTGGATGCACATTCTCCTGGAGAGGAAAGTCTTTTTTTTCATCTTAGTGCTTCAGAAAAAATCAGGATTGTTGATAGAGTTTGTGAAAGAAAGGCAGATCCTTTGTATAAAAGGTGTTTCAGAGCAGGAGTAAAATGCAGATGGGTCTATAAGATCCAGACATATATAAACATACATACCTTGATATATTTATATATGTATTCTCTAGATATTCAATGTTTAGGATGCATTATTGCATTATCCTTATAGGGGATTTATTTTTTCCATCCTCCTTTGCTTTTTTTTTTTTTTTTTATTTTGAGGGGTGGGTTCCCTTTTTGGTTTTGGGGTTTTGCTCTCCAAAAAAAAAAAAAAAAAAAAAAGATAAAACCAAGTTGCAAATGGCTCTGAGAGCTTCCAGTCATCATCCACCTGGCTGGGACTGCTGTGGTCTGACCTCCAGCACGTGTTTTTTGGAAAAACTGGGATGATGCTCTGCCCCAGGAGCTGCTGGCCATGCCTTCCTCCATGGAACATCACCGTGCCTGCAGATCCCTGGCTGGTTATTGCTCAATCCTCCCTTCCCGTACTGGCCTTTAGGGTTATTTACATTTCTTTGGCTTGGCTTGAACACGACAGTCTGGCATTTTCCAGCCACCCCAGAGTCACTGGGGGCAAGGAGGCCAGGAGGAAACACAGGTGGGCTCAGCTGAGCCGTGCCCCTCCCTGCAGGAACGAGACAACTTGTGTTTGGCACGAACCCCTCTGGAATGGGGAATCCCCGTTTTCATCCGGCCCATCCTCCAGCGCCGCGGCTCAGACCACGAACTCGGGGACCTCGTCGTGGGTCAGATCCAGGGAGAAGTATTTGCTGGTTCTCTTGGCAGGGAAGGTGTCCTGCATGGTGAGGCACTGCTGGGCCAGGCAGCCGTGGCAGTAGAGCCCGTCCTGCTGCAGCCCGTGCGCGCAGCCGAAGGTGAAGCTCTGCGCCGAGTCCTGGCACAGCCTGGCCAGCTGCAGGAAGTCCTTCTGGTACAGCCTGATGTCATCCAGGCTCAGGCTGTGCCGGTCTGTCGACGTCTTGCCTTTCCTGGATGATGTCTGGGGGAAGGCAAGAGGAGGTTTGGGCTCTGCCAGGGAGCCCCAGGGGGTTTGGGGGTCCCAAGGCTCCCCCAGCCCCACCTACCTGGGGTAAGGAGTCGGTGCTCTGCCCACGCAGCTTCACCACCGTCTCTGAGGAGCTGGAGGTGGAGGAGCTGATCTCCTTCACGATCAGTCCTGCACAAAGGAGGGTGCAAAGGTTATTTTGGGGTGGCTCAGCTCTCCTGCTTTGTCCACGAGGAGAAAAATTCCCTCAGCGGTGCCTTCAGCTCCACTGGCAACCAGCATTACCTACAAAGAATCCCAAATTTGCCCCAAAATGGCATCCAGAGCTGTCCCCAGGGAGCCTGGCATCCCCAAAGGTCTCCCAGTAGCTCCCAGCTCAGAGCTGGAAATGCAGGTGACTTTCTGGGTGCAGGCACAGCTCCAGAGAAGATTGTGGAGTCCAGCTGCTCACCAGCACTGACCCCTGTCCCCAAGTGCCACATCCACATGGCCTTTAAATTCCTCCAGGGATGGGGACTCCACCACTGCCCTGGGCAGCTGTGCCAGGGCTGGACAAACCTTTGCATGAAGAAATTTTCCCCAATATCCAAACCAAACCTCCCCTGGCACAATTTGAGAGTTTTTTCTTTACCCCATCTCTCCTTCAACCCACTGGGGTTTTTCCCAGCATCCCAAATGGACACTTTGGGCTGACTCTGCTCTGCCAAACACCAAAGAACCACGGAATGACAGGCTTGGAAGGGATCTTAAAAATCATCTCATCCCAGCTCCCAAAGCTGTGATTGCAATCCTAGGTTACAATGTAAAGATGTGCCCAAAAGTATCTATTCTATCACCATCTGCTGAAACTGGGTGGGGCAGAGATTCCTTGTGGGAGATATCTTCTGTTAATGGGCCATCTTTAAAACCAGCTGGGGCAATCATCTTTATCTTCCCACAGCCCATCCTCCCTCCAGGAGATATCTCCTGTTAATGGCCATTGAGTCCCAAGGCATGACTGATAAAATTCCATCATCCCACTGGGAGATGCTCCAGCCAGGGGAGGAGCCAAGCCTTTCCTACCCAGATAAAAACTGAGATTTGGACACCAAGGCACCTTCTTTCCACTGGATTCCAGAGGAAAACCAGACCTTTGCACATCATCCCTGGAGCTTCAGAGGAAACTGCACCTTCTCCAGGAGCACTGCTCCAGCTGAACCACATCTGCCCCTGCAGGAGGATGCAGCCACCATTGAATGGGACTGTGCCAACACCCTGACTGACTGACGGGTGTCAGCTTGGATTCTGACTCTGGCAGTGTTTTTTCCTTTCATACTATTGCATTTATTTTATTTTCCCCTTTTTTCCTATTCAACTGTATTTCTGACTTGGAGTCTCTCACTGGTTTTGCTTTCCAGACCATTGCACTGGGGGATTTGGAAGAGAAGCCGCCAGCCCCTTACCCGAGTGCCCGTTGAACTTGCGGGACAGCAGCATGTCCTCGGTGATGTAGACGCACATGTCGGGGCTCACCTCCAGCTCCCCCGCCTGCTCCAGCTCCCGGGGGTCATCCACCAGCATCTCGATTTCTGCCAGGCACCACAAGTCAGCTGTGCCCCTCCAGAGCAGCCTCCAGCCCCAGGGAACAGAAAACCCAAATTCCCAACACACCATCATCCTGGGAATCCTCCTCCAGCCGCTCCTTGCCGCCGCTCTCCACGCCGGACGTGTGCGAGCTGCCGTGGCTGGTCATGGAGCTGCAGGTCCTCAGCTTGCGGTGGGCTCCGGCCCCAGAGAACCCGTCCTCGGGCCCCACCTCGCGGGGTTTGGGGTCAGCCTCGATGCCAGAGGTGTGGGAGCTGCTGTGGGAGGCCGTGGAGTGGCGGGACAGCCGCTTGTGCCGGGCGCTGCCGGCGCTGCTGCCGCTGGCGCGCGAGCGCTTCTCCAGCTGCTCCATGTCCAGCTCCAGCGTGTCGCTGATGTAGGATTCCCGGTACTGCTTCTTCTCTGCAGGGAGGAACCAGCCTGATTTCCTCAACCCCCCAGAAAACTGGACACCCAGGAAGGGCAGGGGTGCCCTGGCACACGGAGGAATTGTCCAGCGTGGTGGCACTAAGGGGGTGGTGTTAAGGGAGGTGGGGCAGGAGCTCCAAACCTCCTGTGCTGGACTGGTCCTCCAGCAGAGGAGGAGGGAGAGGAGGAGGAAGAAGAGAAAGAAGAAGACAGAAAATAAGGAGCGGGAAAAGAAAACAAACGAGGAGGAAGAAGATGAGGATGAGAAGGAAGATGAAACAAGGAGGAAGAAGATGAGGAGAGGAAAATGGAGAATAAGGAAGAGAAAGGAAGACGAGAAGGAGGAAGAAGAGGGAGAGGAAGAGGAGGAGGAAGAGAAACAGAAAGAAAACAAGAGAAGACTAGGATGAGGATGAGAAGGAGGAAGAAGATGAGAAGGAGAAAGAAGATGAGGAGGACATGGAAGAAAAAAATGAGGAGGATGGTGAGGAGGAAGAAAACAAAAGAAGAGCTGGATGAAGACAAGGAGGAGGTAGAAGAGAGAGGAAAGAGGAGAATAAGGAAGAGAAAGAAAGATGGGAAGGGGAAAGACAAGAAAGAGGAGAAAGAGGAGGAGGAGGGAGAGGAAGAAGGACAGGAAAAGAAGAGGAAGAAGAAAACAAGAGAAGAGTAGGATGAAGATGAGAAGGAGGAAGATGAGGACATGGAAGAGAAAATGTGGAGGATGGTGAGGAGGAAGAAAACAAGAGAAAAGTAGGACAAAGACAAGAAGGAGGAAGAAGATGAAGAGAAGGAAGAAGAGGAGAGGAAAGAGGAGAATAAGGAAGAGAAAGGAAGATGAGAAGGGGAAATGAGAAAGAGGAGTAAGAGGAGGAGGAAGGAGAAGAAGAGGAAGGGAAACAGCAAGAGAAACAGCAAGAGAAGGAAGACGAAAACAAGGGAAGAGTAGGATGAAGATGAGAAGGAGGAAGAAGATGAGGAGGACATGGAAGAGAAAGATAGACAGGATGAGAAAGAGGAAGAATGAGGGTGAGGCAGATGAGGAGGAAGAAGAAGAGTGGGAAAAGAAAAACAAGAAAAGGAGGAAGAGGAAGAAAGCAAGGATGAGGGACTGGGACAGAGGTGGGGCTCAGGGCTGGCAGGAGCAGCAGGAGCTCTGTCCCAGCACGTACCCTCGCTCTCCTCCAGCCGGCGCACCTGGCGCAGCACGGGCTGCAGGTTCATGTAGAGCCGGTGGCTGCTGCTCAGCAGCTGCAGCAGGTGCCGCGAGCGCAGCGGGCAGCCCGTGTAGTAGATGAGCTTCCGCGCCGAGGGCAGCCCGTCCGGCAGGATCTCGAACTTCTTACCCTGCCAGGGACAGGCAGCCTCAGCCACCAGGAGGGGGTGTGCAGGTCCCACCCTGCCCTGCTGAGGGTCTCTCCCTGCCCTGCTGCAGGTCTCACCCTGCTCTGCTGCAGCTCTGTCCCTGCCCTGCTGCAGCTCTGTCCCTGCTGCAGCTCCGTCCCTGCCCTGCTGCGGGTCTCACCCTGCCCTGCTGCGGGTCTCACCCTGCCCTGCTGAGGGTCTGTCCCTGCCCTGCTGAGGGTCTGTCCCTGCCCTGCTGAGGGTCTGTCCCTGCCCTGCTGCGGGTCTCTCCCTGCCCTGCTGCAGGTCTCTCCCTGCCCTGCTGCAGCTCTGTCCCTGCCCTGCTGAGGGTCTCTCCCTGTCCTGCTGCGGGTCCCACCCTGCCCTGCTGAGGGTCTCACCCTGCCCTGCTGCAGGGCCTCACTAACCCCATGGGTGGGATCATCCTCTGCAAAAGCAGCCCATGCCCCAGAGAAGGCCTGCCTGGGGATTGTGGGATCACAGAGGGGTTTGGGGTGCAAGGGGTTAAAGAGCATCTAGGCCGACCCCCTTCAACCCTCCACTAGCCCAGGGTGCTCCAAACCCCATCCAGCCTGGCCTGGGACATTGCCAGGCATCTGGGGCAGCCACAGCTTCTCTGGGAATTCTATTCCAGGGCCTGCCCAACCTCACAGGGAGGAATTCCCAGTTCCCAATTCCCAGTTCCCAAATCCCAATTCCATCCCTGCCCTCTGGCAGTGTCCCATTCCCTGTGTCCTGTCCCTCCATCCCTTGTCCCCAGTCCCTCTCCAGCTCTCCTGGAGCCCCTTTAGGCTCTGCAAGGGGCTCTGAGCTCTCCCTGGATCCTTCTCCTCTCCAGGTGAGCACCCCCAGCTCTCCCAGCCTGGCTCCAGAGGAAATGGATGCTCCATGGAGCATCTCCATGGCCTTTTGTAGACCTGCTCCAACAGCTCCATGTCCCTCCTGTGCTCCCCAGAGCTGGAAGCAGTGCCCAGGTGGAGATGGTGGCACTCACCACAAAAACCAATTTCCCCACATTTGTCCATGGGAAGTCGTAGAGCAGCTGCTTCTCCTCATCCAGGTTCTGCAAAAGAGGAGAGGGAGCCATGGCTGAGGGTTGTGGTGGGGGTGTGGAGCTGAGCTGAGCTGAGCCACCACCTTCATTCAGTCACCCACCTGGAAAATCTGGATGCCCCGTGTTGTCAGCCCCAGAGTCAGGGAGGCCTCCACTTCCCTTTTGTCCTAAGGGGGAAAAAATGGTTTGAAATACACAATTTGCAGCATGAAATGGATAAATCTGCCCAGGGATCCTCCCACAATCACCCCGCTCACCATTCTATGATTCACTAAAAATGGAAATTAAAAATGGAAATTCAAAATGGAAAGCGACTTTGGACACAGGCAGAGAGTGACAGGGTAAGGGGGAATGCTTTTAAACCAAAAGAGATTTAGATTAGATGTGAGGAAGAAATTATCCCTGTGAAGTGGTGAGGCCCTGGCACAGGGTGCCCAGAGAAGCTGAAAGTGCCCAAGGCCAGGCTGGATGGAGCTTGGAGCAGCCTGGGACAGTGGAAGGTGTTCCTGCCATGGCAGGGGTGGGATGAGATGATTTTAAGGGTCCCTTCCAATCCAAACCATTCTGAGATTCCATAAAACACCTCAAACAAACTGCTTTGTTCCCAGGAGAAAAACCCAGCACGTATTTCTCAGAGACAGCATTCCCAAAATTAGGATCCCAACAAGGCCAGGGCTCACCTTGTACAACCTGTAGTAGTGCACAGCCACATCATCCAGCCTGACAGCCTCCTTGATGTACTTGAGATGGGCTTCTGAGGCTGTCAGGGCAAACTGGTCCTTGTGCATGTTGGGCACGTGCTTCAGGATGTAATCCCTGCCCCTCTTGGCCACCACCTGTTTGGAGGAGGAGAGAAGCTTGTCCAGCTGCCAGGAGGGGTGGTTTCAGATTGGAGCTTTGTTCTGGAGACCTCCAGGCACAAATGAAATAATTACAGCAGCCAGTGAGCTCTTGGCAGCAGATTTCCTGCTGGGAAGTGTGTTCTGTGTGCCCATTCCATGGTGACACCTGGGCTGGGGCAGGGAGGGTCACACAGGGGACATGGGCCCAGGGCCACCACCCCTCAGTGATGTGTGAGAAGAGAGGAGAAGCAGGCAGATTTTGGGACAAATCCCAGAAAGAGGCTGGGAAGGAGAAGAAAAGGCACCAGGGAGAGCTTTGAGCACCTGAAGGGGCTGCAGGAGAGCTGGAGAGGGATTGGGGACAAGGGATGGAGGGACAGGACACAGGGAATGGCTTCAAATTGGAAAAGGGGAGAATTGGGTGGATTATTGGGAAGGAATTCCTGGCTGGGAGGGTGGTGAGACCCTGGAATAGAATTCCCAGAGAAGCTGGAATTCCCAGAATTCCAGATCCCTGGCAGTGCCCAAGGCCAGGCTGGACACAACTTGGAGCAACCTGGGACAGAGAAAGGTGTCCCTGCCATGGCAGGGGTGACCTTTAAGATCCTTCCAACCCAAACCATTCTGGGATTCTGTGCCACCAGCTCCAGAAGGGCTGCACCTGATGGTGGTGGGGCAATGCCTGCAGAGAATCCCCCAGAAACTCCCAGGGAACTCCCCACACCAACCCCAACCCGTGGCTACCCCCATCCTGGGTTATTTACAACCAGGATTAACTGGGATGCTCCAGGAGGCTCTGAGCAGCCCAGCACCAAGCTCAGAGCAGGGACCACAGCAGGATGTCTTACCCAGGCAGGGAAATAAGCCTCAGGCTCGAAGTACTTCCCATAGTGCTTGTTCCTCTTGAAGTCTCCCAGGTCGGCTTGGAGGGCGAAGGCAGTGAGCAGGAAATAAGCTTCTTCCCTCAGCACACACTGGGAGTGCAGCACCTGCTTCCTCAGGTGCCAGTAGTAGTAGTAACGAGCTGTCCTGTCACTGGGGGGGCACAGGGCACTGAGCAGCTGGGATGCACAAAGGGGTTTTGCTCCCTCTTCACTATTTGTTAAAATTCCCACAAATGCACAGCAACTTCACCAGCCAGGTGGAATAAACCCCTCAAAACGTCTGTGCAGGTGCCACTGTGTCCCCAAAGCCCTGGAAATTGTTTTATCCCCAAAGCAGGAGCTGCAGATCCCACCTTAGGTAAATTCAAATTGGGCTGTGCTGAATCCCTGAACACTGTCCCCGCTCCCCAGAAGGATTTGTCATCGCTGGCTGGGGACAGTGTCCCCACCTGCCACTGAGCACTCAGCCAGAAGCAGCCCCAGCTTCTGGGATGTGCCCAGCACCCCAGAACACCCCGAGGCTGCACACCCAGCCCTGGGGGTGCCCTTGGAGGGGACACACCCAGAACAGGGATGTCCCTGGAGGGTCACATCCAGAACAGGTGGCCACACCCAGCCCAGGTGGGTCACACCCAGCCCAGGTGGTCACACCCAGCTCTGAAGGGTCACACCCAGCCCAGGTGTGTCATAACCCAGCCCAGGGGATGTCCCTGGAGGGGTCACACCCAGCCCAGGATGGGGTCACACCCAGCCCAGGATGGGGTCACACCCAGCCCAGGTGGGTCACACCCACCCTGGAGGGGTCACACCCAGCTCAGGTGGTCACACCCAGCCCAGGTGGCCACACCCAGCCCTGGAGGGGTCACACCCAGCCCAGGATGGGGTCACACCCAGCCCAGGTGGCCACACCCAGCTCTGAAGGGTCACACCCAGCCCAGGTGGCCACACCCAGCCCAGGTGGGTCACACCCAGAACAGGTGGCCACACCCAGCTCTGAAGGGTCACACCCAGCCCAGGTGGCCACACCCAGCCCAGGTGGGTCACACCCAGCCCAGGTGGCCACACCCAGCTCTGAAGGGTCACACCCAGCCCAGGTGGTCACACCCAGCCCAGGTGGGTCACACCCAGCTCTGAAGGGTCACACCCAGCCCTGGAGGGTCACAGCCAGCCCAGGTGGTCACACCCAGCCCAGGTGGGTCACACCCAGCCCAGGTGGTCACACCCAGCTCAGGTGGCCACACCCAGCCCAGGTGGCCACACCCACCCTGAAGGGTCACACCCAGCTCAGGTGGGTCACACCCAGCCCAGGTGGCCACACCCAGCTCTGAAGGGTCACACCCAGCCCAGGTGGTCACACCCAGCCCAGGTGGGTCACACCCAGCTCTGAAGGGTCACACCCAGCCCTGGAGGGTCACAGCCAGCCCAGGTGGTCACACCCAGCCCAGGTGGGTCACACCCAGCCCAGGTGGTCACACCCAGCTCAGGTGGCCACACCCAGCCCAGGTGGCCACACCCACCCTGAAGGGTCACACCCAGCTCAGGTGGGTCACACCCAGCCCAGGTGGTCACACCCAGCCCAGGTGGGTCACACCCAGCTCAGGTGGCCACACCCAGCCCAGGTGGCCACACCCAGCCCAGGTGGCCACAGCTCACCTGATGAGCCGCCCGTTCTCCACGTAGTACTGCACTCGGAAGTGGATGATCATGGGGGGCCCAAACTGGTCGATCCCCTGGAAAGGAGGAGGTTTTCAGGAATCCTGTGGGGATCCCAGCATCACACCCCAGCCCCTCACCTCAGCCCTCTGGGGTCATGTCAGCCACAGCCACCCCTCGCCCACTGTGGCATTTTGGTTCCTCAGTTAAGGCTTCAGCACCATTTTCCCACACAAAATGCTGGAAATGAAGGGGATTTGGATTTTAAAAAGCAGGTGGCTGGGTGGGACAACACCAGGAGCTCTGCAACACCTCAGTGCTGCTCTCAGACCATCATCCACCAGCTCAGAGCCAGCACTCGAGCCCGGACACCACCCCCTCAGCACTGAAAGAATGAAAAGGTGCTTTGGGGGAAAAAAATAAAAGCACAAAACCAAATTGATTTTTGAATTTGAAAGAAGGGGACCTCAAAAATTCTGCTGAAGGATAAAGGAAGAGAGGAAAAACCCCCAGAGCTGCAGGGATGGAGCATGGAGGATGCACCCCCAGCTGGGGCACGTGGTGGCACTGGAGTGACAACCCCAGGGTGTGATTCTGCACATCCACCCCCAGCCCCACACTGACTGAACGCCCCCCACGCCCCTGGCAGATTCCTGGGTCCTGGAAGTGACCTGTGATGGGGACAGAGGTGGCCTTACTGCCGGCAGCTCTCCATGCAAGACCTCACTGCTGACCTTGCTGGCCTCCTTCTTCCACTCCTTGGGGCAGTACTTGTAGAGTTTCTGGGCCAGGTCCATGTACACGTGCTCATTGTCTGCGAGGGACACAGGTGGCATCAGCATCCCCCGTGTCCTTGTCACCAAAAGTGAGAATTTTCACATTCAGCCCCTGACTTACTCTGGATGACGCTGAGCCCGAAGAGGTGACAATCCTTCAGCCTCAGGAGGTCACACACCTGCACCAGTAACTCTTGGCACAAAATCTTCACCTGTTTAAAAAAAAAAAAACACCTTAAAATAAGACCTGGATGTATTTGTGCCCACCTGAGCCAGGCAGGGAGCACCAAACCCTGAGCAGGATGGGGGGTGACAGGATGGGGGGTGACAGGATGGGCTGTCCATGGGGAGCCCCCAAAAGCCTGGGGTGCAGGAGCAGAGCTTTGCCAGGGCTGGGATGCTCAGAGGGCCACAGGGCAGCTCGAGAGCAGCAGGTGGTAGAGGAATCCAGCACTGGGGAGAAATTTTGGAGGCAGAAATCAGAACATTCCCAGTCTCATTCCAACCTCTGGACACCTTCCACCATCCCAGGTTGCTCCAGCCTGGTCCTGGACACTTCCAGGGATGGGGCAGCCACAGCTTCTCTGCCACCCTGTGCCAGGGCCTCCCCACACTCACAGGCAAGGATTTATTCCTATTATCTAATCTAAATCTTTCCTCTAAATTTAAAACCATTCCCCTTATCCTATCATTATCAGCCTCTTTCCAAACCATCTTGTTTATAAGCTCCCATTAAGTTCTGAAAGGAATTTCAACATTTTCCTGACTCAAAAGCAGCATTGGGTGGGGGTGAATTAAAAAAAAAAACAACAACAAAAAGTGGGGGAATTTCACATTCAATGCTCCATCCCAATGAGAGCCAAAGGACAACAAATCCTGTTTATTCCCCGGGCTAGTGGAGGGATGCAACCTTCAGGGGTGGCTTGGGTTGCAATACAGGATGTGACCAGAAATGTGAATTCTGTCCCATCTGTTAACCCAGCTGGGGCAGTGCCCCTGATCTCCTGGCACACATTATCTGCTCATGGGCCATCTTTAAACCAGCTGGGCAATCATCTTTATCTTCCCACAGCCCATCCTCCCTCCAGGAGATATCTCCTGTTCATGGCCAGTGAGTCCCAGGGCATGACTGATAAAATTCCATCATCCCATGGGAGATGCTCCAGCCAGGGGAGGAGCCAAGCCTTTCCTACCCAGATAAAACTGAGATTTTGGACACCAAGGCACCTTCTTTCCACTGGATTCCAGAGGAAAGCCAGACCTTTCCACATCATCCCTGGAGCTTCAGAGGAAACTGCACCTTCTCCAGGAGCACTGCTCCAGCTGAACCACATCTGCCCCTGCAGGAGGATGCAGCCACCATTGAATGGGACTGTGCCAACACCCTGACTGACTGACGGGTGTCAGCTTGGATTCTGACTCTGGCAGGGCTGGGATTGTTCTGTGTAATACTGCATTGCTATTTTAATTTTCCTAGTAATTATTCCTAATTCCCCATATCTCTGCCTGAGAGCCTCTTAATTTCAAAATTATAATAATTTGGAGGGAGGGGGTTTACATTCTCCATTTCAAAGAGAAGCTCCTGCCTTTATTGGCAGACACCTGTCCTTCACACCAGGACAAGGGGAATAACTCATGTGCATTTCCCCAGCAGGGCAAGCTCCAAATGAACCCCAGGAGCAAACCCAAGGTTTGGAGCCACCATCCTGGTGGGTGATGGGAATGTCAGTGCTCAGGGGGTTCCTTACATTAATGATGATGTTGAGGGAGTCGTCGTTGGGGAGGAAGATGCAGACGCTGCGCCGGTCCTGCATGACTCTGTTGTTGTGGAAGGGCAGCTTGTTCATCGTGCTCTGGGCAGGGGGCTCGGGGTGGGAGGTGGGGGCACCTCACCAGAGGGCCAGGGTGGCCTCAGGCTCTGTGGGTGCCATCCCTGCAGGAAAAAAGGGGGATGAGCCCTGGGCATGGCATCCTCAGCATCCTCATCCTTCCCACCCACCAGCATGGCCCCACATGGAGGGGGCTCAGGGTCCCAAAAACCCCTGAGCACACCCCATCACAGCCACCCCCGTGGTTTTGGGCACAGCCCCAAAAATCTGAGCCAGCAGTTTGGTTCTCCCATCTCAGGTTCAGAAAAAAACCTCAGGAAAGGCTTTTCTGGCATAATTACAATAAATAGAAGTTTATCTGCTGGGAATAACCCGGCTGGGCCAGCAAGGAGCAGTGCTGGAAGCTGGAGGTTTCCCTGCCAGCCGTGGAAATGCTGTGGGGTCCCATAAAAGGATCCCCAAATCCCTTCCAACATCCTTCCCTCCGGTTCTGACTCTTTACTGGGGTGAAATAAAAGACAATCCAAGATTTGCAGATGGGAACTGCCATTCAGAGCCAACAAATCCATCCTAGCACTGACCCCAGGAAACTCTCATTTCCAAGGGTAAATATTCCCAAAGCACTCTTTGCCCACATTCACATGGACACGAATTCCCACGTGACACCATGAGGAAGGACTTTAAACTCTGACCTAGTTCAGCCTTTTCCTAGCCCAGATTTAGGCTGGCACCCCGACAGCAGAGTGTCTCCCTTGTCACCAAATATTTGCTTTGGTCTCATGGAAGTGCCCTTGGCTTCCGAACGCCTGGAATTCGTGCAGCAGCACAGGGAAAGTGCCCCAGGTGACTTTTTGTGGTGGCTCCTGGGGTTCTGCAGAAGTTGGGAAATCCCAATTGCCATGGCCAGGGCACGCTGGGGCTGCACCACAGAGGTTGTGTCAGTGCATGGCACCCATGCATTTCAAACATGCATCATATCCGTGCTGTGCATTCACACCTTGGGGTGCTGCATTGTGTATTGCATCTGTGCATTGAAGCCCTGCATCCTGGCCATGCACTGCATCTGCACATTGCGGCACCCATGCATTGAGTTGGAATCTCATGGCACCCATGCATTTCAAACATGCATCATATCCATGCTGTGCATTCACACCTTGGGGTGCTGCATTGTGTATTGCATCTGTGCATTGAAGCCCTGCATCCTACACCTGCACATTGCACCCGTGCATGGTGCTACATCATGGATTCTCTGTGCTGCATCTGTGTGCATCACAGCCCTCTGCTGCATCCGTGCATTGAGCTGGAGCATTGTGGCACCAGTGCATTGCAGCACTGCATTGTGGCATACATGCATTGAGTTGGAACTTCATGGCACCTATGCATTGCATGCATGCAGCACAGATGTGCAACCTGGCCATGCTTTACACCTCCACCATGCACTGTGGCATCCATGCATTGAGCTGGAACCTCGTGGCATCCATGCAGTGCATCTGTGCATTCCAGCAGTCCATCATGGCACCTGTGCATTGCAGCACTGCATTGTGGCATCCATGCATTGAGTTGGAACATCATGGCATCCATGCATTGCATGTATCCAGCACAGACATGCATCCTGGCCATGCACTGCACCTGCACATTGCACCCATGCATTGTGGCACCCATGCATTGAGCTGGATC
This sequence comes from Oenanthe melanoleuca, assembly GCF_029582105.1. NCBI lineage: Eukaryota > Metazoa > Chordata > Aves > Passeriformes > Muscicapidae > Oenanthe > Oenanthe melanoleuca. Next base: position 58,475,822 of record NC_079339.1, read on the forward strand.
AACACAGCATTGATGCAGTGCATCTGTGCATTGCAGCACTGCATTGTGGCATCCATGCATTGAGTTGGAACATCATGGCACCCATGCATTGCATGTGTGCTTTGCAGCAGTGCATCATGGCATCCATAAATTGTGTTGGAACCTCATGGCATCCATGCATTGCATGTCTGCAGCACAGACATGCATCCTGTCCATGCATTGCACCTCCACCATGCACTGTGGCACCCATGCATTGAGCTGGAACCTCGTGGCACCCCTGCAGTGCATCCCTGCACCCCAGCTCTGCCCCGCGGCCGATCCCGCCGGGAGCTGGGCTGGTTTCAGGGCTGGTTAAGGATCCCAGAAGATCCCGCCGGGAGCAGGGCTGGTTTCAGGGCTGGTTAAGGATCCCAGAAGATCCCATCGGGAGCAGGGCTGGTTTCAGGGCTCATTGACGATCCCAGAAGATCCCGCCGGGAGCTGGGCTGGTTTCAGGGCTCGTTAAGGATCCCAGAAGATCCCGCCGGGAGCTGGGCTGGTTTCAGGGCTCGCTAACAATCCCAGAAGATCCCATCGGGAGCTGGGCTGGTTTCAGGGCTGGTTAAGGATCCCAGAAGATCCCATCGGGAGCAGGGCTGGTTTCAGGGCTCATTGACGATCCCAGAAGATCCCGCCGGGAGCAGGGCTGGTTTCAGGGCTGGTTAAGGATCCCAGAAGATCCCATCGGGAGCAGGGCTGGTTTCAGGGCTCGTTAAGGATCCCAGAAGATCCCGCCGGGAGCAGGGCTGGTTTCAGGGCTCGCTGACGATCCCAGAACAGGCTGAAGGAATTTGGCACGTCCTGGCCCGGCAGCTCCCGGCTCGGCGTGATGTGACTTGTGTGGGCTGGGCAGGGAGGGGCTGCTCCCAGCCGTGTCCTGGGGCTCCTCCTGCACCCTCCTGTCCTGCTCCACCCAGAGGGCTCCTCCAGCCCCAGAGCTGCTCCAGCCAGCTCCAAATCCCAGCCACAGCCAGCACCCACTGCTGAGCTACTGGAGAACCCAAATCCATCACCAGGATTCTCTCCCCAATGGGCAGGACACTTTTCACTACCCCACGTTGCTCCAAACCCCGTCCAACGTGGAAAACTTCCAAGGATGGGGCAGCCACAGCTTCTCTGGCAGCCTGTGCCAGGGCCTCTCCTCCCTCACAGCCTAGAATTCCATGCCAAAATCCCATCTAACCCTGCCCTCTGCCAGTTTAAAACCATTCCCTCGTGCCCTGTCACTCTCTGGCATTCTAGAGCTGTTCATCCCATACCAGTCACTGCATTTCCTCCTCCTCCTGCAGCCTGGATTGGCCTCAGAGCACCAGGGATTAAACTGGCACCAGCAGAGCACGGACATCAGAGGGGAAAACCCCAACCCCAACCCCAAACCATATATTTTGTTTTTTGTATAGAAAACATCCCAGTTCCTGCTGCTGAATGGAAACATCCCAACAGCCCACCACACAGGGATGGAGATCCCCTCAGCTCCAGGTGCTTCCCAGGGGCTCTGAGAGCTGCAGGGATTCACTGAGGGGACACACAAAGCCCTTTCCAGGGTGCTGTGCCTGCAGCAGCTCCAGCCAGACGCCGCCAAATTCTTTCCAAGCATCTGCTGCTCGTTCTGACAATGTGGGCTTTGATTCCTGCTGCCCTCGCCCAGCCACTGCTGCTCCAGAGAAAGTGTTGAGAGGAGGCACAAACATGGAAGCATGGAATGGTTTGGGTTGGAAAGGACCTTTAGAAATGTAGCCCAACCTTCCCAGTTCCAAACTGGAAATATTCTGGATTGGAGGGAGAGCCCCCCTGGATTGCCCTGCAGCACAGATCACTCCACACTCCAAGCAGGAACCTCCACCCCAAGGGTTTTCCACCCAAAGTCAGCTGGAAAAGACACTGGGAATGAGGACTTGAGCATGGATCAGCAGAGTGAGGATATCCAGGCCTTCCAGCCCTGTTTTCCCTGCAGTGGGGAAAATTAAAACTCCATAGGAAGGCACCGCAAGCTCCAGAGCCGTGCCCAGAAAATTCCTCGATCCACCGTGTTTTCCAGGCCCAGGCTGCTGGAATATCACCTCCCTCTCTGGTGCTGATGCCATGGGATAAATCCTGTCACAAAGCTCCGCTGCAAAGAAAACATCCCACAAAAAAACCTGGGAAAGCAGCCGGGGCTGGCGCTGCTGACTCGGCGAGGGATTTGCTCATCCCGGATCCTGCAAACGCATCCGAGGGCAGGCAGGGCCTGGGACTGCTTCAGATGGAGCTGCTGAAGCAGGCTCTTGTCAGAAATAGAAATTTGGATGTAAATCCAGGGTGGGGATGGAGCATGGCTTGAACTTGCTGGCTGAGGTGGGGTTTTCCTCCAGATCCCGTGCATGCGGAGCGAGGCTGGCTGGATGTGCAGCGTCTGTCCCTCTCCGTGGGTTGAAATGGGTTTAAAAGAAGTGGATGAGTCTCCAGGCTCGTGGGTTTGGGTCAGGTTTGTCCCTCTGTGGTTCCCACCAGACATCCCAGTGCCTCCTGTTCAACCCAGCCAGATCCATTTCTCCATCATCCAAATCCACCCCTTCTTACCAAAATATCCACTTTTCAATAGAATTCAGCCCTACCAGAAATCTCCATCCCTGGAGGGATTTAACAGCTGTGTGGCTGTGGCACTTGGGGACACGGGTTAGTGGCTTTGGCAGCGCTGGGGGAATGGTTGATTACAATCCTAGAGGTTTTTTTCCAACCTAGATGATTTCATGATTCCAACCCACCACCAGGCTTTTGTTGCAGCCCTCCTGGAGCAGCCCAGGGGCGAGGGAAGGGATCCAGGCCAGGACCCACACGTAGGCAGGGGCCAGGGGCTGCCCAGAGCGCGGGGCGAGATGGGAAGATGAATTCACAGGGCAGGAATTTCTTGTTTTGGAGAGTCTGGAGTGGGTCTCACCCCACATCACAGGCACAGGTATGCACAGAGCTGTTATTACAAGTTTTAGGGCCGTCCCTTAGTGCAGCTCCTCCGAACCCAAAAGCCAGATTAATTCCTGCCTGCGGTTGCCCCGTAATTAAAATCGTCTCCAATTCTTCATGAACTCAACAGTTTCCTCCTAATGAAGGGAGGCAGATGAAAGAGACCTTCACTGGGAAAAAGGACTCAGTTATAAATATTCCATTACTTCATCTGCCACAAAAGCTATTTGGATGCTGGAAACTCAGCCTGGGCAGCCGGGGGCCAGCCCCCACCAGCCCCAGCAGATGCCCCCGAGTGCTGGGGGGATCCAAAAAGCCTCTCCAAGGGAAGTGCCTTGTCTGTCTCCACCTCTTCATTCCTCCTCTTCCTCATCCTCCTCCCCCTTGTAGTGGGACAACAGCCATGGGCAGGAATGGCTGGGCCACGTGGATCATCCTAAAAATGGGGTGATGTCCCCTCCTGCCAGGGATGAGCCCCATGGGACATCACACAGGCTGAGCTCAGGAAACTGCTCCTGTCCTGTCCTGTCATGCACAGAGCAGAATCCAGCCTGGAAGTGTTGATTTTCCATCCACCCCAGGCTTCCTCACTCCCTGACTTTGGAGCGCTAAAATATAAATAAAGCGTCCCAGCCTCTGCCAGGGATGGACACAGAGATGGATTTCTCCTGGCAAGGGCTCCAGGGAGGGGAGGGACATCGCCTGCTCTTCCTCTTCCCTCAGATTGCCCTTCCATCAGATTTCCTTCTGGGAAACTTTGGGAGCCTTTGGGATGGAACAATATCAAGACTGGGCTGGGGAGGGTTGTGCACATCCCAGCTCCAGAGCCTGTGCCACGACATTCCCAGGCATTGCAGGAACCAAACCTGGCAGAGCTCTGATCCCACTCCCAGGATGACAGGCATCACTCCCAAGGCTGCACATGGCTGTGGAGCTCTGCCTTTGCTCCCCTCTCCGTGGGCAGCCTGCAGCCCACACCAGCAGCAGCTGCCAGAAATCCCTTGGGATTTGGGCTGCAGGATCCCACAGAGCAGCCCCAAGGGCCAGAGTCACCATCCCAAATCCCTGCACCACAGAAAGCACAGCCCTGAGTCTCCAAACTCATTTAGAAATTAAAGTAATATTTTAAATTTAATTAGCAATATAATATCATATAATTAATAACGCCACTTAAATATTAATATTAATAATATGCAATTACGAATATTTACATTATTTTCTATAACAACACACCCCCCCAAGATGCTCTGACCCTGAGCAATCCCTTCCTTCCCAGTAGGAGGCACTTTTGGGGAGCCCCATTCCCAATATCCCGCTCACAGGCACACTCCTCTATATGGGATTGGTGCCCAAGCCCATTCCCACTCTGGGGAATGTGCAGTGCTTGCTGCACACAGAGGGGAAAAAAACAGGATGCCAAGTGCTCTGCAGACACACAAGAACCCAAAAACCAGCTCCATTTTATGCCAAAATACTCAAATCCATGCCTGGACTATCCGGAGCTCCTGCTGCCCTCTGTGGCGTCCTCGCCTCCAGCTCCAAATCCAACAAAACAAAGCCAGACCAAGTTCCTGGTTTTTTTAATCCTGGGGTGGGCAGAGGGAGATTTGTCTTCCCTCAGCAGCGCTGCTCTCCAGTTTTCCAGCTGGGAAAGCTCCTCAGCCACGCCACAGCCTCCATCAACTTCCCTGCCCCGGCCACGATCGGGAAAAGCTTTTTGGGAAAAATATCCTAAGCCCACTTTTCAGTCAAGGAGGGGAAAAAAGCAGCATAAAACTCAATTAAGGAGCAGGCAGATATTTTAACCAGCGCCATGGTTTGTATACTCCATCTGGAGTCCAAAGGCTGCCGGGTGTTTTTTTTTAGCAGGAGGGAACTGACATCATCTTAATTTCAAATTCCCATTTATTTTTACATCTGGTCTGAATTAATCTTTCTCAGCGTCCTGACTTTCATGTAATGGAATAATTGCTTACAGACTCGGGGTTTAAAGAGCCTGAACAAACCCAGTTTAAAAAAAGAAACCCCTTTAAAAACTGATAGTAAAAATCCAGTACCTAGAACCAAACTCCAATAAGCCTTCGGGATTGGGAATTTTAAACGGAACATCTCTTTCAGGCAAGAGAGCTCGAATTAATCCAAGATTTCGGAGAGGGAGAGCGAGCCCTGTGGAAAAACACCAACACAGACCAGCCCAGAATTAGGCAGAGAAGCAGAGCTCCATCAGTGCCACGAGGAAGCACCTCTGGAAAAGCAGAGTTTGGCTCAGAGGGAAAAACATCCTGATGGCCAGAAAGGCATGAGCAGGAAGAGGATGATTCAGGAATGGAAGGTGGAGAGGGGACAGGGTCACTCCCATGGGCCAGTCAAAGGACACAGGGACACCAAGGATGGTCCTGGCAAAGCTCAGCCCCAGTTTCCCCAGTGCCACGAGGGCACTGGGTCAGATAAAGCCTGGCTTAGGAGCTGCATGGGTTTATCCTCTCTGCTTCCAGAACGTGTCAGGGACAGGCATTCCCAGTGGGAAACGCAGAGAGTGACACCAGTGACACCAGCAGGGGCCAGCTGGCACCCCGAGAACCTGCAAAGGGACAATGGGGTCCCACAGGTGGCTGTGACCCAGGAACAGGAGGATCCATGGGTGACAGAACCAGTATGGGAACCAAGAGATGATGGAAACCATGGTGGGGTCACCAGGACCCACAGAGAGCTGTCACAGGCACAGAGCACCCAGGGTGAGGGGACACTCTGGGGATGTGTGACCCAAGGTGAGGGGACACACTGGGGATGTGTGACCCAGGGTAAGGGGACACACTGGGATGTGTCACCCAGAGCAGAGAGGATGTGTGACCCAAGGTGAGGGGACACTCTGGGGATGTGTGACTCAAGGTGAGGGGACACTCTGGGGATGTGTGACCCAGGGTGAGGGGACACTCTGGGGATGTGTGACCCAGGGTGAGGGGACACACTGGGATGTGTGACCCAGGGTGAGGGGACACACCAGGGATGTGTCACCCAGCGCAGAGAGGATGTGTGACCCAAGGTGAGGGGACACTCTGGGGATGTGTGACCCAAGGTAAAGGGGACACTCTGGGGATGTGTCACCCAGGGGTGACGGGACACTGGGGATGTGTGACCCAGGGTGAGGGGACACTCTGGGATGCGTGACCCAGGGTGAGGGGACACTGGGGTTGTGTGACCCAGATCAGAGGGGACACACAGGGGAAGGGGACAGAGGGGTGGCCCAGGGACAAGGGGCCCTGTGGGTGAGACCCAGGGGCAAGAGGGGACCCAGGGACAAGGGGGATTTATGGGCACCTGTGAAGCAGGAATGAGGGGACCCATGGACGATGGTGAAAGGACCCGTGGGTGAGTGTGACAAAGAGCAAAGGGTCCCGTGGGTGAGGGGAGCTGTGGCTGAGTGTCACCCAGGGAAAAAGGTCCCAGGGGTGAGTGAGACCCGTGGGTGAGGCGACACGGTGGCCCACGCTGAGTGTGACCCAGGGGCAAGGAGATCTGCGGGCGAGTGAGCCCCAGGAGCGAGGGGTCCCGCTGATGTGGGCACCCGTGGGCGAGCGGGAGCGGGTCCGGGTGGCCGTGGCCGTGTCGCGGCGGTGTCGCGGCGGTGTCGCGGCTGTCGGGGGCCGTGGGGGGGCTCCGGCAGAGCCGCAGCTCCCGCGGGCGGGCGGAGGAAATGACTCGCATTCCTGCAGCCGGGGCCGCTCGCACCGCTCCGGCTCCAACTCGCCCCCGAGCGCAACAAGCGGCCACGCCGGGCCCACTCGCGGGGCGAGCCGAGCCGAGCCGGGCCGGGCCGGGCTGAGCCGAAGCGAGCCGAGAGGAGCGGGACGGAGCGGAACCGGGCTGAGCCGAGCCGGGCTGAGCCGAGCGGAGCGCGCTGCGGGGCGCCGGGCACGCACCTACCTGCGGCTGCGGGAGCGCTGCGTGCCAGCCGAGCCGAGCCGAGCCGAGCCGAGCCGAGCCGAGCCGAGCCGAGCCGAGCCGAGCCGAGCCGAGCCGAGCCGAGCCGAGCCGAACCCCGCCGAGCCGAGCCGTGCCGAGCCCAGCCCAGCCCAGCCCAGCCCGCCGCCCCCGCCCCTTCCCGCACCGCCCCGAGCGGCACCGGCGCCGCCTCCCGCCCCGGCGCCGGGCCCGGGACAGCGGGGAAACCTCGGGAACCGGCTGGCCCGGGCGGGACAGCCGAGTGCTGGCCCCGAGGAGCAGCGGGGAGCCGGGCGGCCGCCGCACGGTGCCCAGGAAAGGCTCGGGAAGAGCCGGAGCAGCGCATCCCTTGGGATGCACACGGGCACCGAGCCTCCCAGCGCGGCCGGAGCGGAGCATCCTCTGCGATCCTCGGGGATGCTGGGGATGCTCCCAGGGCTGGGGAGCCTCTGCTCTGGAGGGCTGGGAGAGCTGGGGGTGTTCGGCTTGGATTGACCCCTTCCAGCGCGGCTCCAGGAGACTTGGAGAGGGAGTTTGGATAAGGGGGAATGGGTTCCCAGTGCCGGAGGACAGGGTTAGATTAGGTGTGAGGGAGAAATTCTTCCCTGGGAGGGTGGGCAGGCCCTGGCACAGGGTGCCCAGAGCAGCTGTGGCTGCCCCTGGATCCCTGGAAGTGCCCAAGGCCAGGCTGGACATTGGGCTTGGAGCAGCCTGGGACAGTGGGAGGTGTCCCTGCCATGGCAGGGGGTGGAATGAGATGTTTTTTAAGGTCTCTTCTAATCCAAACAACCCTGGGATTCTATGATCTCCCAGGGAAGGCACTCCCTTTTCCTCTGGGGTGGTCCCAACACCCTTTGGTAGGAGACCCCCCACACCCATCCCTGTATCCCCATCCCTGGCACATTAAACCAGTTCTTAGGGTTCAGGTTGAGGCAGGACCAGAATTAAACCCCATTCCCGTTAAATCCCGCACTGATACCCCAGCAGCTGGACGAGGGCGAGTGGGGCTCACTCCTGTGAGGCCTGGCCACCCTTTGGAGCTGATGCACACACGGATCCCTCTCCATAGGTGACCCAGGCCCGGAATAGCAACAGCAGCAGCACCATAAATTAGCAGCAAAGCATCTCTGAGCCGCTCCTCCTTCAGAAGTGCCATCTGGCGAGATTGTTTTTGGAGTAGTTATTTATTCCTCACTTTTAACCGTCTCAAGGCGTTTCTTGGGCTGACCTGTGAGGCTGCCTTGGCCCCCGCAGGCTCCAGGAGGCTCCTGGAGAGAGGAGCTGCTTGTTCCCAGCCCTAAATAAAGAGCAGCTCTGCTGTGAACACCCTGACACTCCTTGCTGAAATCTGTTTGCAGCTCAACAGATCGTGCTGGGTGATTCCATTATGGGAGTGCACGGTACCAGCGCTGGGAATCCAACATGGAAAAAACCAGCCTGGCTTTCTGCAGAGCTGGGGCTGGAAATCCCTCGGGTTTGGGCTCACCCTCATGCTCCTGTCCATGCCAGGTGGAATTGGGAGAGGGTTTTTACCCCACACCTCCTGCTCGAGTCCTTACAAAGCTGATGGTGCCAAGGGCACAGGGAGCATCCTGCCCAGGCAGGATGTCATTCCAGCCAGAAATGTCTTTTTACCCCAAAAACTCCCACCCTGCAGCCAGCCCAGGGGGATACCAAGCAAAGCCTCCCTCTGGCTCATTTATCCGAACCCACAGAACATTTTAGGGCTGTGGGGAGGCACAAGCAGGACGTGACCCCGTTACCACAGTGCTGAGGAGGACGAGTGGGTCCTGCTGAGCACATCCCAGCCCCATTCCAAGGCCTGTGGAATCCAGGGATCCAGGAACCCAGCGGCTGCCTTGCTGCAGAGGCTAAATAAAGCAGCAGGAAGAGCTCTGGGATGCCAGCGAGGCGCTGGATAAACACCGACGTGGATGGCGCGGCTGCTCCAGAGCCCAGGGAAACATCCCAGCTCATTCCTTGGGAGATGCTCCCAAAGCTGGAGGAGATGCCCTGGGAAAAGCCATCCCAGGCTGCAACACGAGGAGAGCTCGGAAAGATGGAGCTCAGCCAGTGTCCGCTCTGCCTCTCCTCTCTGGGAGAGGAAAAGCCCAAAATTCCGGCGACATTTCTCTCACAGTTCTGGAATTAATCTCTCTCAAAGTCCCAAGAGGGGAAACACAGATGGAAAATGGAAAAATAAATTTAATTCCTTTGAGGTTTGTTTCTTTCTTTTTTTTTTTTTTTTTTTTTTTTTTTGCCTAGCTAATGGCATTGCTAGGCCTATTTCAAAATAATAATAATAATAAAAAAAAAGGTGGTGTGGCTATGACTGAAAATACCATTCCCATAAAATACAGGGATTTTTCTGGCACTGGATGTATTTATATGCAAAGGACAGGAAATAGCAGTGGCTCACTGTGATCCTGCATTATCACCAGCTGAGTGTCTCCCATCCCAGAATTTCAATGCTGGCATTGTCACTGGTAGGGATGGACATGGAGACGTGGGAGCTCTCTTATCTCACAGTTTCCCTTGGATTCTGTTAATGGCGTAAAAATTATTCAAAAAGCAACAAAATAACAACTAAACACATCCCTCTCTGCATCCCATTCCCTTCCCTGATGGATCAGTTGTGCCAATCCAGGCCTGTTGCTGTCAGTGCCCAGCATCCATTTCCAGGGATTTTTGGGATGTTCTGCTAGGAGAATTTACCCTGGAGCAGCAGCACAGGGACCTCAGCACTGAGCACAAGCCTTGTGGGGTGCATTTGGGGACAGGGGTGTGTCACTGCTGGGTGACACCTGGCACAGCATCAGACTCGGTGATCCTGATGGGCCCCTTCTAACTCAGCATATCCCAGGGCTCCAGCTCTGGCTGCAGCTGGGATTTAGAAATTCCTCCCTGGACAAGAGAGGAAAACAAATCCCAGCTACTGTGAGTGGGGCTGTGCTGGGGCTGGGAAGGTTTCTCAGCCCATAAGGGGAAGAAATTAAATAAAGAAACCCAGGAGTGGAGCCACAACAGCCGGAGCGTTGCTATAAACTCCGGGGAGGAGCTGAGCTCGCTCCCATTCCTGCATTTCACGGGGATTTCCGAGGGAGCTCTTCCTCCCTCCCTCTCCAGCCTGTCCCCCAGCACCAGGGTGGAGGGACCCTCTCCAGCGTTTCCTGGGCTGTTCAGGAGAATTCCGTCTGATTTTGGGCCATAAATGCCCAATTCACAGAGATCTGATCAAGCCTCTGCTTCAATTTGTAATTAAAAGCCTGAGCACACACTGGGACCCCTGGGTGTACCCACTTGGAGACAGCTCCAACTCCATCCATCCCAGCTGAATTTTGGGAATTCAGCACGGTGCCCTGGATGGTGCTGGGGAAGGGGGAGCATCCCTGGGGGTTACCTGGGGACACCCCAGCTCAGGAGCCAGGTGGAGAGCAGGATGGTTCCTTGAGCATTCTGGAATTTTGGCAATGCCAAACCACCCCAGGAGCTCAGGGGATGCTCCCAGAGGGGCTGTTCCCGTCAGATTTTACCTGGGGGAGGATGTTACCACATTAACTGGCCCCCAAAAATCTCCCTCTGTATTTACCGTGCCCAGGTTTTGCTTGGGGAATCAGCAAGGATGAAAACAAAAAGGAGCTGCTTGAGATTTAAAAACAAAAAGGAGCTGTATGAGATTTAAAAACAAAAAGGATCTGCTTGAGATTTAAACCCAGCGAGGCTGGGAAGGGAAAAAATCCAGCCTGAATGCCCAAGTGCTGGAACCATCAGGAGAATCCAAGCGTGCATCCCGCAGGGCAGCATCCCCGTGCGTTCTGCTCATTTATCCCGCGGTATTTGCGGCTCCTCAGCCCCGCATCCTCCCCAGCACAGCCGGGATGCGACAGGAGCTCGGGATGGCTGCAGGGAAAGGCAGGATCGCCCCCAAATCAAACCCCCCGGGGCACCAAGATGGGTTTTGTCACCGAATTATTAATCCGGGGTGAGGTGGGCAGGGTTTTCTATGGGGTAAATCTGGTTTTCTCACAGCTCATTCCCGAATCCAGCATTTCCCTCTTTTAAAAGCCTGTTTCCCCCTCCCACCGCATCCCTTCTGTTTTGTGGGTTCCAAAGGGTTTTTTTTTTCATGGCTCTGGGCCTGGGGGTTATTCCTAGAGTTCGCTCTCAGCCTGCCAGAGCTGCTGAAATCCCATGGAATTGTGGTGTAAAGCAGGAAAGGGCGGCGGGGAGGAAAGATCACAGCGGGGGAATATTTTTAGCCCGTCTGTTCTCGGGCTTCAACACCACTCCACGATCCCAATCCCATCTGACAGAGGGGCAGATGCCTCAGGGCTGCTGAAACAGGAGAGAAACCCCAGCAAGGGCCCCCTCAGGGGGGTCACCAACAGCTCTGACACTGCAGGACATCAGAGAATCCCCCTCGCTGGGGTGGGAGGAAAACTGGGGATTTCTCTGCTGGAAAAAAAAAAAAAAAAAAAAGAAAAAAGTGGAATTTGGGTGGTGAAAGAGGCAGGGCATCCATCAGAGACCAGGATGCTCCAAAGGAGGAGGGGTGGGGGGCACATCCCCCCTGGCAGCCTGGAGATGCAGCTCTGTGCTCACCTGTGTCCAGGTGTTTTCCATGGGCTTGGTTACAAACAGGAGCCGTGGTGAAATCTGGGAATGGGGTCATGAAGCCACAGGTTTTGCTCCAAACCTGACCCAGGGAAGTGTGGATCTGGGATAAATGTGGGGTGAGGGGCCAGTGCCCTGCAGGTCAGGGGAGCAGGGCTGGGTTTGCTCTGTGCCCATGTGCTCTTCATCCCATTCCCTTCCCAAAGGCTGATGGATCAGTTGTGCCAGCTCAGGCTTGCTGCTTCAGTGCCCAGCATCCATTTCTAGGGATTTTTGGGATGTCCTGCTAGGAAAATCAGGAATGAATTGGGCATGAGGGGTCATGAACCAGCACCACAGTCCCACTGGGAGAACTGGAGATCCTCCAGTGCACTTCCTGAAGCAAACTGAATACTCCCACCCTGAGCCAGTTAAATTGGGATTTTCCCGGAATTTAAACCCTAACTCCATCACAGAAGGACACAAAGGCTCCCAGCCTGTCCCATCCCATTCCCTCCATGGCACTGGCTGAAGGATGTGCTTTCCTTGGTTTATAATGGCCCTGGTGCCAGCCCAGCTTTCTGGGGTGCTTTGGGAAGTGCTGGTGCTGTTTCCACCCCCAGGGAAAACAGGGAAAAGCCAGCCCGGGCAGCCTGGCTGTGCCCCAGCGTCCATCAATGATTTACCGCTGCTGTCAAGAGCTGTTTGTGCCCCGGGGCTCCCCGGCGGCCCCAGCCAAGGTCAGAGCTGCATTTGGCAGAGGAAGGGATGGGAGTGCAAGGCAGGAACAGCAGAGCCCCCCTGGAGCCCAGCAGGCTCATCCTGAGCATCCCTGCTCCCGCCAGGAGACACATCATGGAAATGTGGAACGATTTGGGCTGGATCTTAAACCCATCTCATTCCTTCACCCGCTCCCACATCCACCACTCTGCCACCCCACACTGGTACCAGCAGCCCCTGCCTGAGGTCTGAGTCACAGCAGGGCTGAAAATCCCCTGTGGAGACAGCAGGGATCACTTCCCACCAGGGTCACTGACACCACGGCCAGCACAGCCCAAAACCAGCCCCAGGATGTTGGGGCTGGATCAAAACCTCACACCAGGGGTTCCAAAGGCAGGATTTGTGCAATTCCTCTGCTTTTTGAAGCTGCCGTGGCCTCTCCCCCATGCCTGCCCAAAAGCAAATTGATTTTTGTGAAATGGACTGAGGTGGCCTCCAGGAGGATCCATAGCTGGGCTAATATTTGTCTAATGGCTCCCACAAACAGCTCGTTAATCCTTTTGTGTTCATTAATGCCATACAGGAGCCAGACAGCTGCAGACAGGCTCCCTATGTCCCTGAGCTCCCAGGGACCCCAAATCCTTCAGTCTCCAAGCTCCCCAGATCCCTGAGATCCCAAGGTTCCCAAGTTTTTGGGGTCTCCATGCTCCCCAGATTGCTGAGATCCCAAAGTCCCCAAGTTTTCGGGGTCTCCATACTCCCTGTGTCCCTGAGCTCTCAGGGACCCCAAATTCTTCAGTCACTAAGCTCCCCAGATCCCTGAGCTCTCAAGGTCCCCAAATTCTTGGGGTCTCCAAGCTTTCCAGATCCCTGAGCTCCCAGGGTTCCCAAGTTTTTGGGGTCTCCAGCCTCTCCAGATCCCTGAGCTCTCAGGGACCCCAAGTTTCTGGGGTCTCCAAGATCCCAGGATCACCAAGTTTTTGGGGTCTCCAGCCTCTCCAGATCCCTGAGCTCCCAGGGTCTCCATGCTCCCAGGGCACACTGCTGTGACCCCAAATCCCTGCACCCCTCCACTGTGGTCACCCCCTTTTCTCCCCCCACTTCTCCCAGAGCCTCTCCTTCCCCCTCCTCCATTCCATCCCACCCCAAGGAGATCCCCCTCTGCTCCATCACCCCCCAAGGCTAAAACCCCATTTTTGGGGCTGCACAGTGAACACAGGACCAGCTCTGAAACAAGCACAGGCTTTGGCTGGGCTCTGTCCCAGGGGATCTCACTGAGATGAGTGCTCTGGGACACTCTGGAGCTGGCACCATGTCCCAAAAGCCTTGAAACCCCACAGCTTTAGCCATGGATTGGGAATGTCTCCCTGCTGTTGCAGCAAACACTTTATTTATGTGTTTATTTGCTTATTTAGCTGTAAATTAATATCAGAGCTCAGGAGTGTTCTTGTAAACCTGCAAGTGAGCAAATGCATTGGAGGGCTTGCAAAACCCTCAGGCAGGATTTTGGGGTGCTCCTTGGGCAGAGAAGCCTGTGGATATGTGGATATACATTTTTATATATGTATATATAACATTTGGTCATTTTTATATAAAACCTGAGCAGCCTGGCCTAGTGGAAAGTTTCCCTGCCCGTGGCAGGGGTTTGGAACAAGATGGTTTTTAAGATCCCTTCCAATCCAGACCATTCTGGAATTCCATGATTCCCTCCCTTCTCTGCAGCAGGAAAAGGAATTTTGTTTTGGTTTGAAGGGCAGCTTGCAGTGGAAACTTTTCCCAGACACTTCCCCAGGAAACAGCAGCTGTGGCATCTCTGGCTGCTTCCCCCTGCAGCTCCAGTCCATGCTCAGAGGAAAATCATGTGTTTGACTGGTGAAAATGTCACCCCCAGCTTTCACCCAGCAGGGTTATCCTGCTCCAAAAAGGATTTATCCCTTGGGAAGCTGGTAAAGCCCCTCCTCCAGGGATGTTTCCTGCCAGACCATCACCAAATGGGATTTCTGGGAAACGTGGCTCTGAAATGACATTGTTCCCTCAAGTCTGGGCTGTGCAGGATACCTGAAAGGGCTGAGGGGACACCAGGGCCAGGCCAGGCTCAGGGATGTGCCCCAGCCCAGCCTGCCCAGGCAGGGAGGGATGATTCCCATCCTGGAGCAGGGGAGCTCCCAGGGTAAATTCAGTGCCCAAGCCACCCACTGGTGACCTGGCACCCTGTGGATGGGGAAATGCTGATCCCAGCCTGGTCCTGCACTTCCAGGAGGGAATTTGCTCCATGTTCCCCTTCCCAGGCTCTGGGAGGCTGGGATGCTCAGCAGGAGCCCAGGCACTGGTTCCATTAAAGCAAACTGGGAGGGGAAGAGCTGGCTCACCCTTCCCCAGGGCTGTCTGGGAGTTGGTGCAAAGCAGGAGGGAGGAACCTCAGCTTTGGGGATGGATCTGGGTCACCCCAAAAATGTCCCTTGCTGCCCTGGAAACTCCCAGACCTCTGCCCCAGCCCTGGAAGTGTCCAAGGCCAGGCTGGATGGGGCTTGAAGCAACCTGGGACAGTGGAATGAGTCCCTGCCCATGGCAGGGGGGCTGGAACTGGATGGTCTTGAAGGTCCCTTCCAACCCAAATAATTCTGGGATTTTAGAATTTTACCCCATTTTGGGGTCCCACCCCCCAGTGGGTGCAGCAGCCCTCTCCATCCCTGGCAGGACCTTTGTCCATGGCAGGGCTTTATCAAACAAGCCCCAATCCCCAAAACCTCAATCCACTCTCCCATGAGCTCACATTTCCATGGCACCCCCAAAATCCTTGGGTTCCTACCCCAAACATCCCACAGCTGGACCTGCCCCTCTCCACTTC
Source organism: Oenanthe melanoleuca (assembly GCF_029582105.1). Classification (NCBI taxonomy): domain Eukaryota; kingdom Metazoa; phylum Chordata; class Aves; order Passeriformes; family Muscicapidae; genus Oenanthe; species Oenanthe melanoleuca. The sequence continues at coordinate 58,490,883 of NC_079339.1, forward strand.
CAAACCCAAGCTGTTTATGAGCTCTGTGAGCACAACAAACCAAAAGCAGCTGTGGCTACAGCCTCCTTTTATGTGATTCTTTTTTTTTTTTCTTTCCTCCTTCCTCTGAATTTTTATGATCCAGATATAAAGTCCTGGGAAATAGAGGTTTAAAGGAGAACCCTGACACCCATTACTGCAGGGGCATGAAATGCAGTGCCCTGATTCTCATCCATCCCAGGAGATTATTTCCAATGATTTTTTTTATTTTTTTTTAAGAAAATACTAAAAATAAAGCACTGGAAGATGGTGATGGGCAGTGAGGAAGAAATCCCAGGTGTTCCTGGTCCAGCCTTGTTTGCACAGCTCTGCCCTGTGCCAACATTTCTTTCTCAAGGATTTCCCTGAATGAAGAAAAGGGGTGAAGGATGCTGTGGGCACCCCAGGAAAACACTGAGAAATTGTCACTCCACTGAACATTAGAGCACCATTCCCTACTGCTCCATCAGCACTTGCTGTATTTAAAATTAATGTTGTTTCTGCAGAGGAACCAGGGTCCTGCTGTTTTATCCCATCCAATAAACCCAATCCTGGCTCACCCCAGATCCCATCCTGCTCCAAAGCCCAAGGACAGTTGTCTCCATCTCCAGCCACACTTTCTGCAGCAGCACAGGGCACCTTTGCACCTTTCCTGGTGCAAACTCAGCTCTTGCTCTGAAGGGATTCCCTAATTTTGGTGCTTAGCAGAGCAAACTCAGCCATCCCAGCTAAACAAGCCCCTCTCAGGCAGCTCCCCTGATTTATGGAATCCCAGAATGGTTTGGGTTGGAAGGGACCTTAAATCCCATCCAGTCCCAGCCCCTGCCATGGGCAGGGACACTTTCCACTGTCCCAGGCTGCTCCAGCCTGGCCTTGGGCATTTCCAGGGATCCAGGGGCAGCCACAGCTTCTCTGGGCACCCCGTGCCAGGGCCTCACACTCCCAGCCAGGAATTCCTTCCCAATATCCCATCCATCCCTCTGGCAGTTTGAATCCATTTACACCCCAAAATTCTCCCATTTACATCCCAAATCCTCCCACTGGATGTGGCAGCACATCCCACATCCCTGATTTCCACAGACCCTCAGCACACACTTGGAGCAATTTGTTTTATGCCACCAGTGCTTAGAGAGATGCTGCCTTGAGGAAAGGAAGGATTTGGGCAGTCAGAGCAGGAATTCAGGGCTCTGCCCAGCCCTGGTGTTCAGGAGAGCCTGGAGGTCCCCAGGGCTTACCCTGACACCAACTGCTTGGCTCATCACCCCCAAACCAAAAATCTCCCCCAAATAAAATGAAAAAAATCACCAAGACCCCAGTTTTGTGCTCTATGTGAGGAAAGGAGGAGCTTCACTCCCTGGAGCAGCCAGGCTCTGGCACAGGCTCTGCCAGGAAACTGCCCCTGGAGGAAGGCTGGTGCCACCTCCTCATCCACCCTCACCATGATTTCCCCTCTTCACCCCAATATTCCCTGTGCCTGAGGCTTTCCCAGGGCCTCAGGAACATGGAATGCTGCTGCAGACCTGGATCTGCCCAGCCAGTGCTCCTAGGAGGATGGACAAAGCAGAGAAAAAAACACTCAGAGTTTCTTTTTCTGAGTATAAATCCTTGTTTTTCAGGTATAATCAGGCCAGTTTCCAAGGCACAAAAAGCCTTTTCCATCCCTCCATCTCAGCAGACAGCCCTACCTGCAGAGCCAGCTCGGATTTATCACATTCCCATGGCTCTGTTTATGGCAGGGCTGGATCTCAAGCTGCTGCAGGAAGAGCACCAGGCCTGTCCTCCCTCCAGCTAGGCTTCACACCCAGCCTAAATCTAAGCCTAAACCACATCTCATCCCTCACACACCCCAACTACCCTGTGCAGGGATTGTTCCCCTGCCAGCTCCTGGAATTGTGCTGCTCCTTGGGGAGATCCTTTCCTCCCCAGCCATCCTAGGAAAGGACAGCACATCTGTGGGAGCAGCAGAATCCCATCCTGGAGCTGCCCCATCCCAGCACTGCTCCATCCCAGCACTGCCCCATCCCAGCTCTGCCCCATCCCAGCACTGCTCCATCCCAGCACTGCCCCATCCCAGCTCTGCCCCATCCCAGCTCTGCCCCATCCCAGCACTGCCCCATCCTGGAGCTGCCCCATCCCAGCACTGCCCCATCCTGGAGCTGCCCCATCCCAGCACTGCCCCATCCTGGAGCTGCCCCATCCCAGCACTGCCCCATCCCAGCACTGCCCCATCCTGGAGCTGCCCCATCCCAGCACTGCTCCATCCCAGCTCTGCCCCATCCCAGCTCTGCCCCATCCCAGCACTGCCCCATCCTGGAGCTGCCCCATCCCAGCACTGCCCCATCCTGGAGCTGCCCCATCCCAGCACTGTCCCATCCCAGCACTGCCCCATCCTGGAGCTGCCCCATCCCAGCACTGCCCCATCCCAGCACTGCCCCATCCCAGCAGCGTGGGAAGCTTCCCAAAGCTTCCCACACAAGTGTCCAGCCCAGCCGGGTGGGGTGAGCCAGGAGAAGACATTTAATTACACAGGGCTGGGTGTTTTTCCAGTTGCAGAAGCCCAGCTGCATATTCCCTCCCTGTGCCAGGTGCCATTAGTGCTGTTTGACTACTAATTGGCAATTAATAACATCTTTGCATTATGCAAATGTGTCCTAAACACCTGCAGATCGATTATTTTGGGAAGCACAGCGGTGTTTGAGGTGTTGGATGGTTGGGTGTTTGGTTTTTTTTTTTTTTTTTTTTCTGGAAAAGTGGGTGTTTAGGGGTGCAAAAGGATCATTCCCACAGCACCCAGCACGAGTGGGCAGCCCAGGGAATGGTGGCTGGGGAATTTCCCTGGCTGACCCATGGGATGGCTGCGGGGCAGGGCTGATGAAAATCCACTGGGATGTGCCTGTCTGCCCATGGCCAGGCTGGTCCTGCTCCAGCTGCCACAGGGGAGGAGGGAATGACATTAAAAACAGCCTCAAATCCCAACTGGAGCAGCAGCTGAGCGGGATCGAAGGCAGCATCACACCGAGACAGCTTTGCTTATGTTAATGGGGGAGAAAACTGCAAACAGCTCCAGGTGAGAAGATTGGGCTGGGATTTTCCATGGGCAGCCAGCCAGCCCCAGTCCTTTTATCTGCTCTTGGGAATGTCTGATTCCTGGGGGGATGGCTGCCCCTCACCCCGAGGCTCTCCAGCATCCTTGTATTGCCCCATTCCCCAGGTTGGGGTTTTGGGGGGAATTTGGCTGCCCCTGAGCACCTCGTTCCTGCAAACATCTGGAGATGGGGAGAAGCTGGATAAGCAGCACAGGGTCCACCCACGGTGTTCCAGAGGATTTGGGGTTATTTTTGGGAAGGGCAAGGAACACAGCCCTTCGTTTTGTTTTCCTATTCCAGGGATTTTCATGCAGGGGGGAGATTGTGCAGAGAGATTTCCCCTCCACAGCCCCATCCCAGCAGGATCAGCTCCCTTGGGACAGTAATAAAAAACAAACCATGGTGGTGGCAACCCCTCCTCAGTCATTTACCTGCTTTAAATCCATCAGGATACAAAGCTGAGGTGATTTTTCACAGCACAAGCTACTTACACACCAAGCTGTGTTCCCACACTGTCACTCCCTTTAATTTTGGGGATCAGATAGTTCCTGTCAGCCCAAACTCTGCTGGCTGCCCAGCAAGTCTTGCTCTGGGTTTACAGAGGCATCTCTAGGAAAGATAAGCAAGATAAATGAATTCCACACCCCAAAAGAAATGAAGAGGCTCCCCAAGTGCAGTGGGAACACCTGCCTGGAATTCTGTCTCCCTGCCTCCAGCACTGGTTTTGCAATCAGATCTCTCAGAGTATGAATTCACACAAAGAACATGGAAAACCAGCAAAGGCCCCATTTTTCCCTCATCTGGGCAATTCCCAGAGATAGGTTTGCCGACCTGGAGAGCAGGAAAATATAAGTCACTTGTGCAATGGGCTGTGTGATGCTGTCAAGTGCTCAGGGAGATCTGTCAGGGAAAGGAAAGTGAGTTGGGAGCAAAGCAAAAGTAATTTTTTCCCTGTTTCTGCCCAAAAGCTTTGCCTGACACTGAGCAGACCCTGCTCAGAGAACACCTCAATAAACATTTTCCTTCCCAGGCTACATATGAACTTCTCACAAAAAAAACCAATCTGTGTTCCTTTGATGAATCATTTGCATTCAAGGTAATTAAACTTTAATCAGCAAAGCCAAAGAAAATGAGATTTTTTTTTTCTCCAGCAGAGATGAGATAGAGCTGGACCTGATTGCTATCAGACCCAACTTGCCCCATGAACACTGCCCAGCTCCTCCAGCCCTCCCCATCTCCTGTGGGAAACAGGATGAGGAAGAACAAAGGCTATGGGGAAACAGCAGGACTATCCATGGGTTTTCCAAGTGAAATGGCAGTGCTGAGTTCACGGGGATAAAAATTACCTGCTCCATCCTGTCTGCTTTCTGGTGCCTCGGTGCTGGAAAACCCCTCCCCGCCCGGGCGGGGCAGCCAGGGCAGGGAACTGCTCATTAACCTGAGCCGGGGGGAATGCGGGAACGAGGCTGCTCCCTTTCCCTTTCTGTCCCCTCCCTCTCCCCATTCCCATCAGATTCCCATCCCTATGCTTGTTCCTGTCCCCATCCCTGTCCTTAGGTTTGTCTCTGTCCCTATTCCCATCCCTAGCCTCATTCCCATTTCCATCCCTATTCCTTTCCCCATCTCTATCCCAATCCCTATTCCTGTTCCCATCCCCAATCCCTATGCTTTTTTATTCCTTTTCTATCCCAATCCCTACACCTGTTCCTATCCCCAATCCCTATTCCTTTTTATTTGTTTTCCCATCTCTATCCCAATCCCTATTCCTCTTTATTCATTTCCCCATCTCTATCCCAGTCCCTATTCCTGTTCCTATTCCTAATCCCTATTCCTTTTTATTCATTTTCCCATCTCTATCCCAATCCTTATATCTGTTCTTATCCCCAATCTCCATTCCTTTTCCCATCTCTATCCCAATCCCTGTACCTCTTCCTATCCCCAATCCCTATTCCTTTTTATTAATTTCTCCATCTTTATCCCAACCCCTATTCCTGTTCCCACTCCCAATCCGTATTCCTTTTTATTCCTTTTCCCATCTCTATCCCAATCCCTGTACCTGTTCCTATCCCCAATCCCTATTCCTTTTTATTCATTTTCCCATCTCTATCCCAATCCCTGTTCCTGTTCCTATCCCCAATCCCTATTCCTTTTTATTTATTTTCCCATCTCTATCCAAATACCTGTACCTGTTCCTATCCCCAATCCCTATTCCTTTTCCCATCTCCATTTCCACCTTCATTCCTGTAACCATTCCCATCCCTTTCCCAGTGAAGGACAGACCCTCCCCTGTAGTTTTTTAGCCAGCCCCGGTTTTTTATCAGGATTTCAGTTAAATTTCAAATTTCTAGCTAAATTACAGCTTTTCTTAGTGAGGACAAAGCTGGTCCATGTGCAGGGCTCAGCCAGGCTGTGGGACTTCCCTAAGGGTTAAAACTCTGGGAAGCAGAGATGGATGATCCTGATCTGGTGGGTGACATCCCTGCCCTTCCCACCCAAACCATGCTGGGATGAAGAGCATGGATATGGAGCAAAGCCAGCCCTGGGGACAGTTTGCAAACCACCAAGAATTCCTCCTGCTCCCTGCAATCCTCAGCACACTTCCCCCTCTGCTAATAACTCATTGGGATGTCACAATAACAGCCTGCACCCTTCCTGTGTCATGGGGCACGCCAGCTGCTCTGCCAGGGGGAAAAATAACTTCACTCCTTGCATTTTAGGGCTAAAATTGAGTCTTAGTAGGGAAAAGGCTGGGATGGATCCTGGATTTCCTGCTGGGAGCAGCGTGGGTCCCCCCTGCCACCCACTGCATGGACAGGGGAGAAGAGCTGAGCTCTCTGCAGGATGGTTTTGGGAGTGAGTGAAGGGGATATTTATGGGATGGAGGTCCCCAAAGTTTGCTTGGCAGGAAAGATGGGGGAGAGGCCTTGCTGTGAAGGGAAGAGAGGAGGAGGAAATGCGAACTAATTAACTAATAAATATGCTGGGTTGGCTCGGGGCAGCAGGAGAGCAATCCAGAGGGCTGACTCACAGTGACTCAGGCACAGAGGAGTGGGATGGAGTCTGGCTCAGAGCATCTCCTGCCCCAGCCAGGCTGCCAGGACACAGGACTGATCCCAAACCTGCCAGGGCAGAGCATCCCAGGGGACCCTCTTCATGTGGGCTTTGCTTCTTTGGAGAAATCACTCTCTAGAGGGAAACAAGCTGAATTCACCAGCTGGAGCAAGCAGCTGGAATGGAGTCAGGCTTTTAGGATGCAATTCCCTGTCTCTCCATTTCCACCTTAAAGCCAGGCCAATGCAGGACAGGTGGGAAATGCCCTTCCACACAGCCAAAGCAGCTGTGGCTGTGGGAGCAGGTGATGTTGTCACCAGTGCTGGGATCCCAAAGCCATCAGAAATGTCCAGAGCCAGCAGGATGGCCAAAGAGATCATGGAATGCCAGAATGGTTTGGGTTGGAAGGGACTTTAAAAACATCTTGTTCCACCTCCTGCCATGGGCAGGGACGCCTTCCACTGTCCCAGGCTGCTCCAAGCCCCATCTAACCTGGCCTGGGACACTGCCAGGGATCCAGGGGCAGCCACAGCAAATCTGGGAATTCTGTGCCAGGGCATCACCATCCTCACAGCCAGGAATTCCTTCCCAATATTCCATCCATCCCTGATCTGAATGAAGTCATTCCCCCTTGTCCTTTTGTCCTGTCCCTCCATCCCTTGTCCCCAGTCCCTCTCCTGGAGCCCCTTTAGGCTCTGGCAGGGGCTCTGAGCTCTCCCTGGATCCTTCTCCTCTCCAGGTGAATATTCCCAGCTCTCCCAGCCTGGCTCCAGAGGGGCTCCAGCCCTCAAAACAACCCCATGACTTTCTCTGGGCTCATTCCAGCAGTTCTTTCTGGAACATCTTCCTGCTGCTGGAGATGCCCCTCTGCAGTGGGGTCTCAGGGGAGCAGAATCCTCCCCCTCTCCTGCTGCCCACGCTGTGGGATCAGCCCAGCACCAGCTCACATGGGCTCACAACCCCAAATCCTTCTCCTGAGTGCTGCTCTCTCTCCACTCAGTGGTGCTGGGGTGGCCCTGAAGGGGTGGAGGGAGCAGGGCCCGTGTGGAGGCCATGCCGGGCCCGGCGTGTCGGTGCAGGCGCTGGGGAGGTGCTGCCTTCCCCCAGCCCTGCTCGCCCTGGATTCACCCTGCTCCTGCCCACACTGCCTGGGATTGCTTCACCCCACACACACTCCAGCCCTGGGGAAAAACCCCCCTGGCACCCCCTCCCTGCTCCCTGTGGTGCCACCCCAGGAAGGGGCACAGCCATGGATGAGGGGATTTGGGTGTGCAGCCTGAGATGTGCTCAACAGCATCACATCTCTGCACCCCCACTTCCTAAAGGCTCTGATAACATTTTTGGAGCAGATGAGGCTCCTCCAGAGGGACACAACCCTGATATTCACCCTCCACACCCCACAGCAGTGACAGTGCAGTGATGTGATGCTCTTGACCACATCTCAGATCATCCAAATCCCCCATCCCTCCATCCATGGCCATGCTCTGCTCACCCTGGATTTGCCCTTTTCCTGTCTAATGACTGACTGGGATTGATTCACCCCACACCAGCCCTGGGGCAAAAATCCCCCTGGCACCCCCTCCCTGCTCCCAGGAACGGGCACAGCCATGGATGGAGGGATGGGGAATTTGGGGCCATGATCTGAGATGTGCTCAAAAGCATCACATCTCTGCACCCCCACTTCCAAAAGGCTCTGCTAAAATTTTTTGGAGGAGATGAGGCTCCTCCAGAAGGGACACAACCCCAATATTCTCCCTCCACCCCACAGCAGTGACAGTGTGCTCATGGAGAGACATAAGAGACAAGTCCTGCCCTCAGCACAGGCACAAAGGAAAAGGAATAGAAAAAAAAGTTCTGCAATCAGCTTTGGTTTTTTCCCACCCCCAGAGGCTCTTGCATAGTCTGACTTTTTTTTTTTTGTAATTTTATTTGTTCTCGCTCCCTTTTTTCTTTTTCAAAATATTTTCAACCGACGCGTTGCTGAAGTCGTTTGCCTCCTGACAAAACCTGGGCTGCCTGCCAGCACATATTTCTGATAATTCATCCATTATTAAATGAAATCAAAGATACACATTTAAAAAAAAAAAAAAAAAAGCCATGGGAGTGTTTGCATCTGAGAGAGAAGCTGTTTACAGCTGAGCTGGGAGTTTCTTTCACAGCAAAAAGATCTTCCCCAGGGAAAACCCACCCAAAATTCTGCCCTGCTCCTCACACTGCAAACATCTCTGTGCAGCCATGCTAAAAACCAGGGATTCTACAGAGTTTTTCTGCCTGGGTAAAGGAGATTCCATCCTGACTTGGGTGGGTGCTGCTGGATTTTCCCCTTCCTCAGGGAGAGCCTGCAACCCATGGCCAGAGACAGCCTGACTGGATCAGCCGGTCCTCTCCAACCCAGGGAGGAAAATCTGATGGAGAGGGAGGGGCCCAGCAATTACAGACTTTTCTCTTTAATAACCCTCGCTGCTTCCCCGAGTCCATATTTACATCCTTGGCACCAGAGTAGTAATTAAAGTCTCTCCACTCAGGTCTAAACAACAGCAGACCCTCCTGTCATTAAAAGCAGAGGCAAAGCTGGAAATAAACCTGGTTTTTATGGCTTTGGAGCCTCAAACCTCTCTCTGTCAGCTGGCTGGGCAGCAGGTTTTAAGGTCACACATCAGTGCTTTGCTGCAGCATCAATAAGCTGCATCCATCTCCATGGGATACTGGGGGTAGAAAACTGTGTGGAAAACTTCTCCTTGCCACTGGTGCCTTCCTGTGCCATTTTTTGGCCATTTCCACTGCCCATAAGGGAATAAATGGGCCTCAGGGTCAGCAGGCACCAGCTGAAGGACTGAGCTGTGGTCATGCCAGGAGCTGCTCAAACCCTCTTGCTTTAAAGAAGCTATCAAAAAAAACCTGTGAGAAAATTAATTATTCACTAAGACTGCTAATTAAGCTGATTTGCTCTGTGAGGGCATTGAAGGAAATGAGCTGGAGAAGTTCTTAATTGTTTAAAAAAAGCCATCCTACAAATGCTCCTCCCAAGCTGCTCTGCTTGCCAAGAGAGCCTGGTCCTGTGTTCCTCTGGGTCCAGAGGAGTTTCATGGAATCCTGGAATGGTTTGGGTTGGAAGGGACTTTAAAAACATCTTGTTCCACCTCCTGCCATGGCAGGGACACCTTCCACTGTCCCAGGCTGCTCCAGCCTGGCCTTGGGCACTGCCAGGGATCCAGGGGCAGCCACAGCTGCTCTGGGCACCCCGTGCCAGGGCCTGCCACCCTCCCAGCCAGGAATTCCTTCCCAATATCCCATCTAACCCAGATGAAGCCATTCCCTGTGTCTGTCCCTCCATCCCTTGTCCCAGTCCCTTTCCAGCTCTCCTGGAGCCCCTTTAGGCTCTGGCAGGGGCTCTCAGTCCCCCTGGAGCCTTTTATTTCCAGATGAGCACTTCCAGCTCTCCCAGCCTGGCTCCAGAGCCCTGGAGCACCTTCATGGCCTCCTCTGGATTCACTCCAGCAGTTTGACAGTATCTGTGCCAACATCAACCCTGCAGATGATCTCAAGTAAGGAAAGATCCACCACAAAGCATGAAGCACTCCTGAGCCCTTGTCCCCAAACTGTGTGACCCAATGCAATCCAGAGGGATCCCTGCCAAAAACACCCAAGGAACACCTGCCATACACAAGTATAAACCCCCAAAGGCCACAGGCAGCCTGGAATTCAGCAATCCCAGCTCATTCCCCAGGTTGTGGAAGCTTGGAAGCAGCAGGAACCAGGATCCTAATGCAGACCCAGAGCACCCTGGGGTGGGTGGCTGTGGGAGAGGAGCTCTGGGTGCCCTGTCCAAGGGAATGGATCCCTCCCAGCTTCTGGGTGCAGGGTGGGAGCAGAGGTGCCCCCAGGACCTCACCCAGCCTCCCACAGCAAGGAGTGGCCCCTGCCCACACCCAGCCTTGCCCTCCCACTCCCACCACGTTTTGCTTCAATCCCACTTGAGCAGGACCTTCCCTTCTCATCCTGCAGGGGCTGGTGGAGGAAAACTCCCCCTGTCACATGGCAGAGAACAAAAGGATTCATTTTTGACAAGAACAGGGCGATGCCACACCAGCCTCACTTCTCTCACAGGAATCAGAACAGCACAGACATGGTGGGTTTGCTGACAAGGAGCACATCCCATCCACTCCAACCCTCCCAGCTCTGGCACTGCCAGGATGGGACAAATCTGGGGCTGGGTGCAGGCAAAAGATGGAAATCACACCAGCAAAACCAAGGGAAAATCCAAGATCCAAGCAAAGTGCATTGCACTGGGAGCTCGGGGTTTTCCTGAGACCATGCCATCCTCCACAAGAATTCCCAGCCACCTTCACCCTTCCTGGCACAGCTCTGGTGCCAAAATATCGTGATAAAGGAAAAACATGGCCACAAGGAGCATGGCTGCCAATGCTTGGCCAGCCAAGGAGAAGGCAAATCTTCCCTACACCCTGATTTCCCTGAGATCCTCTGCTGAGCTCCCAGCAGGTAGGAAGGGTTTCACAACACCTGGACAGGCACCTCTGAGTCAACACCACAGCCCCACATCTCCCATGTCCCCACCAGCACTCCCTCCCATCCCCAATGCCATGAAAACATTTTCCTACCTGGTGCTGGGAACATCTATGAGCCAGGTTCTTCCAGCAGCTCCATGGCGAGCTCGGGGCTGTCTCAGCACAGCTGGAAGATAAAGCCACCAAGAGAAAAGCTCAGTGTCCCTCAGAGGTGGCGTTTTCAGGGCAGGCTCCTCCTGTGTGGCTGCTGGGAGCCCATCCCGTGGGGCTCTCCACGTCCTGCTGGGGCACCAGGATCCCTGGGAATTGTGCTGTGCTTGGAAGGACCTGCCCTTTTTGACTGCTGTCCAAGCCCAAAGCGCACGTTCTTACCTGCTGGCTGCAAGGCAGGAGGCTGGACCACCTTTCCCAGAAACACATGGATCTCAGCAGGTGTGGGTCTCCTGCTCCTCACCCAAAGGCTGTTTGGGGGAAAAGGGGGCTGAGGAGTTGTGGGAAGCTGGAGAAAAGAGGTTGGAGGTGCAAACACCCCTGCAGCTGGTGCCAGCACAGCTCTGCTGGTTGGTTCAGAGCAGAGCTGTGAGCAACAGGGATGGGGATGTCAAGCTAGGACTTGTCTCCTCAGCAAGGAAAGGGAACAGCAGAGATTACTAAGCAATGCAGGAATGTGGTTTGTTTAATATGAGCCATCAACACAGAAGAGTAAAATAATGACAGATGTGTAATCACATTTCCTGAGTCTAAACCCATGAGATGGAGAATTTAAACACCACTTTTCCCAAGATCAAGAAGAGGAGCCGTTTGGCTGAGAACTGATTTGGTTACTAATTTCCTCAGCATTAAATCAGCTGTTTCCCCAATCTCTTGACAAGCTTTGCTCCAAGGACAGGGCTGGTCCCTGGCTTGCTTTGATGTGAGGGTAAGCAGAGAGAGAAGATGCTTTGGAAACAGGGATTCACCAACTGACCCAGCTGGCCTGGATCAGAGGCTCCTCAGCATTGCTTAATTGCTGTATTTTAATGAAAGATAGCCAGATAAATTTCACATGGATCTTTATCAGGGGAGACAGAAATCCAGAGTTGGGTTAAGCCAACCTTCCAAGGGCAGGATGGGGAAAAAAAGGGAGCCCTTTTCCCAGCATGGAAAGCCAGAATTCCTGCAAGGATGGATTGCAGAGGGCAGAAAATTGGGGGATGAAATCCCTGCTCAGCCCTTTCCCAAAGGTCACGGGTGCAGGACCTGGAAGGGAGCAGTTCCATGGTGGGGCAGGGTGGGAGGGAACGGTGTCATTTGCTTGTCAGATGTTTCCATGTGTCTCTTGAGATCAAAAGTGGGAAAAACACAAGTAGGGAAGGTGCTGCTGGCACAGGAGCTGGCCTTAGAGGGAATCCAGCCTGCCTCTGTTCTGGGTTTGGGAAGCATGTTCCCTCTCCAGAAGGAAGGGCTGAGGGACCAGGAGGTGCTCACCTGGAGAGGAGGCTCCAGAGAGCCCCTTACAGGGCCCAAAGGGCTCCAGGAGAGCTGGAGAGGGATTTGGGACAAGGGATGGAGGGACAGGACACAGGGAATGGCTTCCCACTCACAGATGGGATCCTGGGAGGAAATTCTTCCCTGTGAGGGCGGTTTAGGGAGCTGGGAAAGCCAAAAAAAGAGATCCCCAAGGATGCAGGACCACTCTCACAGAGGACATTTAAGGCCTAACAGGGAGGATAAAGAACAAAACATATTAATTTATTTTGTGTTTTCCTGGTGCTGGTAGGCTTCATCCCTGCTCTCAGCTGGAAGATGATGTCCCTACAGAGCAGAGGTGCCCTCAGCTCACACCTCCCTGCTGTGAGCCTGGGAATGTTCCCACATTTCCAGGTAATTGGACAAAAGTGGTTCCTTCCCTGAAGGAACCAGCAGCATTCCCACATCCATGGCCACATCCTTGCTTTCCTCCCTGACTTTATTAGAGCCCACAAAGCTGCTGTCTCCTGCCACAGGAAAGGCAGCTGCTTCCCCTAAATGGACTTTAATTAGTTCAGCTCCCTGCTAGGAGCTATTTTGGTGACACCCATGCTCCAATTAAGTCATGTTTTCACCCCAAATTGTGCAGAACTTGGACATGACTGGGACCATGTCCAGCCTGGGGAACTGGGCAGCAAATGACCAGTGCTGGGGTGGTATTGCTGGTCATTGCACAGGATTGTGGAATCCCAGGATGGTTTGAGAGAGAAGGGACCTCAAAACCAGGAATCCCAGGATGGTTGGGGTCAAAAGGGACCTCAAAACCAGGAATCCCAGGATGGTTTGGTCAGAAGGGACCTCAAAACCAGAAATCTCCTGGATGGTTTGGTCAGAAGGGACCTCAAAACCATCCCATTCTTCCTCCTGCCATGGGCTGGGACACCTGGACACCAGTCCAACCTGGCCTGGAACACTTAATGTGACCTTGAACTCTCCTGATGCAAACAGATAACGTGAAACACAGGGAAAACATCTCATGCAGTGGATCTGGGAGCCTGTGGAAGCATCCATGGAGCAACCTGCCCGCCCTGCCTGCAGGGAGCAGCTCACCCTGTGCCTGGGGCACTCCTGGGAGCCTGGTGGCCTCTGTCCAGGGCTGCCATTCCACTGTCACTCAGAGTGATGCAGATGGGCTGAGTCAGCCCCTCCCAGCCGTGCACAGTCTAGACGGCTGCAGAGACACCTCTGGGAGATACCTGTGCTCATCCCACATCAAAGGGCCCTGAGCTGCTCGGCTCAGCGTGTCATTAACCCACCCCAGGGCTGCCTGATCTCCCTCCATGGCTCTGCCACCCTCCCAGGGGGATCTGGTGGCCCTAGCAGGGTCTCTGCTGTGCCACAGTTTGTGGCTGTTCCATGCTGACCCTGCTCTGAGAGTCAGAACCCAAAACATTTTCTGAGCCAGCCGTGCTCTGCTCCAGCATCTTGGCAAGGAGAGGAGCCCTGTGCAAAGACAGAGGTGTCAGGAACTCCTTAAACCCCTTTTCCTGACAAGGAACAGCCTGGGCAGACTCTGGGAAGAGCAGGAGGGAGCTGAAACCCTGGGAATCCTTGCAAACACCACCACAGCCTGCCAGCCACTCACCCCATGGCTGGCTGAGCACTGAAATGCAGCAGGATGTTCAGTTCAGAAGAGCCCAGGAAAGCAGACACATAACCAAAGGAACCAGCTCTGTGTCACTCCTTGATGTGAAAAACATCAAAATCTCCTTTTTTTTACCTGTGCAAAAAGCCCCAAGAAACCCAATGCCTTGCAGGTGGGAGATGCAGGATGGTGTTTCCCCCTTTCACTCTTGAACAGAGCCAGCTGCTGACCACAAAAAAAGAGAAAATTGGTACAAACAAGAATTTAAGCTCTGGTGGGCAGGGAGAAAGGGTCCCAGCATGGATTCTACCTGCAGCACCAGCAGGGCCAGGTGTAATGTTGCTTTAACAAAGGGAGGGAGGGGCTCCTCAGCTTGCTGTTAAAACCTAAGCTCCATAGAATATCCATGAAGCTCATATTAAAGGATTAAAGACTGGCAGGAAGATCCCAGGAGGCAGCTGTCCTTCAAAAAAAACCAAAAAAACCAAAAAATAGGAAAAAAAAACAAACGAAAAAACCAACCCACTCCATGAGGCAGAAAATTGGTGCTGTACTCTAAATTACAAAATTAAAGAAAATAATGTATTAAAAGGTGGATTTCATCCACCCAGCTGCCTCTGCAGATGGATTACCCCACAAAAGGGGGATCTTTTGTAGGGTGATGTTCTCCCTCATACACAACTTCAACCAGCTGAGCCTTAAGTGACATGGCACAGAATCCCTGAATGGTTTGGGCTGAAGGGACCTTAAAAACTGTCCAGTTCCACCCCCTTTCCATGGGCAGGGACACCTTCCACCATCCCAGGTTGCTCCAGGTCTCATCCAGCCTGGCCTTGGGCACTTCCAGAGATCCAGGGGCAGCCACAGCTTCTCTGGGCACCCTGTGCCAGGGCATCACCACCCCCACAGGGAAGAACCAAAGCTGTCCTGATGGATTCATGGGCATCTTCTCTCACCTTGGAACTGATTTTCCCCTCTGTTCTCCCTCTGTTAAATCCAAATCCAGCTGTGAACACAATCTGGGCTCCTGCAGCTGCACAGCAGCCTCATTTCCCAGCAGAGGCAGCCAGGGAAGGCTCACCTGGGAAGCGTGGTGGGATTAAAAAAGAACTCCCCTTTGAAATGTGGAAACTCATTTTAAGCTGGGTAAGGATTTAAGGTGAGGAATATTCCAGGAGTGAGCCAATGCAAAGTGACTTTTATGATTCATTCTGTCTCCAGCCTGATCTGGAAGTCACTGCAGACGTAGATGGTGGGTGACATGGAGATGAGAGGGACATTCCAGATGCAAAGAGGATAAAAGGTGCAGTAACCTGATTTTATAATATTCTACAGGATATAATAATAAATGGAATATGAATGTATCCCCTGCCCAGACAAGAGTTCACCCATGTGTGCATCCCTTGGGATGCTGGACAAAAAACGAGAGCTGGGCATCAGTTTCCCTTTTCCAGGAGCACAAGGGGCCAAGGGCAGCAATTATTCACTAAGTATTCAATTATTTCCCTCCAGAGGGTGAGCAGGAGAACCTCTGGCCCGATGCTGTGCTGCCAGAGCCATTGCCCTTCCTCCCACAGCTTTTGCAGATCTGCTCCTCACAGAGGAGCAAAACACCAGCTTGACTTGGAGGCAGGAGGAATTACCCAACCTGACTGCCCTGAGCAGTTCCAGGGCACTGCAAATGCAGGAACTTGCCAGAGCTGCAGTTGATTTGCAGATTATTTATTTGCTTATTAGATCACATTTGGCTGCTGGCTGCTCTGAGCACGAGCTCAGAGATCTTCCCTGGAGACCCACCAGCGTCTGGCTTGATGGCCAGCTCCAAGGCATCCCTAATTAACCAGTTTTGCCTTTCTAATTGAGCCCTGGAAGTCAGCCAGCAGGAGCAAGGGGCGTTCACCTGGCTGCCAGCCTTGGATGACAGCAGTGGAGGTGAGGAGGAGGTGCTGGCCTGCCTGAAGCTGTGCCATGTGTCCTGTCACAGCCCTGACCTGCTGCCACCTCCTGTGGGGCCAGAGCTCAGCTCAGCCTGGATGTGGGTGGTGGAAAAATGTCCTTCATTGCTACCCCACCGCCTCTCCTGGCGTGGGATGGGGTGGAAGGGGCTCTCAAGGTGAGCAGAGTTTGCACAAAGTGTCGCCCCAGTGTTTGCCAAGGGCAATATAACACTTTGTGTTTATTCTGGTGGGGCGCTCCAAATTCTGCCTGCATCAGAGCTGCTGGACAAAAGGAGCGTCCATCAAGTGCCTGGGAAAGCTTTCCCTGCCTGGAAAAGTTTGTCCTCCTCTCTGGTGTATCAGGTACTTCTTCCCATCCCACCTTCTCCCCATGGCACCAACAGGCTCTTCTCCAGGGCCCTGACATTCCTCCCCAAATCCTCCTCTTCCCATCCCACCTTCTCCCCATGCCACCAATGGTATCTTCTCCAAGGACCTGACATTCCTCCCCAAACCCTGCTCTTCTCACTCCATCTTCTCCCCATGCCACCAACATTCTCTTCTCCAGGGCCCCAGTGTTCTTTCCCAAATCCTGTTCTTCCCATCCCACCTTTTCCCTGCACCACCAACAAGCACCTGATATTCCTCTCCAAATTCTGCTCCTCTCGTTTCACCTTTCCCCTGTACCACCAAGAGGCTCTTCTCCAGGGCCCTGACATTCCTCCCCAAATCCTGCTCTTCTCATTCTTTCTTCTCCCCATGCCACCAATGGTATCTTCTCCAGGGTTTTGATGTTCTTTCCCAAACCCTGCTCTTCCCATTGCACCTTTTCCCTGCACCATTAACAAGGACCTGACATTCCTCTTCAAATCCTGCTCTTCCCAATCCACCTTTCCTCTGCACCACCAACATTCTCTTCTCCAGGGACAAGATATTCCTCCTCAAATCCTGCTCTTCCCATTCCACCTTTCCCTGCACCACCAATGGTATCTTCTCCAGGGATCTGACATTCCTCCCCAAACTCTGCTCTTCCCATCCCATCTTTTCCCTGCACCACCAACATTCTCTTCTCCAGGGCCTTGATGTTCCTCCCCAAACTCTGCTCTTCCCATCCTACTTTTATCCTGCACCACCAATGGTATCTTCTCCAGGGTCCCCATGTTCTTTCCCAAATCCTGCTCTTCCCATCCCAACTTTTTTCCTGCACCACCAGCATTCTCTTCTCCAGGGCCTCCATGTTTCTTCCCAAATCCTGCTCTTCCCACCCATCTTTTCCCTGCACCACCAACCTTCCCTTCTCCAGGGATCTGACATTCCTCCCCAAACCCTGCTCTTCCCACCCCGCTGAGCCTGTGCTTTGTCTTGTCCTGCCCCTGTGAGGCAGGCACCCCTCTGGCACAGGCAATGCCTCTTCTTGACACAGCTCAAGCATCACAAGAATGCATCCTGGCTGGCTGGGGCTGGGGCTGGGCCAGCAGCAGCCGTGGGCAGGATCCCAAATCCGCCTCGTCTCCAGCTCCATCCGCCATCCCTCGCCCTTCCTCGCCTCCCTCTTCCTCTCTGCTCTCCCCCACCCGTGGAACAAGAAGGCTTTGTCTGCTCTCCCCGTTTGGAGCAGCCCTGAACTTTCCCTGAGTGAGTTTTTCCCCTCCAGCAGGATTTTGTGCTGTGCCGATGCCAGGGATTAACTAAGAGCATGACTCAACGAACCAGTTCAGACCAAGCAAGAACAAC